>NW_027328721.1:52837713-53145173 GCF_048564905.1 Vicugna pacos
TCTCCCCTGAGGGTTTTCCTAATGTCTCTGTGCCAGGGAATGCTAGGGTGCTTTGCAGGAAGTCCCAGGGACAGAGGCTGCCTCCCCAAGGTCAGGGAAGTTATTTCTCGGACTTCCCCGAACAGGGAACACCTGTGACTGAAGAGAGCTGCGTGGAGTTGTCTCTCGAGGTCCCCCACGCACTGACAATGTTTCCGGAATCCTGAGCGTAGGGAGGTTC
Organism: Vicugna pacos; assembly: GCF_048564905.1. NCBI lineage: Eukaryota > Metazoa > Chordata > Mammalia > Artiodactyla > Camelidae > Vicugna > Vicugna pacos. The sequence continues at coordinate 52,837,934 of NW_027328721.1, forward strand.
CACCAACGGTCGGCAGCGCGTGGGTTCTAACGGAATGCCTAAGCTCGTCTCCCCTGAGGGTTTTCCTAATGTCTCTGTGCCAGGGAATGCTAGGGGGGTTTGCAGGAAGTCCCAGGGACAGAGGCTGCCTCCGCAAGATCAGGGAAGGTATTTCTTGGACTTCCCCAAACAGGGAACACCTATGACTGAAGAGAGCTGCATGGAGTTGTCTTCGAGCTCCCCCACGCACTGACAATGGTTCCGGAATCCTGAGCGTGGGGAGGTTCCACCAACGGTCGGCAGCGCGTGGGTTCTAACGGAATGCTTAGCTCGTCTCCCCTGAGGGTTTTCCTAATGTCTCTGTGCCAGGGAATGCTAGGGGTGTTTGCAGGAAGTCAAAGGGACAGAGGCTGCCTCCCCAAGATCAGGGAAGGTATTTCTCGGACTTCCCCGAACAGGGAACACCTTTGGCTGAAGAGAGCTGCGTGGAGTTGTCTCTCGAGCTCCCCCACGCACTGACAATGGTTCCGGAATACTGAGCGTGGGGAGGTTCCTCCAACGGTCGGCAGCGCGTGGGTTCTAACGGAATGCCTAAGCTCGTCTCCCCTGAGGGTTTTCGTAATGTCTCTGTGCCAGGGAATGCTAGGGGTGTTTGCAGGAAGTCCCAGGGACAGAGGCTGCCTCCCCAAGTCAGGGAAGGTATTTCTAGGACTTCCCCGAACAGGGAACACCTGTGACTGAAGAGAGCTTCGTGGAGTTGTCTCTCGAGCTACCCCACGCACTGACAATGGTTCCAGAATCCTGAGCGTGGGGAGGTTCCACCAACGGTCGGCAGCGCGTGGGTTCTTATGGAATGCCTAAGCTCGTCTCCCCTGAGGATTTTCCTAATGTCTCTGTGCCAGGGAATGCTAGGGCGGTTTGCAGGAAGTCCCAGGGACAGAGGCTGCCTCCCCAAGGTCAGGGAAGGTATTTCTCGGACTTCCCCGAACAGGGAACACCTGTGACTGAAGAGAGCTGCGTGGAGTTGTCTCTCGAGCTCCCCCACGCACTGACAATGGTTCCGGAATCCTGAGCGTGGGGAGGTTCCACCAACGGTCGGCAGCGCGTGGGTTCTAACGGAATGCCTAAGCTCGTCTCCCCTGAGGGTTTTCCTAATGTCTCTGTGCCAGGAAATGCTAGGGGTGTTTGCAGGAATTCCCAGGGACAGAGGCTGCCTCCCCAAGTTCAGGGAAGTTATTTCTCGGACTTCCCCGAACAGGGAACACCTGTGACTGAAGAGAGCTGCGTGGAGATGTCTCTGGAGCTCCCCCACGCACTGACAATGTTTCCGTAATCCTGAGCGTGGGGAGGTTCCACCAACGGTCGGCAGCGCGTGGGTTCTAATGGAATGCCTAAGCTCGTCTCCCCTGAGGGTTTTCCTAAGTGTCTCTGTGCCAGGGAATGCTAGGGGGGTATGCAGGAAGTCCCAGGGACAGAGGCTGCCTCCCCAAGTTCAGGGAAGGTATTTCTCGGACTTCCCCGAACAGGGAACACCTGTGACTGAAGAGAGCTGCGTGGAGTTGTCTCTCGAGCTCCCCCACGCACTGACAATGGTTCCGGAATCCTGAGCGTGGGGAGGTTCCACCAACGGTCGTTAGGGCGTGGGTTCTAACGGAATGCCTAAGCTCGTCTCCCCTGAGGGTTTTCCTAATGTCTCTGTGCCAGGGAATGCTAGGGGGGTTTGCAGGAAGTCCCAGGGACAGAGGCTGCCTCCCCAAGGTCAGGGAAGGTATTTCTCGGACTTCCCCGAACAGGGAACACCTGTGACTGAAGAGAGCTGCGTGGAGTTGTCTCTCGAGCTCCCCCACGCACTGACAATGGTTCCGGAATCCTGAGCGTGGGGAGGTTCCACCAACGGTCGGCAGCGCGTGGGTTCTAACGGAATGCCTAAGCTCGTCTCCCCTGAGGGTTTTCCTAATGTCTCTGTGCCAGGGAATGCTAGGGTGGTTTGCAGGAAGTCCCAGGGACAGAGGCTGCCTCCCCAAGGTCAGGGAAGGTATTTCTCGGACTTCCCCGAACAGGGAACACCTGTGACTGAAGAGAGCTGCGTGGAGTTGTCTCTCGAGCTCCCCCACGCACTGACAATGGTTCCGGAATCCTGAGCGTGGGGAGGTTCCAGCAACGGTCGGCAGCGCGTGGGTTCTACCGGAATACCTAAGCTCGTCTCCCCTGAGGGTTTTCCTAATGTCTCTGTGCAAGGGAATGCTAGGGGGGTTTGCAGGAAGTCCCAGGGACAGAGGCTGCCTCCCCAAGGTCAGGGAAGGTATTTCTCGGACTTCCCCGAACAGGGAACACCTGTGACTGAAGAGAGCTGCGTGGAGTTGTCTCTCGAGCTCCCCCACGCAGTGACAATGGTTCCGGAATCCTGAGCGTGGGGAGGTTCCACCAACGGTCGTCAGCGCGTGGGTTCTAACGGAATGACTAAGCTCATCTCCCCTGAGGGTTTTCCTAATGTCTCTGTGCCAGGGAATGCTAGGGTGGTTTGCAGGAAGTCCCAGGGACAGAGGCTGCCTCCCCAAGGTCAGGGAAGGTATTTCTCGGACTTCCCCGAACAGGGAACACATGTGACTGAAGAGAGCTCCGTGGAGTTGTCTCTCGAGCTCCACCACGCACTGACAATGGTTCCGGAATCCTGAGCTTGGGGAGGTTCCACCAACGGTCGGCAGCACGTGGGTTGTAACGGAATGCCTAAGCTCGTCTCCCCTGAGGGTTTTCCTAATGTCTCTGTTCCAGGGAATGCTAGGGGAGTTTGCAGGAAGTCCCAGGGACAGAGGCTGCCTCCCCAAGGTCAGGGAAGGTATTTCTCGGACTTCCCCGAACAGGGAATACCTGTGACTGAAGAGAGCTGCGTGGAGTTGTCTTCGAGCTCCCCCACCTACTGACAATGGTTCCGGATTCCTGAGCGTGGGGAGGTTCCACCAACGGTCGGCAGCGCGTGGGTTCTAACGGAATGCTAAGCTCGTCTCCCCTGAGGGTTTTCCTAATGTCTCTGTGCCAGGGAATGCTAGGGGTGTTTGCAGGAAGTCAAAGGGACAGAGGCTGCCTCCCCAAGGTCAGGGAAGATATTTCTCGGACTTCCCCGAACAGGGAACACCTGTGACTGAAGAGAGCTTCGTGGAGTTGTCTCTCGAGCTCCCCCACGCACTGACAATGGTTCCAGAATCCTGAGCGTGGGGAGGTTCCACCAACGGTCGGCAGCGCGTGGGTTCTAATGGAATGCCTAAGCTCGTCTCCCCTGAGGATTTTCCTAATGTCTTGTGCCAGGGAATGCTAGGGCGGTTTGCAAGAAGTCCCAGGGACAGAGGCTGCCTCCCCAAGGTCAGGGAAGGTATTTCTCGGACTTCCCCGAACAGGGAACACCTGTGACTGAAGAGAGCTGCGTGGAGTTGTCTCTCGAGCTCCCCCACGCACTGACAATTGTTCCGGAATCCTGAGCGTGGGGAGGTTCCACCAACGGTCGGCAGCGCGTGGGTTCTAACGGAATGCCTAAGCTCGTCTCCCCTGAGGGTTTTCCTAATGTCTCTGTGCCAGGGAATGCTAGGGGGATTTGCAGGAAGTCCCAGGGACAGAGGCTGCCTCCCCAAGGTCAGGGAAGGTATTTCTCGGACTTCCCCGAACAGGGAACACCTGTGATTGAAGAGAGCTGCGTGGAGTTGTCTCTCGAGCTCCCCCACGCACTGACAATGGTTCCGGAATCCTGAGCGTGTGGAGGTTCCACCAACGGTCGTTAGCGCGTGGGTTCTAACGGATTGCCTTAGCTCGTCTCCCCTGAGGGTTTTCCTAATGTCTCTGTGCCAGGGAATGCTAGGGGGGTTTGCAGGAAGTCCCAGGGACAGAGGCTGCCTCCCCAAGGTCAGGGAAGCTATTTCTCGGACTTCCCCGAACAGGGAACACCTGTGACTGAAGAGAGCTGCGTGGAGTTGTCTCTCGAGGTCCCCCACGCACTGACAATGTTTCCGGAATCCTGAGCGTAGGGAGGTTCCACCAACGGTCGGCAGCGCGTGGGTTCTAACGGAATGCCTAAGCTCGTCTCCCCTGAGGGTTTTCCTAATGTCTCTGTGCCAGGGAATGCTAGGGGGGTTTGCAGGAAGTCAAAGGGACAGAGGCTGCCTCCCCAAGGTCAGGGAAGGTATTTCTCGGACTTCCCCGAACAGGGAACACCTTTGGCTGAAGAGAGCTGCGTGGAGTTGTCTCTCGAGCTCCCCCACGCACTGACAATGGTTCCGGAATCCTGAGCGTGGGGAGGTTCCTCCAACGGTCGGCAGCGCGTGGGTTCTAACGGAATGCCTAAGCTCGTCTCCCCTGAGGGTTTTCGTAATGTCTCTGTGCCAGGGAATGCTAGGGGTGTTTGCAGGAAGTCCCAGGGACAGAGGCTGCCTCCCCAAGTCAGGGAAGGTATTTCTAGGACTTCCCCGAACAGGGAACACCTGTGACTGAAGAGAGCTTCGTGGAGTTGTCTCTCGAGCTACCCCACGCACTGACAATGGTTCCAGAATCCTGAGCGTGGGGAGGTTCCACCAACGGTCGGCAGCGCGTGGGTTCTTATGGAATGCCTAAGCTCGTCTCCCCTGAGGATTTTCCTAATGTCTCTGTGCCAGGGAATGCTAGGGCGGTTTGCAGGAAGTCCCAGGGACAGAGGCTGCCTCCCCAAGGTCAGGGAAGGTATTTCTCGGACTTCCCCGAACAGGGAACACCTGTGACTGAAGAGAGCTGCGTGGAGTTGTCTCTCGAGCTCCCCCACGCACTGACAATGGTTCCGGAATCCTGAGCGTGGGGAGGTTCCACCAACGGTCGGCAGCGCGTGGGTTCTAACGGAATGCCTAAGCTCGTCTCCCCTGAGGGTTTTCCTAATGTCTCTGTGCCAGGAAATGCTAGGGGTGTTTGCAGGAATTCCCAGGGACAGAGGCTGCCTCCCCAAGTTCAGGGAAGTTATTTCTCGGACTTCCCCGAACAGGGAACACCTGTGACTGAAGAGAGCTGCGTGGAGATGTCTCTGGAGCTCCCCCACGCACTGACAATGTTTCCGTAATCCTGAGCGTGGGGAGGTTCCACCAACGGTCGGCAGCGCGTGGGTTCTAATGGAATGCCTAAGCTCGTCTCCCCTGAGGGTTTTCCTAAGTGTCTCTGTGCCAGGGAATGCTAGGGGGGTATGCAGGAAGTCCCAGGGACAGAGGCTGCCTCCCCAAGTTCAGGGAAGGTATTTCTCGGACTTCCCCGAACAGGGAACACCTGTGACTGAAGAGAGCTGCGTGGAGTTGTCTCTCGAGCTCCCCCACGCACTGACAATGGTTCCGGAATCCTGAGCGTGGGGAGGTTCCACCAACGGTCGTTAGGGCGTGGGTTCTAACGGAATGCCTAAGCTCGTCTCCCCTGAGGGTTTTCCTAATGTCTCTGTGCCAGGGAATGCTAGGGGGGTTTGCAGGAAGTCCCAGGGACAGAGGCTGCCTCCCCAAGGTCAGGGAAGGTATTTCTCGGACTTCCCCGAACAGGGAACACCTGTGACTGAAGAGAGCTGCGTGGAGTTGTCTCTCGAGCTCCCCCACGCACTGACAATGGTTCCGGAATCCTGAGCGTCGGGAGGTTCCACCAACGGTCGGCAGCGCGTGGGTTCTAACGGAATGTCTAAGCTCGTCTCCCCTGAGGGTTTTCCTAATGTCTCTGTGCCAGGGAATGGTAGGGGGGTTTGCAGGAATTCCCAGGGACAGAGGCTGCCTCCCCAAGGTCAGGGAAGGTATTTCTCGGACTTCCCCGAACAGGGAACACCTGTGACTGAAGAGAGCTGCGTGGAGTTGTCTCTCGAGCTCCCCCACGCACTGACAATGGTTCCGGAATCCTGAGCGTGGGGAGGTTCCACCAACGGTCGGCAGCGCGTGGGTTCTAACGGAATGCCTAAGCTCGTCTCCCCTGAGGGTTTTCCTAATGTCTCTGTGCCAGGGAATGCTAGGGGGGTTTGCAGGAAGTCCCAGGGACACAGGCTGCCTCCCCAAGGTCAGGGAAGGTATTTCTCGGACTTCCCCGAACAGGGAACACCTGTGACTGAAGAGAGCTGCGTGGAGTTGTCTCTCGAGCTCCCCCACGCACTGACAATGGTTCCGGAATCCTGAGCGTGGGGAGGTTCCAGCAACGTTCGGCAGCGCGTGGGTTCTACCGGAATACCTAAGCTCGTCTCCCCTGAGGGTTTTCCTAATGTCTCTGTGCAAGGGAATGCTAGGGGGGTTTGCAGGAAGTCCCAGGGACAGAGGCTGCCTCCCCAAGGTCAGGGAAGGTATTTCTCGGACTTCCCCGAACAGGGAACACCTGTGACTGAAGAGAGCTGCGTGGAGTTGTCTCTCGAGCTCCCCCACGCACTGACAATGGTTCCGGAATCCTGAGCGTGGGGAGGTTCCACCAACGGTCGGCAGCGCGTGGGTTCTAACGGAATGACTAAGCTCGTCTCCCCTGAGGGTTTTCCTAATGTCTCTGTGCCAGGGAATGCTAGGGTGGTTTGCAGGAAGTCCCAGGGACAGAGGCTGCCTCCCCAAGGTCAGGGAAGGTATTTCTCGGACTTCCCCGAACAGGGAACACCTGTGACTGAAGAGAGCTCCGTGGAGTTGTCTCTCGAGCTCCACCACGCACTGACAATGGTTCCGGAATCCTGAGCTTGGGGAGGTTCCACCAACGGTCGGCAGCACGTGGGTTGTAACGGAATGCCTAAGCTCGTCTCCCCTGAGGGTTTTCCTAATGTCTCTGTTCCAGGGAATGCTAGGGGGGTTTGCAGGAAGTCCCAGGGACAGAGGCTGCCTCCCCAAGGTCAGGGAAGGTATTTCTCGGACTTCCCCGAACAGGGAATACCTGTGACTGAAGAGAGCTGCGTGGAGTTGTCTTCGAGCTCCCCCACGCACTGACAATTGTTCCGGAATCCTGAGCGTGGGGAGGTTCCACCAACGGTCGGCAGCGCGTGGGTTCTAACGGAATGCTAAGCTCGTCTCCCCTGAGGGTTTTCCTAATGTCTCTGTGCCAGGGAATGCTAGGGGTGTTTGCAGGAATTCCCAGGGACAGAGGCTGCCTCCCCAAGTTCAGGGAAGTTCTTTCTCGGACTTTCCCGAACAGGGAACACCTGTGACTGAAGAGAGCTGCGTGGAGATGTCTCTGGAGCTCCCCCACGCACTGACAATGGTTCCGTAATCCTGAGCGTGGGGAGGTTCCACCAACGGTCGGCAGCGCGTGGGTTCTAACGGAATGCCTAAGCTCGTCTCCCCTGAGGGTTTTCCTAAGTGTCTCTGTGCCAGGGAATGCTAGGGGGGTTTGCAGGAAGTCCCAGGGACAGAGGCTGCCTCCCCAAGTTCAGGGAAGGTATTTCTCGGACTTCCCCGAACAGGGAACACCTGTGAATGAAGAGAGCTGCGTGGAGTTGTCTCTCGAGCTCCCCCACGCACTGACAATGGTTCCAGAATCCTGAGCGTGGGGAGGTTCCACCAACGGTCGTCAGCGCGTGGGTTCTAACGGAATGACTAAGCTCGTCTCCCCTGAGGGTTTTCCTAATGTCTCTGTGCCAGGGAATGCTAGGGTGCTTTGCAGGAAGTCCCAGGGACAGAGGCTGCCTCCCCAAGGTCAGGGAAGGTATTTCTCGGACTTCCCCGAACAGGGAACACCTGTGACTGAAGAGAGCTCCGTGGAGTTGTCTCTCGAGCTCCACCACGCACTGACAATGGTTCCGGAATCCTGAGCTTGGGGAGGTTCCACCAACGGTCGGCAGCACGTGGGTTGTAACGGAATGCCTAAGCTCGTCTCCCCTGAGGGTTTTCCTTATGTCTGTGTTCCAGGGAATGCTAGGGGGGTTTGCAGGAAGTCCCAGGGACAGAGGCTGCCTCCCCAAGGTCAGGGAAGGTATTTCTCGGACTTCCCCGAACAGGGAACACCTGTGACTGAAGAGAGCTGCGTGGAGTTGTCTCTCGAGCTCCCCCACGCACTGACAATGGTTCCGGAATCCTGAGCGTGGGGAGGTTCCACCAACGGTCGGCAGCGCGTGGGTTCTAATGGAATGCCTAAGCTCGTCTCCCCTGAGGGTTTTCCTAATGTCTCTGTGCCAGGGAATGCTAGGGCGGTTTGCAGGAAGTCCCAGGGACAGAGGCTGCCTCCCCAAGGTCAGGGAAGTTATTTCTCGGACTTAACCGAACAGGGAACACCTGTGACTGAAGAGAGCTGCGTGGAGATGTCTCTCGAGCTCCCCCACGCACTGACAATGGTTCCGGAATCCTGAGCGTGGGGAGGTTCCACCAACGGTCGGCAGCGAGTGGGTTCTAACGGAATGCCTAAGCTCGTCTCCCCTGAGGGTTTTCCTAATGTCTCTGTGCCAGGGAATGCTAGGGGTGTTTGCAGGAAGTTCCAGGGACAGAGGCTGCCTCCCCAAGGTCAGGGAAGTTATTTCTCGGACTTCCCCGAACAGGGAACACCTGTGACTGAAGAGAGCTGCGTGGAGTTGTCTCTCGAGCTCCCCCACGCACTGACAATGGTTCCGGAATCCTGAGCGTGGGGAGGTTCCACCAACGGTCGGCAGCGCGTGGGTTCTAACGGAATGCCTAAGCTCGTCTCCCCTGAGGGTTTTCCTAATGTCTCTGTGCCAGGGAATGCTAGGGGGGTTTGCAGGAAGTCCCAGGGCAGAGGCTGCCTCCCCAAGGTCAGGGAAGGTATTTCTCGGACTTCCCCGAACAGGGAACACCTGTGACTCAAGAGAGCTGCGTGGAGTTGTCTCTCGTGGTCCCCCACGCACTGACAATTGTTCCGGAATCCTGAGCGTGGGGAGGTTCCACCAACGGTCGGCAGCGCGTGGGTTCTACCGGAATACCTAAGCTCGTCTCCCCTGAGGGTTTTCCTAATGTCTCTGTGCCAGGGAATGCTAGGGGGGTTTGCAAGAAGTCCCAGGGACAGAGGCTGCCTCCCCAAGGTCAGGGAAGGTATTTCTCGGACTTCCCCAAACAGGGAACACCTGTGACTGAAGAGAGCTGCGTGGAGTTGTCTCTCGAGCTCCCCCACGCACTGACAATGGTTCCGGAATCCTGAGCTTGGGGAGGTTCCACCAACGGTCGTCAGCGCGTGCGTTCTAACGGAATGCCTAAGCTCGTCTCCCCTGAGGGTTTTCCTAATGTCTCTGTGCCAGGGAATGCTAGGGTGGTTTGCAGGAAGTCCCAGGGACAGAGGCTGCCTCCCCAAGGTCAGGGAAGGTATTTCTCGGACTTCCCCGAACAGGGAACACCTGTGACTGAAGAGAGCTGCGTGGAGTTGTCTCTCGAGCTCCCCCACGCACTGACAATGTTTCCGGAATCCTGAGGGTGGGGAGGTTCCACCAACGGTCGGCAGCGCGTGGGTTCTAACGGAATGCTAAGCTCGTCTCCCCTGAGGGTTTTCCTAATGTCTCTGTGCCAGGGAATGCTAGGGGTGTTTGCAGGAATTCCCAGGGACAGAGGCTGCCTCCCCAAGTTCAGGGAAGTTCTTTCTCGGACTTCCCCGAACAGGGAACACCTGTGACTGAAGAGAGCTGCGTGGAGATGTCTCTGGAGCTCCCCCACGCACTGACAATGGTTCCGTAATCCTGAGCGTGGGGAGGTTCCACCAACGGTCGGCAGCGCGTGGGTTCTAACGGAATGCCTAAGCTCGTCTCCCCTGAGGGTTTTCCTAAGTGTCTCTGTGCCAGGGAATTCTAGGGGGGTTTGCAGGAAGTCCCAGGGACAGAGGCTGCCTCCCCAAGTTCAGGGAAGGTATTTCTCGGACTTCCCCGAACAGGGAACACCTGTGACTGAAGAGAGCTGCGTGGAGTTGTCTCTCGAGCTCCCCCACGCACTGACAATGGTTCCGGAATCCTGAGCGTGGGGAGGTTCCACCAACGGTCGTCAGCGCGTGGGTTCTAACGGAATGACTAAGCTCGTCTCCCCTGAGGGTTTTCCTAATGTCTCTGTGCCAGGGAATGCTAGGGTGCTTTGCAGGAAGTCCCAGGGACAGAGGCTGCCTCCCCAAGGTCAGGGAAGGTATTTCTCGGACTTCCCCGAACAGGGAACACCTGTGACTGAAGAGAGCTCCGTGGAGTTGTCTCTCGAGCTCCACCACGCACTGACAATGGTTCCGGAATCCTGAGCTTGGGGAGGTTCCACCAACGGTCGGCAGCACGTGGGTTGTAACGGAATGCCTAAGCTCGTCTCCCCTGAGGGTTTTCCTTATGTCTGTGTTCCAGGGAATGCTAGGGGGGTTTGCAGGAAGTCCCAGGGACAGAGGCTGCCTCCCCAAGGTCAGGGAAGGTATTTCTCGGACTTCCCCGAACAGGGAACACCTGTGACTGAAGAGAGCTGCGTGGAGTTGTCTCTCGTGGTCCCACACGCACTGACAATTGTTCCGGAATCCTGAGCGTGGGGAGGTTCCACCAACGGTCGGCAGCGCGTGGGTTCTACCGGAATACCTAAGCTCGTCTCCCCTGAGGGTTTTCCTAATTTCTCTGTGCCAGGGAATGCTAGGGGGGTTTGCAGGAAGTCCCAGGGACAGAGGCTGCCTCCCCAAGGTCAGGGAAGGTATTTCTCGGACTTCCCCGAACAGGGAACACCTGTGACTGAAGAGAGCTGCGTGGAGTTGTCTCTCGAGCTCCCCCACGCACTGACAATGGTTCCGGAATCCTGAGCTTGGGGAGGTTCCACCAACGGTCGTCAGCGCGTGGGTTCTAACGGAATGCCTAAGCTCGTCTCCCCTGAGGGTTTTCCTAATGTCTCTGTGCCAGGGAATGCTAGGGTGCTTTGCAGGAAGTCCCAGGGACAGAGGCTGCCTCCCCAAGGTCAGGGAAGGTGTTTCTCGGACTTCCCCGAACAGGGAACACCTGTGACTGAAGAGAGCTCCGTGGAGTTGTCTCTCGAGCTCCACCACGCACTGACAATGGTTCCGGAATCCTGAGCTTGGGGAGGTTCCACCAATGGTCGGCAGCACGTGGGTTGTAACGGAATGCCTAAGCTCGTCTCCCCTGAGGATTTTCCTAATATCTCTGTTCCAGGGAATGCTAGGGGGGTTTGAAGGAAGTCCCAGGGACAGAGGCTGCCTCCCCAAGTCAGGGAAGGTATTTCTCGGACTTCCCTGAACAGGGAACACCTGTGAATGAAGAGAGCTGCGTGGAGTTGTCTCTCGAGCTCCCCCACGCACTGACAATGGTTCCGGAATCCTGAGCGTGGGGAGGTTCCACCAACGGTCGGCAGCGCGTGGGTTCTAATGGAATGCCTAAGCTCGTCTCCCCTGAGGGTTTTCCTAATGTCTCTGTGCCAGGGAATGCTAGGGCGGTTTGCAGGAAGTCCCAGGGACAGAGGCTGCCTCCCCAAGGTCAGGGAAGTTATTTCTCGGACTTAACCGAACAGGGAACACCTGTGACTGAAGAGAGCTGCGTGGAGTTGTCTCTCGAGCTCCCCCACGCACTGACAATGGTTCCGGAATCCTGAGCGTGGGGAGGTTCCACCAACGGTCGGCAGCGAGTGGGTTCTAACGGAATGCCTAAGCTCATCTCCCCTGAGGGTTTTCCTAATGTCTCTGTGCCAGGGAATGCTAGGGGTGTTTGCAGGAAGTTCCAGGGACAGAGGCTGCCTCCCCAAGGTCAGGGAAGTTATTTCTCGGACTTCCCCGAACAGGGAACACCTGTGACTGAAGAGAGCTGCGTGGAGATGTCTCTGGAGCTCCCCCACGCACTGACAATGGTTCCGGAATCCTGAGCTTGGGGAGGTACCACCAACGGTCGGCAGCGCGTGGGTTCTAACGGAATGCCTAAGCTCGTCTCCCCTGAGGGTTTTCCTTATGTCTCTGTGCCAGGGAATGCTAGGGGTGTTTGCAGGAAGTCCCAGGGACAGAGGCTGCCTCCCCAAGGTCAGGGAAGGTATTTCTCGGACTTCCCCGAACAGGGAACACCTGTGACTGAAGAGAGCTGCGTGGAGTTGTCTCTCGAGCTCCCCCACGCACTGACAATGGTTCCGGAATCCTGAGCGTGGGGAGGTTCCACCAACGGTCGTTAGCGCGTGGGTTCTAACGGAATGCCTAAGCTCGTCTCCCCTGAGGGTTTTCCTAATGTCTCTGTGCCAGGGAATGCTAGGGGGGTTTGCAGGAAGTCCCAGGGACAGAGGCTGCCTCCCCAAGGTCAGGGAATGTATTTCTCGGACTTCCCCGAACAGGGAACACCTGTGACTGAAGAGAGCTGCGTGGAGTTTTCTCTAGAGGTCGCCCACGCACTGACAATGGTTCCGGAATCCTGAGCGTGGGGAGGTTCCACCAACGGTCGGCAGCGCGTGGGTTCTAACGGAATGCCTAAGCTCGTCTCCCCTGAGGATTTTCCTAATGTCTCTGTGCCAGGGAATGCTAGGGGGGTTTGCAGGAAGTCCCAGGGACAGAGGCTGCCTCCCCAAGTCAGGGAAGGTATTTCTCGGACTTCCCCGAACAGGGAACACCTGTGACTGAAGAGAGCTGCGTGGAGTTGTCTCTCGAGCTCCCCCACACACTGACAATGGTTCCGGAATCCTGAGCGTGGGGAGGTTCCACCAACGGTCGGCAGCGCGTCGGTTCTAATGGAATGCCTAAGCTCGTCTCCCCTGAGGGTTTTCCTAATGTCTCTGTGCCAGGGAATGCTAGGGGGGTTTGCAGGAAATCCCAGGGACAGAGGCTGCCTCCCCAAGGTCAGTGAATGTATTTCTTGGACTTCCCCGAACAGGGAACTCCTGTGACTGAAGAGAGCTGCGTGGAGTTGTCTCTCGAGCTCCCCCACGCACTGACAATGGTTCCGGAATCCTGAGCGTGGGGAGGTTCCACCAACGGTCGGCAGCGCGTGGGTTCTAACGGAATGCCTAAGCTCATCTCCCCTGAGGGTTTTCCTAATGTCTCTGTGCCAGGGAATGCTAGGGGGTTTTACAGGAAGTCCCAGGGACAGAGGCTGCCTCCCCAAGGTCAGGGAAGGTATTTCTCGGACTTCCCCGAACAGGGAACACCTGTGACTGAAGAGAGCTGCGTGGAGTTGTCTCTCGAGCTCCCCCACGCACTGACAATGGTTCCGGAATCCTGAGCGTGGGGAGGTTCCACCAACGGTCGGCAGCGCGTGGGTTCTAACGGAATGCCTAAGCTCGTCTCCCCTGAGGGTTTTCCTAATGTCTCTGTGCCAGGGAATGCTAGGGGGGTTTGCAGGAAGTCCCAGGGCAGAGGCTGCCTCCCCAAGGTCAGGGAAGGTATTTCTCGGACTTCCCCGAACAGGGAACACCTGTGACTCAAGAGAGCTGCGTGGAGTTGTCTCTCGTTGTCCCCCACGCACTGACAATTGTTCCGGAATCCTGAGCGTGGGGAGGTTCCACCAACGGTCGGCAGCGAGTGGGTTCTACCGGAATACCTAAGCTCGTCTCCCCTGAGGGTTTTCCTAATGTCTCTGTGCCAGGGAATGCTAGGGGGGTTTGCAAGAAGTCCCAGGGACAGAGGCTGCCTCCCCAAGGTCAGGGAAGGTATTTCTCGGACTTCCCCAAACAGGGAACACCTGTGACTGAAGAGAGCTGCGTGGAGTTGTCTCTCGAGCTCCCCCACGCACTGACAATGGTTCCGGAATCCTGAGCTTGGGGAGGTTCCACCAACGGTCGTCAGCGCGTGCGGTCTAACGGAATGCCTAAGCTCGTCTCCCCTGAGGATTTTCCTAATGTCTCTGTGCCAGGGAATGCTAGGGGGGTTTGCAGGAAGTCCCAGGGACAGAGGCTGCCTCCCCAAGGTCAGGGAAGGTATTTCTCGCACTTCCCCATGCAGGGAACACCTGTGATTGAAGAGAGCTTCGTCGAGGTGTCTCTCGAGCTCCCCCACTCAATGACAATGGTTCCGGAATCCTGAGCGTGGGGAGGTTCCACCAACGGTCGGCAGCGCGTGGGTTCTAAGGGAATGCCTGTGCTCGTCTCCCCTGAGGGTTTCTCTCATTTCTCTGTGCCAGGGAATGCTAGGGGGGTTTGCAGGAAATCCCAGTGACAGAGGCTGCCTCCCCAAGGTCAGGGAAGTTATTTCTCGGACTTCCCCGATCAGGGAACACCTGTGACTGAAGAGAGTTTCGTGGAGTTGTCTCTCGAGCTCCCACACTCAATGACAATGGTTCCGGAATCCTGAGCGTGGGGAGGTTCCACCATCGGTCGGCAGCGCGTGGGTTCTAAGGGAATGCCTGTGCTCGACTCCCCTGAGGGTTTTCCTTATGTCTCTGTGCCAGGGAATGCTAGCGGGTGTTGCAGGAAATCCCAGTGACAGAGGCTGCCTCCCCAAGGTCAGGGAAATTATTTCTCGGACTTCCCCGAGCAGGGAACACCTGTGACTGAAGAGAGTTGCGTGGAGTTGTCTCTCGAGCTCCCCCACTCAATGACAATGGTTCCGGAATCCTGAGCGTGGGGAGGTTCCACCAAAGGTCGGCAGCGCGTGGGTTCTAACGGAATGCCTGTGCTCGGCTCCCCTGAGGGTTTTCCTCATGTCTTTGTGCCAGGGAATGCTAGGGCTTGTTGCAGGAAATCCCAGTGACAGAGGCTGCCTCCCCAAGGTCAGGGAAGGTATTTCTCGCACTTCCCCAAGCTGGGAACACCTGTGAATGAAGAGAGCTGCGTCTAGTTTTCTCTCGATCTCCCCAACTCAATGACAATGTTTCCGGAATCCTGAGCGTGCGGAGGTTCCACCAACGGTCGGCAGCGCGTAGGTTCTAAGGGAATGCCTGTGCTTGTCTCCCCTGAGGGTTTTCCTCATGTCTCTGTGCCAGGGAATGCTAGGGGGTGTTGCAGGAAATCCCAGTGACAGAGGCTGCTTCCTCAAGGTCAGGGAAGTTATTTCTCGGACTTCCCCGAGCAGGGAACACCTGTGACTGAAGAGAGCTGCGTGGAGTTGTCTCTCGAGCTCCCCCACTCAATGACAATGTTTCCGGAATCCTGAGCGTGGGGAGGTTCCACCATCGGTCGGCAGCGCGTGGTTTCTAAGGGAATGTCTGTGCTCGTCTCCCCTGAGGGTTTTCCTCATGTCTCTGTGCCAGGGAATGCTTGGAGCGATTGCAGGAAATCCCAGTGACAGAGGCTGCCTCCCCAAAGTCAGGGAAGGTATTTCTCGGACTTCCCCGAGCAGGGAACACCTGTGAATGAAGAGAGCTGCGTGGACTTGTCTCTCGAGATCCCCCAATCATTGACTATGGTTCCGGAATCCTGAGCGTGGGGAGGTTCCACCATCGGTCGGCAGCGCTTGGTTTCTAAGGGAATGCCTGTGCTCGTCTCCCCTGAGGGTTTTCCTCATGTCTCTGTGCCAGGGAATGCTTGGAGGGTTTGCAGGAAATCCCAGTGACAGAGGCTGCCTCCCCAAAGTCAGGGAAGGTATTTCTCGGACTTCCCCGAGCAGGGAACACCTGTGAATGAAGAGAGATGCGTGGACTTGTCTCTCGAGATCCCCCACTCATTGACTATGGTTCCGGAATCCTGAGCGTGGGGAGGTTCCACCATCGGTCGGCAGCGCTTGGTTTCGAAGGGAATGTCTGTGCTCGTCTCCCCTGAGGGTTTTCCTCATGTCTCTGTGCCAGGGAATGCTTGGAGGGTTTGCAGGAATTCCCAGTGACAGAGGATGCCTCCCCAAAGTCAGGGAAGGTATTTCTCGGACTTCCCCGAGCAGGGAACACCTGTGAATGAAGAGAGCTGCGTGGACTTGTCTCTCGAGATCCCCCACTCTTTGACTATGGTTCCGGAATCCTGAGCGTGGGGAGGTTCCACCATCGGTCGGCAGCACGTGGTTTCTAAGGGAATGTCTGTGCTCGTCTCCCCTGAGGGTTTTCCTCATATCTCTTTGCCAGGGAATGCTAGGAGGGTTTGCAGGAAATCCCAGTGACAGGGGCTGCCTCCCCAAGGTCAGGGAAGGTATTTCCCGGACTTCCCCGAGCAGGGAACACCTGTGACTGAAGAGAGCTGCGTGGAGTTTTGTCTCGAGCTCCCCCAATCAATGACAATGGTTCCGGAATCCTGAGCGTGGGGAGGTTCCACCAACGGTCGGCAGCGCGTGGGTTCTAACGGAATGCCAGTGCTCTTCTCCCCTGAGGGTTTTCCTCATGTCTCTGTGCTAGGGAAAGCTAGGGGGGGTTGCAGGAAATCCCAGTGACAGAGGCTGACTCCCCAAGGTCAGGGAAGGTATTTCTCGCACTTCCCCGTGCAGGGAACACCTGTGATTGAAGAGAGGTGCGTCGAGTTGTCTCTCGAGCTCCCCCACTCAATGACAATGGTTCCGGAATCCTGAGCGTGGGGAGGTTCCACCAACGGTCGGCAGCGAGTGGGTTCTAAGGGAATGCGTGTGCTAGTCTCCCCTGAGGATTTTCCTCATGTCTATGTGCCAGGGAATGCAAGGGGGTGTTGCAGGAAATCCCAGTGACAGAGGCTGCCTCCCCAAGGTCAGGGAAGTTATTTCTCAGTCTTCCCCTAGCAGGGAACACCTGTGACTGAAGAGAGCTGCGTGGAGTTGTCTCTC
The DNA here is from genome assembly GCF_048564905.1 of Vicugna pacos. Lineage (NCBI taxonomy): Eukaryota > Metazoa > Chordata > Mammalia > Artiodactyla > Camelidae > Vicugna > Vicugna pacos. Next base: position 52,854,425 of record NW_027328721.1, read on the forward strand.
GAGCTCCCCCACTCAATGACAATGGTTCCGGAATCCTGAGCGTGGGGAGGTTCCACCAACGGTCGGCAGCGCTTGGGTTCTAACGGAATGCCTGTGCTCGTCTCCCCTGAGGGTTTTTCTCATTTCTCTGTGCCAGGGAATGCTAGGGGCGTTTGCAGGAATTCCCAGTGACAGAGGCTGCCTCCCCAAGATCAGGGAAGTTATTTCTCGGACTTCCACGATCAGGGAACACCTGTGACTGAGGAGAGCTTCGTGGAGTTGTCTCTCGAGCTCCCCCACTCAATGAATGTGGTTCCAGAATCCTGAGCGTGGGGAGGTTCCACCAACGGTCGGCAGCGCATGGGTTCTAACGAAATGCCTGTGCTCGTCTCCCCTGAGGGTTTTCCTCATGTCTCTGTGCCAGGGAATGCTTGCGGGTGTTGCAGGAAATCCCAGTGACAGAAGCTGCCTCCCCAAGTTCAGGGAAGGTATTTCTCGGACTTCCCCGAGCAGCGAACACCTGTGACTGTAGAGAGTTGCGTGGAGTTGTCTCTCGAGCTCCCCCACTCAATAACAATGTTTCCGGAATCCTGATCGTTGGGAGGTTCCACCAAAGGTCGGCAGCGCGTGGTTTCTAAGGGAATGCCTGTGCTCGTCTCCACTGAGGGTTTTCCTCATGTCTCTGTGCCAGGGAATGCTAGGAGTGTTTCCAGGAAATCCCAGTGACAGAGGCTGCCTCCCCAAGGTCAGGGAATGTATTTCTCGCACTTCCCCGAGCAGGGAACACCTGTGACTGAAGAGAGCTGCGTCGAGTTCTCTCTCGAACTCCCCCACTCAATGACAATGGTTCCGGAATCCTGAGCGTGGGGAGGTTCCACCAACTGTCGGCAGCGCGTCGGTTCTAAGGGAATGCCTGTGCTCGTCTCCCCTGAGGGTTTTCATCATGTCTCTGTGCCAGGGAATGCTAGGGGGGTTTGCAGGAAATCCCAGTGACAGAGGCTGCCTCCCCAAGGTCAGGGAAGGTATTTCTCGGACTTCCCCGAGCAGGGAACACCTGTGACTGAAGAGAGCTGCGTCGAGTTGTCTCTCGAGTTCCCCACTCAATGAAAATGTTTCCGGAATCCTGAGCGTGGGGAGGTTCCACCAACGGTCGGCAGCGCGTGGTTTCTAAGGGAATGCCTGTAGTTGTCTCCCCTGAGGTTTTTCCTCATGTCTCTGTGCCAGGGAATGCTAGGGGGTGTTGCAGGAAATCCCAGTGACAGAGGCTGCCTCCCCAAGGGCAGGGAAGTTATTTCTCTGACTTCCCCGAGCAGGGAACACCTGAGACTGAAGAGAGCTGCGAGGAATTGTCTCTCGAGCTCCCCCACTCAATGACAATGTTTCCGGAATCCTGAGCGTTGGGAGGTTCCACCAACGGTCGGCAGCGCATTGGTCCTGAGGGAATGCCTGTGTTCGTCTCCCCTAAGGGTTTTCCTCATGTCTCTGTGCCAGGGAATGCTAGGGGGGTTGCAGGAAATCCCAGTGACAGAGGCTGCCTCCCCAAGGTTAAAGAAGATATTTCTCGGACTTCCCCGAGCAGGGATCACCTGTGACTGAAGAGAGCTGCGTGGAGTTTTCTCTCGAGGTCCCCCACTCAATGACAATGGTTCCGGAATCCTGAGCGTTGGGAGGTTCCACCAACGGTCGGCAGCGCGTGGGTTCTAAGGGAATGCCTGTGCTCGTCTCCCCTGAGGGTTTTCCTCATGTCTCTGTGCCAGGGAATGCTAGGGGGTGTTGCAGGAAATCCCAGTGACAGAGGCTGAGTCCCCAAGATCAGGGAAGGTATTTCTTGGACTTCCCCGAGCAGGGAACACCTGTGACTGAAGAGAGCTGCGTGGAGTTGTCTCTCGAGCTCCCCCACTCAATTACAATGGTTCCGGAATCCTGAGCGTGGGCAGGTTCCACAAACGGTCGGCAGCGCGTGGGTTCTAACGGAATGCCTGTGCTCGTCTCCCCTGAGTGTTTTCCTCATGTCTCTGTGCCAGGGAATGCTAGGGGTGTTTGCAGGAAATCCCAGTGACAGAGGCTGCCTCCCCAAGGTCAGGGAAGCTATTTCTCGGACTTCCCCGGGCAGGGAACACCTGTGACTGAAGAGAGCTGCGTGGAGATTTGTCTCGAGCTCCCCCACTCAATGACAATGTTTCCGGAATCCTGAGCGTGGGGAGGTTCCACCAACGGTCGGCAGCGCGTGGGTTCAAACGGAATGCCAGTGCTCTTCTCCCCTTAGGGTTTTCCTCATGTCTGTGTGCCAGGGAAAGCTAGGGGGTGTTGCAGGAAATCCCAGTGACAGAGGCTGACTCCCCAAGGTCAGGGAAGGTATTTCTCGCACTTCCCCGTGCAGGGAACACCTGTGATTGAAGAGAGCTGCGTCGAGTTGTCTCTCGAGCTCCCCCACTCAATGACAATGGTTCCGGAATCCTGAGCGTGGGGAGGTTCCACCAACGGTCGGCAGCGCGTGGGTTCTGAGGGAATGCCTGTGCTAGTGTCCCCTGAGGTTTTTCCTCATGTCTCTGTGCCAGGGAATGCTATGGGGTTTTGCAGGAAATCCCAGTGACAGAGGCTGCCTCCTCAAGAGCAGGGAAGTTATTTCTCGGACTTCCCCTAGCAGGGAACACCTGTGACTGAAGAGAGCTGCGTGGAGTTGTCTCTCGAGCTCCCCCACTCAATGACAGTGGTTCCGGAATACTGAGCGTGGGAGGTTCCACCAACGGTCGGCAGCGCTTGGGTTCTAACGGAATGCCTGTGCTCGTCACCCCTGAGGTTTTCTCTCATTTCTCTGTGCCAGGGAATGCTAGGGGTGTTTGCAGGAAATCCCAGTGACAGAGGCTGCCTCCCCAAGGTCAGGGAAGTTATTTCTCGGACTTCCCCGATCAGGGAACACCTGTGACTGAAGAGAGCTGCGTGGAGTTGTCTCTCGAGCTCCCCCACTCAATGACAATGTTTCCGGAATCCTGAGCGTGAGGAGGTTCCACCATCGGTCGGCAGCGCGTGGGTTCTAAGGGAATGCCTGTGCTCGTCTCCCCTGAGGGTTTTCCTCGTGTCTCTGTGCCAGGGAATCCTAGGGGGTGTTGCAGGAAATCCCAGTGACAGAGGCTGCCTCCCCAAGGGCAGAGAAGTTATTTCTCGGACTTCCCCGGGCAGGGAACACCTGTGACTGAAGAGAGCTGCGTGGAGTTGTCTCTCGAGCTCCCCCACTCAATGACAATGGTTCCGGAATCCTGAGAGTGGGGAGGTTCCACCAACGGTCGGCAGCGCGTGGGTTCTAAGGGAATGCCTGTGCTTGTCTCCCCTGAGGGTTTTCCTCATCTCTCTGTGCCAGGGAATGCTAGGGGGTGTTGCAGGAAATCCCAGTGACAGAGGCTGCCTCCCCAAGGTCAGGGAAGATATTTCTCGGACTTCCCCGAGCAGGGAACACCTGTGACTGAAGAGAGCTGCGTGGAGTTGTCTCTCGAGCTCCCCCACTCAATGACAATGGTTCCGGAATCCTGAGCGTGGGGAGGTTCCACCAACGGTCGGCAGTGCGTGGGTTCTGAGGGAATGCCTGTGCTAGTGTCCCCTGAGGTTTTCTCTCATGTCTCTGTGCCAGGGAATGCTATGGGGTGTTGCAGGATATCCCAGTGTCAGAGGCTGCCTCCCCAAGAGCAGGGAAGTTATTTCTCGGACTTCCCCTAGCAGGGAACACCTGTGACTGAAGAGAGCTGCGTGGAGTTGTCTCTCGAGCTCCCCCACTCAATGACAATGGTTCCGGAATCCTGAGCGTGGGGAGGTTCCACCAACGGTCGGCAGCGCTTGGGTTCTAACGGAATGCCTGTGCTCGTCACCCCTGAGGTTTTCTCTCATGTCTCTGTGCCAGGGAATGCTAGGGGTGTTTGCAGGAAATCCCAGTGACAGAGGCTGCCTCCCCAAGGTCAGGGAAGTTATTTCTCGGACTTCCCCGATCACGGAACACCTGTGACTGAAGAGAGCTGCGTGGAGTTGTCTCTCGAGCTCCCCCACTCAATGACAATGGTTCCGGAATCCTGAGCGTGGGGAGGTTCCACCAACGGTCGGCAGCGCGTGGTTTCTAAGGGAATGCCAGTGCTCGTCTAAACTGACGGTTTTCCTCATGTCTCTGTGCCAGGGAATGCTAGGAGGGTTTCCAGGAAATCCCAGTGACAGAGGCTGCCTCCCAAAGGTCAGGGAAGGTATTTCTCGCACTTCCCCGAGCAGGGAACACCTGTGACTGAAGAGAGCTTCGTGGAGTTGTCTTTCGAGATCCCCCACTCATTGACTATGGTTCCGGAATCCTGAGCGTGGGGAGGTTCCACCAACGGTCGGCAGCGCGTGGGTTCTAAGGGAGTGCCTGTGCTCGTCTCCCCTGAGGGTTTTCTTCATGTCTCTGAGCCAGGGAATGCTAGGGGGTGTTGCAGGAAATCCCAGTGACAGAAGCTGCCTCCCCAAGGTCAGGGAAGTTATTTCTCGCACTTCCCCGAGCAGGGAACACCTGTGACTGAAGAGAGCTGCGTGGAGTTGTCTCTCGAGCTCCCCCACTCAATTACAATGGTTCCGGAATCCTGAGCGTGGGCAGGTTCCACAAACGGTCGGCAGCGCGTGGGTTCTAACGGAATGCCTGTGCTCGTCTCCCCTGAGTGTTTTCCTCATGTCTCTGTGCCAGGGAATGCTAGGGGTGTTTGCAGGAAATCCCAGTGACAGAGGCTGCCTCCCCAAGGTCAGGGAAGCTATTTCTCGGACTTCCCCGGGCAGGGAACACCTGTGACTGAAGAGAGCTGCGTGGAGATTTGTCTCGAGCTCCCCCACTCAATGACAATGTTTCCGGAATCCTGAGCGTGGGGAGGTTCCACCAACGGTCGGCAGCGCGTGGGTTCAAACGGAATGCCAGTGCTCTTCTCCCCTTAGGGTTTTCCTCATGTCTCTGTGCCAGGGAAAGCTAGGGGGTGTTGCAGGAAATCCCAGTGACAGAGGCTGACTCCCCAAGGTCAGGGAAGGTATTTCTCGCACTTCCCCGTGCAGGGAACACCTGTGATTGAAGAGAGCTGCGTGGAGTTGTCTCTCGAGCTCCCCCACTCAATGACAATGGTTCCGGAATCCTGAGCGTGGGGAGGTTCCACCAACGGTCGGCAGTGCGTGGGTTCTGAGGGAATGCCTGTGCTAGTGTCCCCTGAGGTTTTCTCTCATGTCTCTGTGCCAGGGAATGCTATGGGGTGTTGCAGGATATCCCAGTGTCAGAGGCTGCCTCCCCAAGAGCAGGGAAGTTATTTCTCGGACTTCCCCTAGCAGGGAACACCTGTGACTGAAGAGAGCTGCGTGGAGTTGTCTCTCGAGCTCCCCCACTCAATGACAATGGTTCCGGAATCCTGAGCGTGGGGAGGTTCCACCAACGGTCGGCAGCGCTTGGGTTCTAACGGAATGCCTGTGCTCGTCACCCCTGAGGTTTTCTCTCATGTCTCTGTGCCAGGGAATGCTAGGGGTGTTTGCAGGAAATCCCAGTGACAGAGGCTGCCTCCCCAAGGTCAGGGAAGTTATTTCTCGGACTTCCCCGATCACGGAACACCTGTGACTGAAGAGAGCTGCGTGGAGTTGTCTCTCGAGCTCCCCCACTCAATGACAATGGTTCCGGAATCCTGAGCGTGGGGAGGTTCCACCAACGGTCGGCAGCGCGTGGTTTCTAAGGGAATGCCAGTGCTCGTCTAAACTGACGGTTTTCCTCATGTCTCTGTGCCAGGGAATGCTAGGAGGGTTTCCAGGAAATCCCAGTGACAGAGGCTGCCTCCCAAAGGTCAGGGAAGGTATTTCTCGCACTTCCCCGAGCAGGGAACACCTGTGACTGAAGAGAGCTTCGTGGAGTTGTCTTTCGAGATCCCCCACTCATTGACTATGGTTCCGGAATCCTGAGCGTGGGGAGGTTCCACCAACGGTCGGCAGCGCGTGGGTTCTAAGGGAGTGCCTGTGCTCGTCTCCCCTGAGGGTTTTCTTCATGTCTCTGAGCCAGGGAATGCTAGGGGGTGTTGCAGGAAATCCCAGTGACAGAAGCTGCCTCCCCAAGGTCAGGGAAGTTATTTCTCGCACTTCCCCGAGCAGGGAACACCTGTGATTGAAGAGAGCTGCGTAAAGTTGTCTCTCGAACTGCCCCACTCAATGACAATGGTTCCGGAATCCTGAGCGTGGGGAGGTTCCACCAACGGTCGGCAGCGCGTGGGTTCTAACGGAATGCCTGTGCTCGTCTCCCCTGAGGGTTTTCCTCATGTCTCTGTGCCAGGGAATCCTAGGGGGTGTTGCAGGAAATCCCAGTGACAGAGGCTGCCTCCCCAAGGGCAGAGAAGTTATTTCTCTGACTTCCCCGGGCAGGGAACACCTGTGACTGAAGAGAGCTGCGTGGAGTTGTCTCTCGAGCTCCCCCACTCAATGACAATGGTTACGGAATCCTGAGCGTGGGGAGGTTCCACCAACGGTCGGCAGCGCGTTGGTTCGAAGGGAATGCCTGTGCTCGTCTCCCCTGAGGGTTTTCCCCATGTCTCTGTGCCAGGGAATGCTAGGGGGTTTGCAGGAAATCCCAGTGACAGAGGCTGCCTCCCCAAGGTCAGGGAATGTATTTCTCGCACTCCCCCATGCAGTGAACACCTGTGACTGAAGAGAGCTGCGTCGAGTTGTCTCTCGAACTCCCTCACTCAATGACAATGTTTCCAGAATCCTGAGCGTGGGGAGGTTCCACCAAAGGTCGGCAGCGCGTGGGTTCTAACGGAATGCCTGTGCTCGGCTCCCCTGAGGGTTTTCCTCATTTCTTTGTGCCAGGGAATGCTAGGGATTGTTGCAGGAAATCCCAGTGACAGAGGCTGCCTCCCCAAGGTCAGAAAGTTATTACTCGGACTTCCCCGAGCAGGGAACACCTGTGACTGAAGAGAGCTGCGTGGAGTTGTCTCTCGAGATCCCCCACTCAATGACTATGGTTCCGGAATCCTGAGCGTGGGGAGGTTCCACCAACGGTCGGCAGAGCGTGGGTTCTAAGGGAGTGCCTGTGCTCGTCTCCCCTGAGGGTTTTCCTCATTTCTCTGTGCTAGGGAATGCTAGGGATTGTTGCAGGAAATCCCAGTGACAGAGGCTGCCTCCCCAAAGTCAGGGAAGGTATTTCTCGCACTTCCCCAAGCTGGGAACACCTGTGACTGAAGAGAGCTGCGTGGACTTGTCTCTCGATCTCCCCAACTCAATGACAATATTTCCGGAATCCTGAGCGTGGGGAGGTTCCACCATCGGTCGGCAGCGAGTGGGTTCTAAGGGAATGCCAGTGCTCTTATCCCCTGAGGGTTTTCCTCATGTCTCTGTGCCAGGGAAAGCTAGGGGTGGTTGCAGGAAATCCCAGTGACAGAGGCTGCCTCCCCAAGGTCAGGGAAGGTATTTCTCGGACTTCCCCGAGCAGGGAACACCTGTGACTGAAGAGAGCTGCGTCGAGTTGTCTCTCGAGTTCCCCACTCAATGAAAATGTTTCCGGAATCCTGAGCGTGGGGAGGTTCCACCAACGGTCGGCAGCGCGTGGTTTCTAAGGGAATGCCTGTAGTTGTCTCCCCTGAGGTTTTTCCTCATGTCTCTGTGCCAGGGAATGCTAGGGGGTGTTGCAGGAAATCCCAGTGACAGAGGCTGCCTCCCCAAGGGCAGGGAAGTTATTTCTCTGACTTCCCCGAGCAGGGAACACCTGAGACTGAAGAGAGCTGCGAGGAATTGTCTCTCGAGCTCCCCCACTCAATGACAATGTTTCCGGAATCCTGAGCGTTGGGAGGTTCCACCAACGGTCGGCAGCGCATTGGTCCTGAGGGAATGCCTGTGTTCGTCTCCCCTAAGGGTTTTCCTCATGTCTCTGTGCCAGGGAATGCTAGGGGGGTTGCAGGAAATCCCAGTGACAGAGGCTGCCTCCCCAAGGTTAAAGAAGATATTTCTCGGACTTCCCCGAGCAGGGATCACCTGTGACTGAAGAGAGCTGCGTGGAGTTTTCTCTCGAGGTCCCCCACTCAATGACAATGGTTCCGGAATCCTGAGCGTTGGGAGGTTCCACCAACGGTCGGCAGCGCGTGGGTTCTAAGGGAATGCCTGTGCTCGTCTCCCCTGAGGGTTTTCCTCATGTCTCTGTGCCAGGGAATGCTAGGGGGTGTTGCAGGAAATCCCAGTGACAGAGGCTGAGTCCCCAAGATCAGGGAAGGTATTTCTTGGACTTCCCCGAGCAGGGAACACCTGTGACTGAAGAGAGCTGCGTGGAGTTGTCTCTCGAGCTCCCCCACTCAATTACAATGGTTCCGGAATCCTGAGCGTGGGCAGGTTCCACAAACGGTCGGCAGCGCGTGGGTTCTAACGGAATGCCTGTGCTCGTCTCCCCTGAGTGTTTTCCTCATGTCTCTGTGCCAGGGAATGCTAGGGGTGTTTGCAGGAAATCCCAGTGACAGAGGCTGCCTCCCCAAGGTCAGGGAAGCTATTTCTCGGACTTCCCCGGGCAGGGAACACCTGTGACTGAAGAGAGCTGCGTGGAGATTTGTCTCGAGCTCCCCCACTCAATGACAATGTTTCCGGAATCCTGAGCGTGGGGAGGTTCCACCAACGGTCGGCAGCGCGTGGGTTCAAACGGAATGCCAGTGCTCTTCTCCCCTTAGGGTTTTCCTCATGTCTCTGTGCCAGGAAAAGCTAGGGGGTGTTGCAGGAAATCCCAGTGACAGAGGCTGACTCCCCAAGGTCAGGGAAGGTATTTCTCGCACTTCCCCGTGCAGGGAACACCTGTGATTGAAGAGAGCTGCGTCGAGTTGTCTCTCGAGCTCCCCCACTCAATGACAATGGTTCCGGAATCCTGAGCGTGGGGAGGTTCCACCAACGGTCGGCAGCGCGTGGGTTCTGAGGGAATGCCTGTGCTAGTGTCCCCTGAGGTTTTTCCTCATGTCTCTGTGCCAGGGAATGCTATGGGGTTTTGCAGGAAATCCCAGTGACAGAGGCTGCCTCCTCAAGAGCAGGGAAGTTATTTCTCGGACTTCCCCTAGCAGGGAACACCTGTGACTGAAGAGAGCTGCGTGGAGTTGTCTCTCGAGCTCCCCCACTCAATGACAATGGTTCCGGAATACTGAGCGTGGGAGGTTCCACCAACGGTCGGCAGCGCTTGGGTTCTAACGGAATGCCTGTGCTCGTCACCCCTGAGGTTTTCTCTCATTTCTCTGTGCCAGGGAATGCTAGGGGTGTTTGCAGGAAATCCCAGTGACAGAGGCTGCCTCCCCAAGGTCAGGGAAGTTATTTCTCGGACTTCCCCGATCAGGGAACACCTGTGACTGAAGAGAGCTGCGTGGAGTTGTCTCTCGAGCTCCCCCACTCAATGACAATGTTTCCGGAATCCTGAGCGTGAGGAGGTTCCACCATCGGTCGGCAGCGCGTGGGTTCTAAGGGAATGCCTGTGCTCGTCTCCCCTGACGGTTTTCCTCGTGTCTCTGTGCCAGGGAATCCTAGGGGGTGTTGCAGGAAATCCCAGTGACAGAGGCTGCCTCCCCAAGGTCAGGGAAGTTATTTCTCGGACTTCCCCGGGCAGGGAACACCTGTGACTGAAGAGAGCTGCGTGGAGTTGTCTCTCGAGCTCCCCCACTCAATGACAATGGTTCCGGAATCCTGAGAGTGGGGAGGTTCCACCAACGGTCGGCAGCGCGTGGGTTCTAAGGGAATGCCTGTGCTTGTCTCCCCTGAGGGTTTTCCTCATCTCTCTGTGCCAGGGAATGCTAGGGGGTGTTGCAGGAAATCCCAGTGACAGAGGCTGCCTCCCCAAGGTCAGGGAAGATATTTCTCGGACTTCCCCGAGCAGGGAACACCTGTGACTGAAGAGAGCTGCGTGGAGTTGTCTCTCGAGCTCCCCCACTCAATGACAATGGTTCCGGAATCCTGAGCGTGGGGAGGTTCCACCAACGGTCGGCAGTGCGTGGGTTCTGAGGGAATGCCTGTGCTAGTGTCCCCTGAGGTTTTCTCTCATGTCTCTGTGCCAGGGAATGCTATGGGGTGTTGCAGGATATCCCAGTGTCAGAGGCTGCCTCCCCAAGAGCAGGGAAGTTATTTCTCGGACTTCCCCTAGCAGGGAACACCTGTGACTGAAGAGAGCTGCGTGGAGTTGTCTCTCGAGCTCCCCCACTCAATGACAATGGTTCCGGAATCCTGAGCGTGGGGAGGTTCCACCAACGGTCGGCAGCGCTTGGGTTCTAACGGAATGCCTGTGCTCGTCACCCCTGAGGTTTTCTCTCATGTCTCTGTGCCAGGGAATGCTAGGGGTGTTTGCAGGAAATCCCAGTGACAGAGGCTGCCTCCCCAAGGTCAGGGAAGTTATTTCTCGGACTTCCCCGATCACGGAACACCTGTGACTGAAGAGAGCTGCGTGGAGTTGTCTCTCGAGCTCCCCCACTCAATGACAATGGTTCCGGAATCCTGAGCGTGGGGAGGTTCCACCAACGGTCGGCAGCGCGTGGTTTCTAAGGGAATGCCAGTGCTCGTCTAAACTGACGGTTTTCCTCATGTCTCTGTGCCAGGGAATGCTAGGAGGGTTTCCAGGAAATCCCAGTGACAGAGGCTGCCTCCCAAAGGTCAGGGAAGGTATTTCTCGCACTTCCCCGAGCAGGGAACACCTGTGACTGAAGAGAGCTTCGTGGAGTTGTCTTTCGAGATCCCCCACTCATTGACTATGGTTCCGGAATCCTGAGCGTGGGGAGGTTCCACCAACGGTCGGCAGCGCGTGGGTTCTAAGGGAGTGCCTGTGCTCGTCTCCCCTGAGGGTTTTCTTCATGTCTCTGAGCCAGGGAATGCTAGGGGGTGTTGCAGGAAATCCCAGTGACAGAAGCTGCCTCCCCAAGGTCAGGGAAGTTATTTCTCGCACTTCCCCGAGCAGGGAACACCTGTGATTGAAGAGAGCTGCGTAAAGTTGTCTCTCGAACTGCCCCACTCAATGACAATGGTTCCGGAATCCTGAGCGTGGGGAGGTTCCACCAACGGTCGGCAGCGCGTGGGTTCTAACGGAATGCCTGTGCTCGTCTCCCCTGAGGGTTTTCCTCATGTCTCTGTGCCAGGGAATCCTAGGGGGTGTTGCAGGAAATCCCAGTGACAGAGGCTGCCTCCCCAAGGGCAGAGAAGTTATTTCTCTGACTTCCCCGGGCAGGGAACACCTGTGACTGAAGAGAGCTGCGTGGAGTTGTCTCTCGAGCTCCCCCACTCAATGACAATGGTTACGGAATCCTGAGCGTGGGGAGGTTCCACCAACGGTCGGCAGCGCGTTGGTTCGAAGGGAATGCCTGTGCTCGTCTCCCCTGAGGGTTTTCCCCATGTCTCTGTGCCAGGGAATGCTAGGGGGTTTGCAGGAAATCCCAGTGACAGAGGCTGCCTCCCCAAGGTCAGGGAATGTATTTCTCGCACTCCCCCATGCAGTGAACACCTGTGACTGAAGAGAGCTGCGTCGAGTTGTCTCTCGAACTCCCTCACTCAATGACAATGTTTCCAGAATCCTGAGCGTGGGGAGGTTCCACCAAAGGTCGGCAGCGCGTGGGTTCTAACGGAATGCCTGTGCTCGGCTCCCCTGAGGGTTTTCCTCATTTCTTTGTGCCAGGGAATGCTAGGGATTGTTGCAGGAAATCCCAGTGACAGAGGCTGCCTCCCCAAGGTCAGAAAGTTATTACTCGGACTTCCCCGAGCAGGGAACACCTGTGACTGAAGAGAGCTGCGTGGAGTTGTCTCTCGAGATCCCCCACTCAATGACTATGGTTCCGGAATCCTGAGCGTGGGGAGGTTCCACCAACGGTCGGCAGAGCGTGGGTTCTAAGGGAGTGCCTGTGCTCGTCTCCCCTGAGGGTTTTCCTCATTTCTCTGTGCTAGGGAATGCTAGGGATTGTTGCAGGAAATCCCAGTGACAGAGGCTGCCTCCCCAAAGTCAGGGAAGGTATTTCTCGCACTTCCCCAAGCTGGGAACACCTGTGACTGAAGAGAGCTGCGTGGACTTGTCTCTCGATCTCCCCAACTCAATGACAATATTTCCGGAATCCTGAGCATGGGGAGGTTCCACCATCGGTCGGCAGCGAGTGGGTTCTAAGGGAATGCCAGTGCTCTTATCCCCTGAGGGTTTTCCTCATGTCTCTGTGCCAGGGAAAGCTAGGGGTGGTTGCAGGAAATCCCAGTGACAGAGGCTGCCTCCCCAAGGTCAGGGAAGGTATTTCTCGGACTTCCCCGTGCAGGGAACACCTGTGACTGAAGAGAGCTGCGTGGAGTTGTCTCTCGAGCTCCCCCACTCAATGACAATGGTTCCGGAATCCTGAGCGTGGGGAGGTTCCACCAACGGTCGGCAGCGAGTGGGTTCTAAGGGAATGCCTGTGCTCGTCTCCCCTGAGGGTATTCCTCATGTCTCTGTGCCAGGGAATGCTAGGGGGTGTTGCAGGAAATCCCAGTGACAGAGGCTGCCTCCCCAAGTCAGGGAAGGTATATCTCGGACTTCCCCGAGCAGGGAACACCTGTGAATGAAGAGAGCTGCGTGGACTTGTCTCTCGAGATCCCCCACTCATTGACTATGGTTCCGGAATCCTGAGCGTGGGGAGGTTCCACCAACGGTCGGCAGCGCGTGGGTTCTAACGGAATGCCTGTGCTCGTCTCCCCTGAGGGTTTTCCTCATGTCTCTGTGCCAGGGAATCCTAGGGGGTGTTGCAGGAAATCCCAGTGACAGAGGCTGCCTCCCCAAGGGCAGAGAAGTTATTTCTCTGACTTCCCCGGGCAGGGAACACCTGTGACTGAAGAGAGCTGCGTGGAGTTGTCTCTCGAGCTCCCCCACTCAATGACAATGGTTCCAGAATCCTGAGCGTGGGGAGGTTCCACCAAAGGTCGGCAGCGCGTGGGTTCTAACGGAATGCCTGTGCTCGGCTCCCCTGAGGGTTTTCCTCATGTCTCTGTGCCAGGGAAAGCTAGGGGTGGTTGCAGGAAATCCCAGTGACAGAGGCTGCCTCCCCAAGGTCAGGGAAGGTATTTCTCGGACTTCCCCGTGCAGGGAACACCTGTGACTGAAGAGAGCTGCGTGGAGTTGTCTCTCGAGATCCCCCACTCAATGACTATGGTTCCGGAATCCTGAGCGTGGGGAGGTTCCACCAACGGTCGGCAGAGCGTGGGTTCTAAGGGAGTGCCTGTGCTCGTCTCCCCTGAGGGTTTTCCTCATTTCTCTCTGCCAGGGAATGCTAGGGGGTGTTGCAGGAAATCCCAGTGACAGAGGCTGCCTCCCCAAGGTCAGGGAAGGTATTTCTCGCACTTCCCCAAGCTGGGAACACCTGTGACTGAAGAGAGCTGCGTGGACTTGTCTCTCGATCTCCCCAACTCAATGACTATGGTTCCGGAATCCAGAGCGTGGGGAGGTTCCACCATCGGTCGGCAGCGAGTGGGTTCTAAGGGAATGCCAGTGCTCTTATCCCCTGAGGGTTTTCCTCATGTCTCTGTGCCAGGGAAAGCTAGGGGTGGTTGCAGGAAATCCCAGTGACAGAGGCTGCCTCCCCAAGGTCAGGGAAGGTATTTCTCGGACTTCCCCGTGCAGGGAACACCTGTGACTGAAGAGAGCTGCGTGGAGTTGTCTCTCGAGCTCCCCCACTCAATGACAATGGTTCCGGAATCCTGAGCGTGGGGAGGTTCCACCAACGGTCGGCAGCGAGTGGGTTCTAAGGGAATGCCTGTGCTCGTCTCCCCTGAGGGTATTCCTCATGTCTCTGTGCCAGGGAATGCTAGGGGGTGTTGCAGGAAATCCCAGTGACAGAGGCTGCCTCCCCAAGTCAGGGAAGGTATTTCTCGGACTTCCCCGAGCAGGGAACACCTGTGAATGAAGAGAGCTGCGTGGACTTGTCTCTCGAGATCCCCCACTCATTGACTATGGTTCCGGAATCCTGAGCGTGGGGAGGTTCCACCAACGGTCGGCAGCGCGTGGGTTCTAACGGAATGCCTGTGCTCGTCTCCCCTGAGGGTTTTCCTCATGTCTCTGTGCCAGGGAATCCTAGGGGGTGTTGCAGGAAATCCCAGTGACAGAGGCTGCCTCCCCAAGGGCAGAGAAGTTATTTCTCTGACTTCCCCGGGCAGGGAACACCTGTGACTGAAGAGAGCTGCGTGGAGTTGTCTCTCGAGCTCCCCCACTCAATGACAATGGTTCCAGAATCCTGAGCGTGGGGAGGTTCCACCAAAGGTCGGCAGCGCGTGGGTTCTAACGGAATGCCTGTGCTCGGCTCCCCTGAGAGTTTTCCTCATGTCTCTGTGCCATGGGAATGCTAGGGATTGTTGCAGGAAATCCCAGTGACAGAGGCTGCCTCCCCAAGGTCAGAAAGTTATTACTCGGACTTCCCCGAGCAGGGAACACCTGTGACTGAAGAGAGCTGCGTGGAGTTGTCTCTCGAGATCCCCCACTCAATGACTATGGTTCCGGAATCCTGAGCGTGGGGAGGTTCCACCAACGGTCGGCAGAGCGTGGGTTCTAAGGGAGTGCCTGTGCTCGTCTCCCCTGAGGGTTTTCCTCATTTCTCTGTGCCAGGGAATGCTAGGGATTGTTGCAGGAAATCCCAGTGACAGAGGCTGCCTCCCCAAGGTCAGGGAAGGTATTTCTCGCACTTCCCCAAGCTGGGAACACCTGTGACTGAAGAGAGCTGCGTGGACTTGTCTCTCGATCTCCCCAACTCATTGACTATGGTTCCGGAATCCTGAGCGTGGGGAGGTTCCACCATCGGTCGGCAGCGAGTGGGTTCTAAGGGAATGCAAGTGCTCTTCTCCCCTGAGGGTTTTCCTCATGTCTCTGTGCCAGGGAAAGCTAGGGGTGGTTGCAGGAAATCCCAGTGACAGAGGCTGCCTCCCCAAGGTCAGGGAAGGTATTTCTCGGACTTCCCCGTGCAGGGAACACCTGTGACTGAAGAGAGCTGCGTGGAGTTGTCTCTCGAGCTCCCCCACTCAATGACAATGGTTCCGGAATCCTGAGCGTGGGGAGGTTCCACCAACGGTCGGCAGCGAGTGGGTTCTAAGGGAATGCCTGTGCTCGTCTCCCCTGAGGGTATTCCTTATGTCTCTCTGCCAGGGAATGCTAGGGGGTGTTGCAGGAAATCCCAGTGACAGAGGCTGCCTCCCCAAGTCAGGGAAGGTATTTCTCGGACTTCCCCGAGCAGGGAACACCTGTGAATGAAGAGAGCTGCGTGGACTTGTCTCTCGAGATCCCCCACTCATTGACTATGGTTCCGGAATCCTGAGCGTGGGGAGGTTCCACCATCGGTCGGCAGCGCGTGGTTTCTAAGGGAATGCCTGTGATCGTCTCCCCTGAGGGTTTTCCTCATTTCTCTGTGCCAGGGAATGCTAGGGGCGTTTGCAGGAAATCCCAGTGACAGAGGCTGCCTCCCCAAGGTCAGGGAAGTTATTTCTCGGACTTCCCCGATCAGGGAACACCTGTGACTGAAGAGACCTTCGTGGAGTTGTCTCTCGAGCTCCCCCACTCAATGACTGTGGTTCCGGAATCCTGAGCGTGGGGAGGTTCCACCAACGGTCGGCAGCGCGTGGGTTCTAAGGGAATGCCTGTGCTCGTCTCCCCTGAGGGTTTTCCTCATGTCTCTGTGCCAGGGAATGCTTGCGGGTGTTGCAGGAAATCCCAGTGACAGAAGCTGCCTCCCCAAGTTCAGGGAAGGTATTTCTCGGACTTCCCAGAGCAGCGAAAACCTGTGACTGTAGAGAGTTGCGTGGAGTTGTCTCTCGAGCTACCCCACTCAATAACAATGGTTCCGGAATCCTGATCGTGGGGAGGTTCCACCAAAGGTCGGCAGCGCGTGGTTTCTAAGGGAATGCCTGTGCTCGTCTCCACTGAGGGTTTTCCTCATGTCTCTGTGCCAGGAAATGCTAGGAGTGTTTCCAGGAAATCCCAGTGACAGAGGCTGCCTCCCCAAGGTCAGGGAAGGTATTTCTCGCACTTCCCCGAGCAGGGAACACCTGTGACTGAAGAGCACTTCGTGGAGTTGTCTCTCGAGATCCCCCACTCATTGACTATGGTTCCGCAATCCTGAGCGTGGGGAGGTTCCACCAACGGTCGGCAGCGAGTGGGTTCTAAGGGAATGCCTGTGCTCGTCTCCCCTGAGTGTTTTCCTCATGTCTCTGTGCCAGGGAATGCTAGGGGTGTTTGCAGGAAATCCCAGTGACAGAGGCTGCCTCCCCAAGGTCAGAGAAGCTATTTCTCGGACTTCCCCGAGCAGGGAACAACTGTGAGTGAAGAGAGCTGCGTGGAGATTTGTCTCGAGCTCCCCCACTCAATGACAATGGTTCCGGAATCCTGAGCGTGGGGAGGTTCCACCAACGGTCGGCAGCGAGTGGGTTCTAAGGGAATGCCTGTGCTCGTCTCCCCTGAGGGTATTCCTTATGTCTCTCTGCCAGGGAATGCTAGGGGGTGTTGCAGGAAATCCCAGTGACAGAGGCTGCCTCCCCAAGTCAGGGAAGGTATTTCTCGGACTTCCCCGAGCAGGGAACACCTGTGAATGAAGAGAGCTGCGTGGACTTGTCTCTCGAGATCCCCCACTCATTGACTATGGTTCCGGAATCCAGAGCGTGGGGAGGTTCCACCATCGGTCGGCAGCGCGTGGTTTCTAAGGGAATGCCTGTGCTCGTCTCCACTGAGGGTTTTCCTCATGTCTCTGTGCCAGGGAATGCTAGGAGTGTTTCCAGGAAATCCCAGTGACAGAGGCTGCCTCCCCAAGGTCAGGGAAGGTATTTCTCGCACTTCCCCGAGCAGGGAACACCTGTGACTGAAGAGCACTTCGTGGAGTTGTCTCTCGAGATCCCCCACTCATTGACTATGGTTCCGCAATCCTGAGCGTGGGGAGGTTCCACCAACGGTCGGCAGCGCGTGGGTTCTAAGGGAATGCCTGTGCTCGTCTCCCCTGAGTGTTTTCCTCATGTCTCTGTGCCAGGGAATGCTAGGGGTGTTTGCAGGAAATCCCAGTGACAGAGGCTGCCTCCCCAAGGTCAGAGAAGCTATTTCTCGGACTTCCCCGAGCAGGGAACACCTGTGACTGAAGAGAGCTGCGTGGAGATTTGTCTCGAGCTCCCCCACTCAATGACAATGGTTCCGGAATCCTGAGCGTGGGGAGGTTCCACCAACGGTCGGCAGCGCGTGGGTTCAAACGGAATGCCAGTGCTCTTCTCCCCTGAGGGTTTTCCACATGTCTCTGTGCCAGGGAAAGCTAGGGGGTGTTGCAGGAAATCCCAGTGACAGAGGCTGACTCCCCAAGGTCAGGGAAGGTATTTCTCGCACTTCCCCGTGCAGGGAACACCTGTGATTGAAGAGAGCTGCGTCGAGTTGTCTCTCGAGCTCCCCCACTCAATGACAATGGTTCCGGAATCCTGAGCGTGGGGAGGTTCCACCAACGGTCGGCAGCGCGTGGGTTCTGAGGGAATGCCTGTGCTAGAGTCCCCTGAGGTTTTTCCTCATGTCTCTGTGCCAGGGAATGCTAGGGGGTTTTGCAGGAAATCCCAGTGACAGAGGCTGCCTCCTCAAGAGCAGGGAAGTTATTTCTCGGACTTCCCCTAGCAGGGAACACCTGTGACTGAAGAGAGCTGCGTGGAGTTGTCTCTCGAGCTCCCCCACTCAATGACAATGGTTCCGGAATCCTGAGCGTGGGGAGGTTCCACCAACGGTCGGCAGCGCTTGGGTTCTAACGGAATGCCTGTGCTCGTCACCCCTGAGGTTTTCTCTCATTTCTCTGTGCCAGGGAATGCTAGGGGTGTTTTCAGGAAATCCCAGTGACAGAGGCTGCCTCCCCAAGGTCAGGGAAGTTATTTCTCGGACTTCCCCGATCAGGGAACACCTGTGACTGAAGAGAGCTGCGTGGAGTTGTCTCTCGAGCTCCCCCACTCAATGACAATGGTTCCGGAATCCTGAGCGTGAGGAGGTTCCACCATCGGTCGGCAGCGCGTGGGTTCTAAGGGAATGCCTGTGCTCGTCTCCCCTGAGGGTTTTCCTCATGTCTCTGTGCCAGGGAATCCTAGGGGGTGTTGCAGGAAATCCCAGTGACAGAGGCTGCCTCCCCAAGGGCAGAGAAGTTATTTCTCGGACTTCCCCGGGCAGGGAACACCTGTGACTGAAGAGAGCTGCGTGGAGTTGTCTCTCGAGCTCCCCCACTCAATGACAATGTTTCCGGAATCCTGAGAGTGGGGAGGTTCCACCAACGGTCGGCATCGCGTTGGTTCGAAGGGAATGCCTGTGCTCGTCTCCCCTGAGGGTTTTCCCCATGTCTCTGTGCCAGGGAATGCTAGGGATTGTTGCAGGAAATCCCAGTGACAGAGGCTGCCTCCCCAAGGGCAGAGAAGTTATTTCTCGGACTTCCCCGGGCAGGGAACACCTGTGACTGAAGAGAGCTGCGTCGAGTTGTCTCTCGAACTCCCCCACTCAATGACAATGTTTCCAGAATCCTGAGCGTGGGGAGGTTCCACCAACGGTCGGCAGCGCGTGGGTTCTAAGGGAGTGCCTGTGCTCGTCTCCTCTGAGGGTTTTCCTCATTTCTCTGTGCTAGGGAATGCTAGGGATTGTTGCAGGAAATCCCAGTGACAGAGGCTGCCTCCCCAAGGTCAGGGAAGGTATTTCTCGCACTTCCCCGAGCAGGGAACACCTGTGACTGAAGAGAGCTGCGTGGAGTTGTCTCTCGAGCTCCCCCACTCAATGACAATGGTTCCGGAATCCTGAGCGTGGGGAGGTTCCACCAACGGACGGCAGTGCGTGGGTTCTGAGGGAATGCCTGTGCTAGTGTCCCCTGAGGATTTTCCTCATGTCTCTGTGCCAGGGAATGCTATGGGGTGTTGCAGGAAATTCCAGTGTCAGAGGCTGCCTCCCCAAGGGCAGGGAAGTTATTTCTCGGACTTCCCCTAGCAGGGAACACCTGTGACTGAAGAGAGCTGCGTGGAGTTGTCTCTCGAGCTCCCCCACTCAATGACAATGGTTCCGGAATCCTGAGCGTGGGGAGGTTCCACCAAAGGTCGGCAGCGCGTGGTTTCTAAGGGAATGCCTGTGCTCGTCTCCACTGAGGGTTTTCCTCATGTCTCTGTGCCAGGGAATGCTAGGAGTGTTTCCAGGAAATCCCAGTGACAGAGGCTGCCTCCCCAAGGTCAGGGAAGTTATTTCTCGCACTTCCCCGAGCAGGGAACACCTGTGACTGAAGAGCACTTCGTGGAGTTGTCTCTCGAGATCCCCCACTCATTGACTATGGTTCCGCAATCCTGAGCGTGGGGAGGTTCCACCAACGGTCGGCAGCGCGTGGGTTCTAAGGGAATGCCTGTGCTCGTCTCCCCTGAGTGTTTTCCTCATGTCTCTGTGCCAGGGAATGCTAGGGGTGTTTGCAGGAAATCCCAGTGACAGAGGCTGCCTACCCAAGGTCAGAGAAGCTATTTCTCGGACTTCCCCGAGCAGGGAACACCTGTGACTGAAGAGAGCTGCGTGGAGATTTGTCTCGAGCTCCCCCACTCAATGACAATGGTTCCGGAATCCTGAGCGTGGGGAGGTTCCACCAACGGTCGGCAGCGCGTGGGTTCAAACGGAATGCCAGTGCTCTTCTCCCCTGAGGGTTTTCCTCATGTCTCTGTGCCAGGGAAAGCTAAGGGGTGTTGCAGGAAATCCCAGTGACAGAGGCTGACTCCCCAAGGTCAGGGAAGGTATTTCTCGCACTTCCCCGTGCAGGGAACACCTGTGATTGAAGAGAGCTGCGTCGAGTTGTCTCTCGAGCTCCCCCACTCAATGACAATGGTTCCGGAATCCTGAGCGTGGGGAGGTTCCACCAACGGTCGGCAGCGCGTGGGTTCTGAGGGAATGCCTGTGCTAGTGTCCCCTGAGGTTTTTCCTCATGTCTCTGTGCCAGGGAATGCTAGGGGATTTTGCAGGAAATCCCAGTGACAGAGGCTGCCTCCTCAAGAGCAGGGAAGTTATTTCTCGGACTTCCCCTAGCAGGGAACACCTGTGACTGAAGAGAGCTGCGTGGAGTTGTCTCTCGAGCTCCCCCACTCAATGACAATGGTTCCGGAATCCTGAGCGTGGGGAGGTTCCACCAACGGTCGGCAGCGCTTGGGTTCTAACGGAATGCCTGTGCTCGTCACCCCTGAGGTTTTCTCTCATTTCTCTGTGCCAGGGAATGCTAGGGGTGTTTGCAGGAAATCCCAGTGACAGAGGCTGCCTCCCCAAGTTCAGGGAAGTTATTTCTCGGACTTCCCCGATCAGGGAACACCTGTGACTGAAGAGTGTTTCGTGGAGTTGTCTCTCGAGCTCCCCCGCTCAATGACAATGGTTCCGGAATCCTGAACGTGGGGAGGTTCCACCAACGGTCGGCAGCGCGTGGTTTCTAAGGGAATGCCTGTGCTCGTCTAAACTGACGGTTTTCCTCATGTCTCTGTGCCAGGGAATGCTAGGAGGGTTTCCAGGAAATCCCAGTGACAGAGGCTGCCTCCCCAAGGTCAGGGAAGCTATTTCTCGCACTTCCCCGAGCAGGGAACACCTGTGACTGAAGAGAGCTTCGTGGAGTTGTCTTTCGAGATCCCCCACTCATTGACTATGGTTCCGGAATCCTGAGCGTGGGGAGGTTCCACCAACGGTCGGCAGCGCGTGGGTTCTAAGGGAGTGCCTGTGCTCGTCTCCCCTGAGGGTTTTCTTCATGTCTCTGAGCCAGGGAATGCTAGGGGGTGTTGCAGGAAATCCCAGTGACAGAAGCTGCCTCCCCAAGGTCAGGGAAGTTATTTCTCGCACTTCCCCGAGCAGGGAACACCTGTGATTGAAGAGAGCTGCGTAAAGTTGTCTCTCGAACTGCCCCACTCAATGACAATGGTTCCGGAATCCTGAGCGTGGGGAGGTTCCACCAACGGTCGGCAGCGCGTGGTTTCTAAGGGAATGCCTGTGCTCGTCTAAACTGACGGTTTTCCTCATGTCTCTGTGCCAGGGAATGCTAGGAGGGTTTCCAGGAAATCCCAGTGACAGAGGCTGCCTCCCCAAGGTCAGGGAAGGTATTTCTCGCACTTCCCCGAGCAGGGAACACCTGTGACTGAAGAGAGCTTCGTGGAGTTGTCTTTCGAGATCCCCCACTCATTGACTATGGTTCCGGAATCCTGAGCGTGGGGAGGTTCCACCAACGGTCGGCAGCGCGTGGGTTCTAAGGGAGTGCCTGTGCTCGTCTCCCCTGAGGGTTTTCTTCATGTCTCTGAGCCAGGGAATGCTAGGGGGTGTTGCAGGAAATCCCAGTGACAGAAGCTGCCTCCCCAAGGTCAGGGAAGTTATTTCTCGCACTTCCCCGAGCAGGGAACACCTGTGATTGAAGAGAGCTGCGTAAAGTTGTCTCTCGAACTGCCCCACTCAATGACAATGGTTCCGGAATCCTGAGCGTGGGGAGGTTCCACCAACGGTCGGCAGCGCGTGGGTTCTAACGGAATGCCTGGGCTCGTCTCCCCTGAGGGTTTTCCTCATGTCTCTGTGCCAGGGAATCCTAGGGGGTGTTGCAGGAAATCCCAGTGACAGAGGCTGCCTCCCCAAGGGCAGAGAAGTTATTTCTCGGACTTCCCCTAGCAGGGAACACCTGTGACTGAAGAGAGCTGCGTGGAGTTGTCTCTCGAGGTCCCCCACTCAATGACTATGGTTCCGGAATACTGAGCGTGGGGAGGTTCCACCAACGATCGGCAGAGCGTGGGTTCTAAGGGAGTGCCTGTGCTCGTCTCCCCTGAGGGTTTTCCTCATTTCTCTGTGCTAGGGAATGCTAGGGATTGTTGCAGGAAATCCCAGTGACAGAGGCTGCCTCCCCAAGGTCAGGGAAGGTATTTCTCGCACTTCCCCAAGCTGGGAACACCTGTGACTGAAGAGAGCTGCGTGGACTTGTCTCTCGATCTCCCCAACTCAATGACAATGTTTCCGGAATCCTGAGCGTGGGGAGGTTCCACCATCGGTCGGCAGCGAGTGGGTTCTAAGGGAATGCCAGTGCTCTTCTCCCCTGAGGGTTTTCCTCATTTCTCTGTGCCAGGGAAAGCTAGGGGTGGTTGCAGGAAATCCCAGTGACAGAGGCTGCCTCCCCAAGGTCAGGGAAGGTATTTCTCGGACTTCCCCGTGCAGGGAACACCTGTGACTGAAGAGAGCTGCGTGGAGTTGTCTCTCGAGCTCCCCCACTCAATGACAATGGTTCCGGAATCCTGAGCGTGGGGAGGTTCCACCAACGGTCGGCAGCGAATGGGTTCTAAGGGAATGCCTGTGCTCGTCTCCCCTGAGGGTATTCCTCATGTCTCTGTGCCAGGGAATGCTAGGGGGTGTTGCAGGAAATCCCAGTGACAGAGGCTGCCTCCCCAAGTCAGGGAAGGTATTTCTCGGACTTCCCCGAGCAGGGAACACCTGTGAATGAAGAGAGCTGCGTGGACTTGTCTCTCGAGATCCCCCACTCATTGACTATGGTTCCGGAATCCTGAGCGTGGGGAGGTTCCACCAAAGGTCGGCAGCGCGTGGGTTCTAAGGGAATGCCTGTGCTCATCTCCCCTGAGGGTTTTCCTCATGTCTCTGTGCCAGGGAATGCTAGGGGGGTTTGCAGGAAATCCCAGTGACAGAGGCTGCCTCCGAAAGGTCAGGGAAAGTATTTCTCGGACTTCCCCGATCAGGGAACACCTGTGACTGAAGAGAGCTTCGTGGAGTTGTCTCTCGAGCTCCCCCAATCAATGACAATGGTTCCGGAATCCTGAGCGTGGGGAGGTTCCACCAACTGTCGGCAGCGCGTGGGTTCTAAGGGAATGCCTGTGCTAGTCTCCCCTGAGGGTTTTCCTCATGTCTCTGTGCCAGGGAATGCTAGGGGGTGTTGCAGGAAATCCCAGTGACAGAGGCTGTCTCCCCAAGGGCAGGGAAGTTATTTCTCGGACTTCCCCTAGCAGGGAACACCTGTGACTGAAGAGAGCTGCGTGGAGTTGTCTCTCGAGCTCCCCCACTCAATGACAATGGTTCCGGAATCCTGAGCGTGGGGAGGTTCCACCAACGGTCGGCAGCGCTTGGGTTCTAACGGAATGCCTGTGCTCGTCTCCCCTGAGGGTTTTTCTCATTTCTCTGTGCCAGGGAATGCTAGGAGGGTTTCCAGGAAATCCCAGTGACAGAGGCTGCCTCCCCAAGGTCAGGGAAGGTATTTCTCGCACTTCCCCGAGCAGGGAACACCTGTGACTGAAGAGAGATTCGTGGAGTTGTCTCTCGAGATCCCCCACTCATTGACTATGGTTCCGGAATCCTGAGCGTGGGGAGGTTCCACCAACGGTCGGCAGCGCGTGGGTTCTAAGGGAGTGCCTGTGCTCGTCTCCCCTGAGGTTTTTCTTCATGTCTCTGAGCCAGGGAATGCTAGGGGGGGTTGCAGGAAATCCCAGTGACAGAGGCTGCCTCCCCAAGGTCAGGGAAGGTATTTCTCGCACTTCCCCGAGCAGGGAACACCTGTGATTGAAGAGAGCTGCGTAGAGTTGTCTCTCGAACTCCCCCACTCAATGACAATGGTTCCGGAATCCTGAGCGTGGGGAGGTTCCACCAACGGTCGGCAGCGCGTGGGTTCTAACGGAATGCCTGTGCTCGTCTCCCCTGAGGGTTTTCCTCATATCTCTGTGCCAGGGAATGCTAGGGGGTGTTGCAGGAAATCCCAGTGTCAGAGGCTGCCTCCCCAAGGGCAGGGAAGTTATTTCTCGGACTTCCCCGAGCAGGGAACACCTGTGACTGAAGAGAGCTGCGTGGAGATGTGTCTCGAGCTCCCCCACTCAATGACAATGGTTCCGGAATCCTGAGCGTGTGGAGGTTCCACCAACGGTCGGCAGCGCGTTGGTTCGAAGGGAATGCCTGTGCTCGTCTCCCCTGAGGGTTTTCCTCATGTCTCTGTGCCAGGGAATGCTAGGGGGTGTTGCAGGAATTCCCAGTGACAGAGGCTGCCCCCTCACGATCAGGGGAGGTATTTATTGGACTTCCCCGAGCAGGGAACACCTGTGAATGAAGAGAGCTGCGTGGAGTTGTCTCTCGAGCTCCCCCACTCAATGACAATGGTTCCGGAATCCTGAGCGTGGGGAGGTTCCACAAACGGTCGGCAGCGCGTGGGTTCTAAGGGAATGCCTGTGCTCGTCTCCCCTGAGGGTTTTCCTCATGTCTCTGTGCAGGGAATGCTAGGGGGTGTTGCAGGAAATCCCAGTGACAGAGGCTGCCTCCCCAAGGTCAGGGAAGGTTTTTCTCGGACTTCCCCGAGCAGGGAACACCTGTGACTGAAGAGAGCTGAGTGGAGTTTTGTCTCGAGCTCCCCCACTCAATGACAATGGTTCCGGAATCCTGAGCGTGGGGAGGTTCCACCAACGGTCGTCAGCGCGTGGGTTCTAATGGAATGCCAGTGCTCTTCTCCCCTGAGGGTTTTCCTCATGTCTCTCTGCCAGGGAAAGCTAGGGGGTGTTGCAGGAAATCCCAGTGACAGAGGCTGCCTCACCAAGGTCAGGGAAGCTATTTCTCGGACTTCCCCGAGCAGGGAACACCTGTGACTGAAGAGAGCTGCGTGGAGTTGTCTCTCGAGATCCCCCACTCAATGACTATGGTTCCGGAATCCTGAGCGTGGGGAGGTTCCACCAACTGTTGGCAGCGCGTGGGTTCTAAGGGAGTGTCTGTTCTCATCTCCCCTGAGGGTTTTCCTCATGTCTCTGTGCCAGGGAATGCTAGGGGGTGTTGCAGGAAATCCCAGTGACAGAGTCTGCCTCCCCAAGGTCAGGGAAGATATTTCTTGCACTTCCCCAAGCTGGGAACACCTGTGACTGAAGAGAGCTGCGTCGAGTTGTCTCTCGATCTCCCCAACTCAATGAAAATGGTTCCGGAATCCTGAGCGTGCGGAGGTTCCACCAACGGTCGGCAGCGCGTGGGTTCTAAGGGAATGCCTGTGCTTGTCTCCCCTGAGTGTTTTCCTCATGTCTCTGTGCCAGGGAATGCTAGGGGGTGTTGCAGGAAATCCCAGTGACAGAGGCTGCCTCCCCAAGGTCAGGGAAGTTATTTCTCGGACTTCCCCGAGCAGGGAACACCTGTGACTGAAGAGAGCTGCGTGGAGTTGTCTCTCGAGCTCCCCCACTCAATGACAATGGTTCCGGAATCTTTAGCGTGGGGAGGTTCCACCATCGGTCGGCAGCGCGTGGTTTCTAAGGGAATGCCTGTGCTCGTCTCCCCTGAGGGTTTTCCTCATGTCTCTGTGCCAGGGAATGCTAGGAGGGTTTGCAGGAAATCCCAGTGACAGAGGCTGCCTCTCCAAGGTCAGGGAAGGTATTTCTCGGACTTCCCCGAGCAGGGAACACCTGTGACTGAAGAGAGCTGCGTGGACTTTTCTCTCGAGATCCCCCATTCATTGACTATGGTTCCGGAATCCTGAGCGTGGGGAGGTTCCACCAACGGTCGGCAGAGCGTGGGTTCTAAAGGAGTGCCTGTGCTCGTCTCCCCTGAGGGTTTTCCTCATGTCTCTGTGCCAGGGAATGCTAGGGGGTGTTGCAGGAAATCCCAGTGACAGAGGCTTCCTCCCCAAGATCAGGGAAGTTATTTCTCGGACTTCCCCGAGCAGGGAACACCTGTGACTGAAGAGAGCTTCGTGGAGATTTCTCTCGAGCTCCCCCACTCAATGACAATGGTTCCGGAATCCTGAGCGAGGGGAGGTTCCACCAACGGTCGGCAGCGCATGGTTTCTAAGGGAATGCCTGTACTTTTCTCCCCTGAGGGTTTTCCTCATGTCTCTGTGCCAGGGAATGCTAGGGGGTGTTGCAGGAAATCCCAGTGACAGAGGCTGCCTCCCCAAGGGCAGGGAAGTTATTTCTCTGACTTCCCCGAGCAGGGAACACCTGTGAATGAAGAGAGCTGCGTGGAATTGTTTCTCGAGCTCCCCCACTCAATGACAATGGTTTCGGAATCCTGAGCGTTGGGAGGTTCCACCAACGGTCGGCAGCGCATTGGTTCTAAGGGAATGCCTGTGTTCGTCTCCCCTGAGGGTTTTCCTCATGTCTCTGTGCCAGGGAATGCTAGGGGGGGTTGCAGGAAATCCCAGTGACAGATGCTGCCTCCCCAAGGTCAAAGAAGATATTTCTCGGACTTCCCCGAGCAGGGAACACCTGTGACTGAAGAGAGCTTCGTGGAGTTTTCTCTCGAGCTCCCCCACTCAATGACAATGGTTCCGGAATCCTGAGCGTGGGGAGGTTCCACCAACGGTCGGCAGCGCGTGGGTTCTAACGGAATGCCTGTGCTCGTCTCCCCTGAGGGTTTTCCTCATGTCTCTGTGCCAGGGAATGCTAGGGGGTGTTGCAGGAAATCCCAGTGACAGAGGCTGCCTCCCCAAGATCAGGGAAGTTAATTCTTGGACTTCCCCGAGCAAGGAACACCTGTGACTGAAGAGAGATGCGTGGAGTTGTCTCTCGAGCTCCCCACTCAATGACAATGGTTCCGGAATCCTGAGCGTGGGGAGGTTCCACCAACGGTCGGCAGCGCGTGGGTTATAACGGAATGCCAGTGCTCGTCTCCCCTGAGGGTTTTCCTCATGTCTCTGTGATAGGGAATGCTAGGGGGGGTTGCAGGAAATCCCAGTGACAGAGGCTGCCTCCCCAAGGTCAGGGAAGGTATTTCTCGGACTTCCCCAAGCAGGGAACACCTGTGACTGAAGAGAGCTGCGTGGAGTTTTGTTTCGAGCACCCCCACTCAATGACAATGGTTCCGGAATCCTGAGCGTGGGGAGGTTCCACCAACGGTCGGCAGCCAGTGGGTTCTAACGGAATGCCAGTGCTCTTCTCCCCTGAGGGTTTTCCTAAAGTCTCTGTGCCAGGGAAAGCTAGGGGGTGTTGCAGGAAATCCCAGTGACAGAGGCTGACTCCCCAAGGTCAGGGAAGGTATTTCTCGCACTTCCCCGTGCAGGGAACACCTGTGATTGAAGAGAGCTGCGTGGAGCTGTCTCTCGAGCTCCCCCACTCAATGACAATGGTTCCGGAATCCTGAGCGTGGGGAGGTTCCACCAACGGACGGCAGCGCGTGGGTTCTAAGGGAATGCCTGTGCTAGTCTACCCTGAGGGTTTTCCTCATGTCTCTGTGCCAGGGAATGCTAGGGGGTGTTGCAGGAAATCCCAGTTACAGAGGCCGCCTCCCCAAGGGCAGGGAAGTTATTTCTCGGACTTCCCCTAGCAGGGAACACCTGTGACTGAAGAGAGCTGCATGGAGTTGTCTCTCGAGCTCCCCCACTCAATGACAATGTTTCCGGAATCCTGAGCGTGGGGAGGTTCCACCAACTGTCGGCAGCGCTTGGGTTCTAACGGAATGCCTGTGCTCGTCTCCCTTGACGTTTTTTCTCATTTCTCTGTGCCAGGGAATGCTAGGGGGGTTTGCAGGAAATCCCAGTGACAGAGGCTGCCTCCCCAAGGTCAGAGAAGTTATTTCTCGGACTTCCCGGATCAGGGAACACCTGTGACTGAAGAGAGCTTCGTGGAGTTGTCTCTCGAGCTCCCCCACTCAATGACTCTGGTTCCGGAATCCTGAGCGTGGGGAGGTTCCACCAACGGTCGGCAGCGCGTGGGTTCTAAGGGAATGCCTGTGCTCGTCTCCCCTGAGGGTTTTCCACATGTCTCTGTGCCAGGGAATGCTAGGGGGCTTTGCAGGAAATCCCAGTGACAGAGGCTGCTTCCGCAAGGTCAGGGAATGTATTTCTCGGACTTCCCCGAGCAGGGAACACCTGTGACTGAAGAGAGCTTCGTGGAGTTTTCTCTCTATCTCCCCCACTCAATGACAATGTTTCCGGAATCCTGAGCGAGGGGAGGTTCCACCAACGGTCGGCAGCGCGTGGGTTATAAGGGAATGCCTGTTCTAGTCTCCCCTGAGGGTTTTCCTCATGTCTCTGTGCCAGGGAATGCTAGGGGGTGTTGCAGGAAATCCCAGTGACATAGGCTGCCACCCAAAAGGCAGGGAAGTTATTTCTCGGACTTCCCCTAGCAGGGAACACCTGTGACTGAAGAGAGCTGCGTGGAGTTCTCTCTCGAGCTCCCCCACTCAATGACAATGGTTCCGGAATCCTGAGCGTTGGGAGGTTCCACCAACCGTCGGCAGCGCTTGGGTTCTAACGGAATGATTGTGCTCGTCTCCCCTGAGGGTTTTCCTCATGTCTCTGTGCCAGGGAATGCTAGGGGGTGTTGCAGGAAATCCCAGTGACAGATGCTGCCTCCCCAAGGGCAGGGAAGTTATTTCTCTGACTTCCCCGAGCAGGGAACACCTGTGACTAAAGAGAGCTGCGTGGAATTGTCTCTCGAGCTCCCCACTCAATGACAATGGTTTCGGAATCCTGAGCGTTGGGAGGTTCCACCAACGGTCGGCAGCGCATTGGTTCTAAGGGAATGCCTGTGTTCGTCTCCCCTGAGGGTTTTCCTCATGTCTCTGTGCCAGGGAATGCTAGGGAGTGTTGCAGGAAATCCCAGTGACAGAGGCTGCCTCCCCAAGGTCAAAGAAGATATTTCTCGGACTTCCCCGAGCAGGGAACACCTGTGACTGAAGAGAGCTGCGTGGAGTTGTCTCTCGAGCTCCCCCACTCAATGACAATGGTTCCAGAATCCTGAGCGTGGGGAGGTTCCACCAACGGTCGGCAGTGCGTGGGTTCTAAGGGAATGCCTGTGCTCGTCTCCCCTGAGGGTTTTCCTAATGTCTCTGTGCCAGGGAATGCTAGTGGGTGTTGCAGGAAATCCCAGTGACAGAGGCTGCCTCCCCAAGTTCAGGGAAGGTATTTCTCGCACTTCCCCGAGCAGGGAACACCTGTGATTGAAGACAACTGCGTCGAGTTGTCTCTCGAACTCCCCCACTCAATGACAATGGTTCCGGAATCCTGAGCGTGGGGAGGTTCCACCAACGGTCGGCAGCGCGTGGGTTCTAAGGGAGTGCCTGTGCTCGTCTCCCCTGAGGGTTTTCTTCATGTCTCTGTGCCAGGGAAATCTAGGGGGGGTTGCAGGAATTCCCAGTGACAGAGGCTGCCTCCCCAAGGTCAGGGAAGTTATTTCTCGCACTTCCCCGAGCAGGGAACACCTGTGACTGAAGAGAGCTTCGTCGAGTTCTCTCTCGAACTCCCCCACTCAATGACAATGGTTCCGGAATCCTGAGCGTGGGTAGGTTCCACCAACTGTCGGCAGCGCGTGGGTTCTAAGGGAATGCCTGTGCTCGTCTCCCCTGAGGGTTTTCCTGATGTCTCTGTGCCAGGTAATGCTAGGGGGGTTTGCAGGAAATCCCAGTGACAGAGGCTGCCTCCCCAAGGTCAGGGAAGGTATTTCTCGGACTTCCCCTAGCAGGGAACACCTGTGACTGAAGAGAGCTTCGTGGAGTTTTCTCTCGAGCTCCCCCACTCAATGATAATGGTTTCGGAATCCTGAGCGTGGGGAGGTTCCACCAACGGTCGGCAGCGCGTGGGTTCTAACGGAATGCCTGTGCTCGTCTCCCCTGAGGGTTTTCCTCATGTCTCTGTGCCAGGGAATGCTAGGGGGTGTTGCAGGAAATCCCAGTGACAGAGGCTGCCTTCCCAAGGTCAGGAAAGTTATTACTCGGACTTCCCCGAGCAGGGAACACCTGTGACTGAAGAGAGTTGCGTGGAGTTGTCTCTCGAGCTCCCCCACTCAATGACAATGTTTCCAGAATCCTGAGCGTAGGGAGGTTCCACCAAAGGTCGGCAGCGCGTGGGTTCTAACGGAATGTCTGTGCTCGGCTCCCCTGAGGGTTTTCCTCATGTCTTTGTGCCAGGGAATGCTAGGGCTTGTTGCAGGAAATCCCAGTGACAGAGGCTGCCTCCCCAAGGTCAGGAAAGTTATTACTCGGACTTCCCCGAGCAGGGAACACCTGTGACTGAAGAGAGCTGCGTGGAGTTGTCTCTCGAGATCCCTCACTCAATGACTATGGTTCCGGAATCCTGAGCGTGGGGAGGTTCCACCAACGGTCGGCAGCGCATGGGTTCTAAGGGAGTGCCTGTGCTCGTCTCCTCTGAGGGTTTTCCTCATGTCTCTGTGCTAGGGAATGGTAGGGATTGTTGCAGGAAATCCCAGTGACAGAGGCTGCCTCCCCAAGGTCAGGGAAGGTATTTCTCGCACTTCCCCAAGCTGGGAACACCTGTGACTGAAGAGAGCTGCGTCGAGTTGTCTCTCGATCTCCCCAACTCAATGACAATGGTTCCGGAATCCTGAGCGTGCGGAGGTTCCACCAACTGTCGGCAGCGCGTGGGTTCTAAGGGAATGCCTGTGCTTGTCTCCCCTGAGGATTTTCCTCATGTCTCTGTGCCAGGGAATGCTAGGGGGTGTTGCAGGAAATCCCAGTGACAGAGGCTGCCTCCTCAAGGTCAGGGAAGTTATTTCTCGGACTTCCCCGAGCAGGGAACACCTGTGACTGAAGAGAGCTGCGTGGAGTTGTCTCTCGAGCTCCCCCACTCAATGACAATGTTTCCGGAATCCTGAGCGTGGGGAGGTTCCACCATCGGTCGGCAGCGCGTGGGTTCTAACGGAATGCCTGTGCTCGTCTCCCTGAGGGTTTTCCTCATGTCTCTGTGCCAGGGAATGCTAGGGGGTGTTGCAGGAAATCCCAGTGACAGAGGCTGCCTCCCCAAGGGCAGAGAAATTATTTCTCGGACTTCCCCTAGCAGGGAACACCTGTGACTGAAGAGAGCTGCGTGGAGTTGTCTCTCGAGCTCCCCCACTCAATGACAATGTTTCCAGAATCCTGAGCGTAGGGAGGTTCCACCAAAGGTCGGCAGCGCGTGGGTTCTAACGGAATGCCTGTGCTCGGCTCCCCTGAGGGTTTTCCTCATGTCTTTGTGCCAGGGAATGCTAGGGCTTGTTGCAGGAAATCCCAGTGACAGAGGCTGCCTCCCCAAGGTCAGGAAAGTTATTACTCGGACTTCCCCGAGCAGGGAACACCTGTTACTGAAGAGAGCTGCGTGGAGTTGTCTCTCGAGATCCCTCACTCAATGACTATGGTTCCGGAATCCTGAGCGTGGGGAGGTTCCACCAACGGTCGGCAGCGCATGGGTTCTAAGGGAGTGCCTGTGCTCGTCTCCTCTGAGGGTTTTCCTCATGTCTCTGTGCTAGGGAATGGTAGGGATTGTTGCAGGAAATCCCAGTGACAGAGGCTGCCTCCCCAAGGTCAGGGAAGGTATTTCTCGCACTTCCCCAAGCTGGGAACACCTGTGACTGAAGAGAGCTGCGTCGAGTTGTCTCTCGATCTCCCCAACTCAATGACAATGGTTCCGGAATCCTGAGCGTGCGGAGGTTCCACCAACTGTCGGCAGCGCGTGGGTTCTAAGGGAATGTCTGTGCTCGTCTCCCCTGAGGGTTTTCCTCATGTCTCTGTTCCAGGGAATGCTTGGAGCGTTTGCAGGAAATCCCAGTGACAGAGGCTGCCTCCCAAAAATCAGGGAAGGTATTTCGCGGACTTCCCCGAGCAGGGAACACCTGTGAATGAAGAGAGCTGCGTGTACTTGTCTCTCGAGATCCCCCACTCATTGACTATGGTTCCGGAATCCTGAGCGTGGGGAGGTTCCACCATCGGTCGGCAGCGCTTGGTTTCTAAGGGAATGCCTGTGCTCGTCTCCCCTGAGGGTTTTCCTCATGTCTCTGTGCCAGGGAATGCTAGGAGGGTTTGCAGGAAATCCCAGTGACAGAGGCTGCCTCCCCAAGGTCAGGGAAGTTATTTCTCGGACTTCCCCGAGCAGGGAACACCTGTGACTGAAGAGAGCTGCGTGGAGTTTTGTCTCGAGCTCCCCCACTCAATGACAATGGTTCCGGAATCCTGAGCGTGGGGAGGTTCCACCAACTGTCGGCAGCGCTTGGGTTCTAACGGAATGCCTGTGCTCGTCTCCCTTGACGTTTTTTCTCATTTCTCTGTGCCAGGGAATGCTAGGGGGGTTTGCAGGAAATCCCAGTGACAGAGGCTGCCTCCCCAAGGTCAGAGAAGTTATTTCTCGGACTTCCCGGATCAGGGAACACCTGTGACTGAAGAGAGCTTCGTGGAGTTGTCTCTCGAGCTCCCCCACTCAATGACTCTGGTTCCGGAATCCTGAGCGTGGGGAGGTTCCACCAACGGTCGGCAGCGCGTGGGTTCTAAGGGAATGCCTGTGCTCGTCTCCCCTGAGGGTTTTCCACATGTCTCTGTGCCAGGGAATGCTAGGGGGCTTTGCAGGAAATCCCAGTGACAGAGGCTGCTTCCGCAAGGTCAGGGAATGTATTTCTCGGACTTCCCCGAGCAGGGAACACCTGTGACTGAAGAGAGCTTCGTGGAGTTTTCTCTCTATCTCCCCCACTCAATGACAATGTTTCCGGAATCCTGAGCGAGGGGAGGTTCCACCAACGGTCGGCAGCGCGTGGGTTATAAGGGAATGCCTGTTCTAGTCTCCCCTGAGGGTTTTCCTCATGTCTCTGTGCCAGGGAATGCTAGGGGGTGTTGCAGGAAATCCCAGTGACATAGGCTGCCACCCAAAAGGCAGGGAAGTTATTTCTCGGACTTCCCCTAGCAGGGAACACCTGTGACTGAAGAGAGCTGCGTGGAGTTCTCTCTCGAGCTCCCCCACTCAATGACAATGGTTCCGGAATCCTGAGCGTTGGGAGGTTCCACCAACCGTCGGCAGCGCTTGGGTTCTAACGGAATGATTGTGCTCGTCTCCCCTGAGGGTTTTCCTCATGTCTCTGTGCCAGGGAATGCTAGGGGGTGTTGCAGGAAATCCCAGTGACAGAGGCTGCCTCCCCAAGGTCAAAGAAGATATTTCTCGGACTTCCCCGAGCAGGGAACACCTGTGACTGAAGAGAGCTGCGTGGAGTTGTCTCTCGAGCTCCCCCACTCAATGACAATGGTTCCGGAATCCTGAGCGTGGGGAGGTTCCACCAACGGTCGGCAGTGCGTGGGTTCTAAGGGAATGCCTGTGCTCGTCTCCCCTGAGGGTTTTCCTAATGTCTCTGTGCCAGGGAATGCTAGTGGGTGTTGCAGGAAATCCCAGTGACAGAGGCTGCCTCCCCAAGTTCAGGGAAGGTATTTCTCGCACTTCCCCGAGCAGGGAACACCTGTGATTGAAGACAACTGCGTCGAGTTGTCTCTCGAACTCCCCCACTCAATGACAATGTTTCCGGAATCCTGAGCGTGGGGAGGTTCCACCAACGGTCGGCAGCGCGTGGGTTCTAAGGGAGTGCCTGTGCTCGTCTCCCCTGAGGGTTTTCTTCATGTCTCTGTGCCAGGGAAATCTAGGGGGGGTTGCAGGAATTCCCAGTGACAGAGGCTGCCTCCCCAAGGTCAGGGAAGTTATTTCTCGCACTTCCCCGAGCAGGGAACACCTGTGACTGAAGAGAGCTTCGTCGAGTTCTCTCTCGAACTCCCCCACTCAATGACAATGGTTCCGGAATCCTGAGCGTGGGTAGGTTCCACCAACTGTCGGCAGCGCGTGGGTTCTAAGGGAATGCCTGTGCTCGTCTCCCCTGAGGGTTTTCCTGATGTCTCTGTGCCAGGTAATGCTAGGGGGGTTTGCAGGAAATCCCAGTGACAGAGGCTGCCTCCCCAAGGTCAGGGAAGGTATTTCTCGGACTTCCCCTAGCAGGGAACACCTGTGACTGAAGAGAGCTTCGTGGAGTTTTCTCTCGAGCTCCCCCACTCAATGATAATGGTTTCGGAATCCTGAGCGTGGGGAGGTTCCACCAACGGTCGGCAGCGCGTGGGTTCTAACGGAATGCCTGTGCTCGTCTCCCCTGAGGGTTTTCCTCATGTCTCTGTGCCAGGGAATGCTAGGGGGTGTTGCAGGAAATCCCAGTGACAGAGGCTGCCTTCCCAAGGTCAGGAAAGTTATTACTCGGACTTCCCCGAGCAGGGAACACCTGTGACTGAAGAGAGTTGCGTGGAGTTGTCTCTCGAGCTCCCCCACTCAATGACAATGTTTCCAGAATCCTGAGCGTAGGGAGGTTCCACCAAAGGTCGGCAGCGCGTGGGTTCTAACGGAATGTCTGTGCTCGGCTCCCCTGAGGGTTTTCCTCATGTCTTTGTGCCAGGGAATGCTAGGGCTTGTTGCAGGAAATCCCAGTGACAGAGGCTGCCTCCCCAAGGTCAGGAAAGTTATTACTCGGACTTCCCCGAGCAGGGAACACCTGTGACTGAAGAGAGCTGCGTGGAGTTGTCTCTCGAGATCCCTCACTCAATGACTATGGTTCCGGAATCCTGAGCGTGGGGAGGTTCCACCAACGGTCGGCAGCGCATGGGTTCTAAGGGAGTGCCTGTGCTCGTCTCCTCTGAGGGTTTTCCTCATGTCTCTGTGCTAGGGAATGGTAGGGATTGTTGCAGGAAATCCCAGTGACAGAGGCTGCCTCCCCAAGGTCAGGGAAGGTATTTCTCGCACTTCCCCAAGCTGGGAACACCTGTGACTGAAGAGAGCTGCGTCGAGTTGTCTCTCGATCTCCCCAACTCAATGACAATGGTTCCGGAATCCTGAGCGTGCGGAGGTTCCACCAACTGTCGGCAGCGCGTGGGTTCTAAGGGAATGCCTGTGCTTGTCTCCCCTGAGGATTTTCCTCATGTCTCTGTGCCAGGGAATGCTAGGGGGTGTTGCAGGAAATCCCAGTGACAGAGGCTGCCTCCTCAAGGTCAGGGAAGTTATTTCTCGGACTTCCCCGAGCAGGGAACACCTGTGACTGAAGAGAGCTGCGTGGAGTTGTCTCTCGAGCTCCCCCACTCAATGACAATGTTTCCGGAATCCTGAGCGTGGGGAGGTTCCACCATCGGTCGGCAGCGCGTGGTTTCTAAGGGAATGTCTGTGCTCGTCTCCCCTGAGGGATTTCCTCATGTCTCTGTGCCAGGGAATGCTTGGAGCGTTTGCAGGAAATCCCAGTGACAGAGGCTGCCTCCCCAAAGTCAGGGAAGATATTTCGCGGACTTCCCCAAGCAGGGAACACCTGTGAATGAAGAGAGCTGCGTGGACTTGTCTCTCGAGATCCCCCACTCATTGACTATGGTTCCGGAATCCTGAGCGTGGGGAGGTTCCACCATCGGTCGGCAGCGCTTGGTTTATAAGGGAATGCCTGTGCTCGTCTCCCCTGAGGGTTTTCCTCATGTCTCTGTGCCAGGGAATGCTAGGAGGGTTTGCAGGAAATCCCAGTGACAGAGGCTGCCTCCCCAAGGTTAGGGAAGGTATTTCTCGGACTTCCCCGAGCAGAGAACACCTGTGACTGAAGAGAGCTGCGTGGAGTTTTGTCTCGAGCTCCCCCACTCAATGACAATGGTTCCGGAATCCTGAGCGTGGGGAGGTTCCACCAACGGTCGGCAGCGAGTGGGTTCTAAGGTACTGCCTTTGCTCGTCTCCCCTGAGGGTTTTCTTCATGTCTCTGAGCCAGGGAATGCTAGGGGGTGTTGCAGGAAATCCCAGTGACAGAGGCTGCCTCCCCAGGTCAGGGAAGGTATTTCTCGCACTTCCCCGAGCAGGGAACACCTGTGATTGAAGAGAGCTGCGTAAAGTTGTCTCTCGAACTCCCCCACTCAATGACAATGGTTCCGGAATCCTGAGCGTGGGGAGGTTCCACCAACGGTCGGCAGCGCGTGGGTTCTAACGGAATGCCTGTGCTCGTCTCCCTGAGGGTTTTCCTCATGTCTCTGTGCCAGGGAATGCTAGGGGGTGTTGCAGGAAATCCCAGTGACAGAGGCTGCCTCCCCAAGGGCAGAGAAATTATTTCTCGGACTTCCCCTAGCAGGGAACACCTGTGACTGAAGAGAGCTGCGTGGAGTTGTCTCTCGAGCTCCCCCACTCAATGACAATGTTTCCAGAATCCTGAGCGTAGGGAGGTTCCACCAAAGGTCGGCAGCGCGTGGGTTCTAACGGAATGCCTGTGCTCGGCTCCCCTGAGGGTTTTCCTCATGTCTTTGTGCCAGGGAATGCTAGGGCTTGTTGCAGGAAATCCCAGTGACAGAGGCTGCCTCCCCAAGGTCAGGAAAGTTATTACTCGGACTTCCCCGAGCAGGGAACACCTGTTACTGAAGAGAGCTGCGTGGAGTTGTCTCTCGAGATCCCTCACTCAATGACTATGGTTCCGGAATCCTGAGCGTGGGGAGGTTCCACCAACGGTCGGCAGCGCATGGGTTCTAAGGGAGTGCCTGTGCTCGTCTCCTCTGAGGGTTTTCCTCATGTCTCTGTGCTAGGGAATGGTAGGGATTGTTGCAGGAAATCCCAGTGACAGAGGCTGCCTCCCCAAGGTCAGGGAAGGTATTTCTCGCACTTCCCCAAGCTGGGAACACCTGTGACTGAAGAGAGCTGCGTCGAGTTGTCTCTCGATCTCCCCAACTCAATGACAATGGTTCCGGAATCCTGAGCGTGCGGAGGTTCCACCAACTGTCGGCAGCGCGTGGGTTCTAAGGGAATGTCTGTGCTCGTCTCCCCTGAGGGTTTTCCTCATGTCTCTGTTCCAGGGAATGCTTGGAGCGTTTGCAGGAAATCCCAGTGACAGAGGCTGCCTCCCAAAAATCAGGGAAGGTATTTCGCGGACTTCCCCGAGCAGGGAACACCTGTGAATGAAGAGAGCTGCGTGTACTTGTCTCTCGAGATCCCCCACTCATTGACAATGGTTCCGGAATCCTGAGCGTGGGGAGGTTCCACCATCGGTCGGCAGCGCTTGGTTTCTAAGGGAATGCCTGTGCTCGCCTCCCCTGAGGGTTTTCCTCATGTCTCTGTGCCAGGGAATGCTAGGAGGGTTTGCAGGAAATCCCAGTGACAGAGGCTGCCTCCCCAAGGTCAGGGAAGTTATTTCTCGGACTTCCCCGAGCAGGGAACACCTGTGACTGAAGAGAGCTGCGTGGAGTTTTGTCTCGAGCTCCCCCACTCAATGACAATGGTTCCGGAATCCTGAGCGTGGGGAGGTTCCACCAACGGTCGGCAGCGCGTGGGTTCTAACGGAATGCCAGTGCTCTTCTCCCCTGAGGGTTTTCCTCATGTCTCTGTGCCAGGGAATGCTAGGGGGGGTTGC
Organism: Vicugna pacos; assembly: GCF_048564905.1. Taxonomy (NCBI): domain Eukaryota; kingdom Metazoa; phylum Chordata; class Mammalia; order Artiodactyla; family Camelidae; genus Vicugna; species Vicugna pacos. The sequence goes on from NW_027328721.1 coordinate 52,891,406, forward strand.
AGGAAATCCCAGTGACAGATGCTGCTTCCCCAAGGTCAAAGAAGATATTTCTCGGACTTCCCCGAGCAGGGAACACCTGTGACTGAAGAGAGCTGCGTGGAGTTTTCTCTCGAGCTCCCCCACTCAATGACAATGGTTCCGGAATCCTGACCGTGGGGAGGTTCCACCAACGGTCGGCAGCGCGTGGGTTCTAACGGACTGCCTGTGCTCGTCTCCCCTGAGTGTTTTCCTCATGTCTCTGTGCCAGGGAATGCTAGGGGGTGTTGCAGGAAATCCCAGTGACAGAGGCTGCCTCCCCAAGATCAGGGAAGTTATTTCTTGGACTTCCCCGAGCAAGGAACACCTGTGACTGAAGAGAGATGCGTGGAGTTGTCTCTCGAGCTCCCCACTCAATGACAATGGTTCCGGAATCCTGAGCGTGGGGAGGTTCCACCAACGGTCGGCAGCGCGTGGGTTCTAACGGAATGCCAGTGCTCGTCTCCCCTGAGGGTTTTCCTCATGTCTCTGTGATAGGGAATGCAAGGGGGGGTTGCAGGAAATCCCAGTGACAGAGGCTGCCTCCCCAAGGTCAGGGAAGCTATTTCTCGGACTTCCCCGAGCAGGGAACACCTGTGACTGAAGAGAGCTGCGTGGAGTTTTGTCTCGAGCTCCCCCACTCAATGACAATGGTTCCGGAATCCTGAGCGTGGGGAGGTTCCACCAACGGTCGGCAGCCAGTGGGTTCTAACGGAATGCCAGTGCTCTTCTCCCCTGAGGGTTTTCCTAAAGTCTCTGTGCCAGGGAAAGCTAGGGGGTGTTGCAGGAAATCCCAGTGACAGAGGCCGCCTCCCCAAGGGCAGGGAAGTTATTTCTCGGACTTCCCCTAGCAGGGAACACCTGTGACTGAAGAGAGCTGCATGGAGTTGTCTCTCGAGCTCCCCCACTCAATGACAATGTTTCCGGAATCCTGAGCGTGGGGAGGTTCCACCAACTGTCGGCAGCGCTTGCGTTCTAACGGAATGCCTGTGCTCGTCTCCCTTGACGTTTTTTCTCATTTCTCTGTGCCAGGGAATGCTAGGGGGGTTTGCAGGAAATCCCAGTGACAGAGGCTGCCTCCCCAAGGTCAGGGAAGTTATTTCTCGGACTTCCCGGATCAGGGAACACCTGTGACTGAAGAGAGCTTCGTGGAGTTGTCTCTCGAGCTCCCCAATTCAATGATCCTGGTTCCGGAATCCTGAGCGTGGGGAGGTTCCACCAACGGTCGGCAGCGCGTGGGTTCTAAGGGAATGCCTGTGCTCGTCTCCCCTGAGGGTTTTCCACATGTCTCTGTGCCAGGGAATGCTAGGGGACTTTGCAGGAAATCCCAGTGACAGAGGCTGCTTCTCCAAGGTCAGGGAATGTATTTCTCGGACTTCCCCGAGCAGGGAACACCTGTGACTGAAGAGAGCTTCGTGGAGTTGTCTCTCTATCTCCCCCACTCAATGACAATGTTTCCGGAATCCTGAGCGTGGGGAGGTTCCACCAACGGTCGGCAGCGCGTGGGTTATAAGGGAATGCCTGTTCTAGTCTCCCCTGAGTGTTTTCCTCATGTCTCTGTGCCAGGGAATGCTAGGGGGTGTTGCAGGAAATCCCAGTGACATAGGCTGCCACCCAAAGGGCAGGGAAGTTATTTCTCGGACTTCCCCTAGCAGGGAACACCTGTGACTGAAGAGAGCTGCGTGGAGTTGTCTCTCGAGCTCCCCCACTCAATGACAATGGTTCCGGAATCCTGAGCGGGGGGAGGTTCCACCAACGGTCGGCAGTGCGTGGGTTCTAAGGGAATGCCTGTGCTCGTCTCCCCTGAGGGTTTTCCTCATGTCTCTGTGCCAGGGAATGCAAGGGGGTGTTGCAGGAAATCCCAGTGACAGAGGCTGCCTCCCCAAGATCAGGGAAGGTATTTCTTGGATTCCCCGAGCAGGGAACACCTGTGACTGAAGAGAGCTGCGTGGAGTTGTCTCTCGAGCTCCCCCACTCAATGACAATGGTTCCGGAATCCTGAGCGTGGGGAGGTTCCACAAACGGTCGGCAGCGCGTGGGTTCTAACGGAATGCCAGTGCTCGTCTCCCCTGAGGGTTTTCCTCATGTCTCTGTGCCAGGGAATGCTAGGGGGGTTGCAGGAAATCCCAGTGACAGAGGCTGCATCCCCAAGGTCAGGGAAGGTATATCTCGGACTTCCCCGAGCAGGGAACACCTGTGACTGAAGAGAGCTGCGTGGAGTTTTGTCTCGAGCTCCCCCACTCAATGACAATGGTTCCGGAATCCTGAGCGTGGGGAGGTTCCACCAACGGTCGGCAGCGCGTGGGTTCTAACGGAATGCCAGTGCTCTTCTCCCCTGAGTGTTTTCCTCATTTCTCTGTGACAGGGAAAGCTAGGGGGTGTTGCAGGAAATCCCAGTGACAGAGGCTGACTCCCCAAGGTCAGGGAAGGTTTTTCTCGCACTTCCCCGAGCAGGGAACACCTGTGATTGAAGAGAGCTGCGTGGAGTTGTCTCTCGAGCTCCCCCACTCAATGACAATTGTTCCGGAATCCTGAGTGTGGGGAGGTTCCACCAACGGACGGCAGCGCGTGGGTTCTAAGGGAATGCCTGTGCTAGTCTCCCCTGAGGGTTTTCCTCATGTCTCTGTGCCAGGGAATGCTAGGGGGTTTTGCAGGAAATCCCAGTGACAGAGGCTGCCTCCCCAAGGGCAGGGAAGTTATTTCTCGGACTTCCCCTAGTAGGGAACACCTGTGACTGAAGAGAGCTGCGTGGAGTTGTCTCTCGAGCTCTCCCACTCAATGACTATGGTTCCGGAATCCTGAGCGTGGGGAGGTTCCACCAACGGTCGGCAGCGCGTGGGTTCTAAAGGAATGATTGTGCTCGTCTCCCCTGAGGGTTTTCCACATGTCTCTGTGCCAGGGAATGCTAGGGGGCTTTGCAGGAAATCCCAGTGACAGAGGCTGCCTCCCCAAGGTCAGTGAAGGTATTTCACGGACTTCCCCGAGCAGGGAACACCTGTGACTGAGAGAGTTTCTTGGAGTTTTCTCTCGTGCTCCCCCACTCAATGACAAAAGTTCCGGAATCCTGAGCGTGGGTAGGTTCCACCAACGGTCGGCAGCGCGTGGGTTATAAAGGAATGCCTGTTCTAGTCTCCCCTGAGGGTTTTCCTCATGTCTCTGTGCCAGGGAATGCTAGGGGGTGTTGCAGGAAATCCCAGTGACATAGGCTGCCTCCCAAAGGGCAGGGAAGTTATTTCTCGGACTTCCCCTAGCAGGGAACACCTGTGACTGAAGAGAGCTGCGTGGAGTTGTCTCTCGAGCTCCCCCACTCAATGACAATGGTTCCGGAATCCTGAGCGTTGGGAGGTTCCACCAACGGTCGGCAGCGCTTGGGTTCTGACGGAATGCCTGTGCTCGTCTCCCCTGAGGGTTTTCCTCATATCTCTGTGCCAGGGAATGCTAGGGGGTGTTGCAGGAAATCCCAGTGACAGAGGTTGCCTCCCCAAGGTCAGGGAAGCTATTTCTCAGACTTCCCCGAGCAGGGAACATCTGTGACTGAAGAGAGCTGCGTGGAGTTGTCTCTCGAGCTCCCCCACTCAATGACAATGTTTCCGGAATCCTGAGCGTGGGGAGGTTCCACCAACGGTCGGCAGCGCGTGGTTTCTAAGGGAATGAATGTGCTCGTCTCCCCTGATTGTTTTCCTCATGTCTCTGTGCCAGGGAATGCTAGGAGGGTTTCCAGGAAATCCCAGAGAGAGAGGCTGCCTCCCCAAGATCAGGGAAGGTATTTCTCGGAATTATCCGAGCAGGGAACACCTGTGACTAAAGAGAGCTGCGTGGAGATGTGTCTCGAGATCCCCCACTCATTGACTATGGTTCCGGAATCCTGAGCGTGGGGAGGTTCCACTAACGGTCGGCAGCGCGTGGGTTCTAATGGAGTGCCTGTGCTCGTCTGCCCTGAGGGTTTTCTTCATGTCTCTGTGCCAGGGAATGCTAGGGGGGGTTGCAGGAAATCCCAGTGACAGAGGCTGCCTCCCCAATTTCAGGGAAGGTATTTCTCGCACTTCCCCGAGCAGGGAACACCTGTGATTGAAGACAACTGCGTCGAGTTGTCTCTCGAACTCCCCCACTCAATGACAATGTTTCCGGAATCCTGAGCGTGGGGAGGTTCCACCAACTGTCGGCAGCGCGTGGGTTCTAAGGGAGTGCCTGTGCTCGTCTCCCCTGAGTGTTTTCTTCATGTCTCTGTGCCAGGGAATTCTAGGGGGGTTTGCAGGAAATCCCAGTGACAGAGGCTGCCTCCCCAAGGTCAGGGAAGTTATTTCTCGCACTTCCCCGAGCAGGGAACACCTGTGACTGAAGAGAGCTGCGTCGAGTTCTCTCTCGAACTCCCCCACTCAATGACAATGGTTCCGGAATCCTGAGCGTGGGGAAGATCCACAAACGGTCGGCAGCGCGTGGGTTCTAACGGAATGCCTGTGCTCGTCTCCCCTGATGGTTTTCCTCATATCTCTGTGCCAGGGAATGCTAGGGGGGGGTTGCAGGAAATCCCAGTGACAGAGGCTGCCTCCCCAAGGTCAGGGAAGGTATTTCTCGGACTTCCCCGAGCAGGGAACACCTGTGACTGAAGAGAGCTGCGTGGAGTTTTGTCTCGAGCTCCCCCACTCAATGACAATGGTTCCGGAATCCTGAGCGTGGGGAGGTTCCACCAACGGTCGGCAGCGCGTGGGTTCTAACGGAATGCCAGTGCTCTTCTCCCCTGAGGGTTTTCATCATGTCTCTGTGCCAGGGAAAGCTAGGGGGTGTTGCAGGAAATCCCAGTGACAGAGGCTGACTCCCCAAGGTCAGGGAAGGTATTTCTCGCACTTCCCCATGCAGGGAACACCTGTGATTGAAGAGAGCTTCGTCGAGGTGTCTCTCGAGCTCCCCCACTCAATGACAATGGTTCCGGAATCCTGAGCGTGGGGAGGTTCCACCAACGGTCGGCAGCGCGTGGGTTCTAAGGGAATGCCTGTGCTAGACTCCCCTGAGGTTTTTCCTCATGTCTCTGTGCCAGGGAATGCTAGGGGGTGTTGCAGGAAATCCCAGTGACAGAGGCTGCCTCCCCAAGAGCAGGGAAGTTATTTCTCGGACTTCCCCTAGCAGGGAACACCTGTGACTGAAGACAGCTGCGTGGAGTTGTCTCTCGAGCTCCCCCACTCAATGACAATGGTTCCGGAATCCTGAGCGTGGGGAGGTTCCACCAACGGTCGGCAGCGCTTGGGTTCTAACGGAATGCCTGTGCTCGTCTCCCCTGAGGTTTTCTCTCATTTCTCTGTGCCAGGGAATGCTAGGGGGGTTTGCAGGAAATCCCAGTGACAGAGGCTGCCTCCCCAAGGTCAGGGAAGTTATTTCTCGGACTTCCCCGATCAGGGAACACCTGTGACTGAAGAGAGTTTCGTGGAGTTGTCTCTCGAGCTCCCACACTCAATGACAATGGTTCCGGAATCCTGAGCGTGGGGAGGTTCCACCATCGGTCGGCAGCGCGTGGGTTCTAAGGGAATGCCTGTGCTCGACTCCCCTGAGGGTTTTCCTTATGTCTCTGTGCCAGGGAATGCTAGCGGGTGTTGCAGGAAATCCCAGTGACAGAGGCTGCCTCCCCAAGGTCAGGGAAATTATTTCTCGGACTTCCCCGAGCAGGGAACACCTGTGACTGAAGAGAGTTGCGTGGAGTTGTCTCTCGAGCTCCCCCACTCAATGACAATGGTTCCGGAATCCTGAGCGTGGGGAGGTTCCACCAAAGGTCGGCAGCGCGTGGGTTCTAACGGAATGCCTGTGCTCGGCTCCCCTGAGGGTTTTCCTCATGTCTTTGTGCCAGGGAATGCTAGGGCTTGTTGCAGGAAATCCCAGTGACAGAGGCTGCCTCCCCAAGGTCAGGGAAGGTATTTCTCGCACTTCCCCAAGCTGGGAACACCTGTGACTGAAGAGAGCTGCGTCTAGTTTTCTCTCGATCTCCCCAACTCAATGACAATGTTTCCGGAATCCTGAGCGTGCGGAGGTTCCACCAACGGTCGGCAGCGCGTGGGTTCTAAGGGAATGCCTGTGCTTGTCTCCCCTGAGGGTTTTCCTCATGTCTCTGTGCCAGGGAATGCTAGGGGGTGTTGCAGGAAATCCCAGTGACAGAGGCTGCTTCCTCAAGGTCAGGGAAGTTATTTCTCGGACTTCCCCGAGCAGGGAACACCTGTAACTGAAGAGAGCTGCGTGGAGTTGTCTCTCGAGCTCCCCCACTCAATGACAATGTTTCCGGAATCCTGAGCGTGGGGAGGTTCCACCATCGGTCGGCAGCGCGTGGTTTCTAAGGGAATGTCTGTGCTCGTCTCCCCTGAAGGTTTTCCTCATGTCTCTGTGCCAGGGAATGCTTGGAGCGATTGCAGGAAATCCCAGTGACAGAGGCTGCCTCCCCAAAGTCAGGGAAGGTATTTCTCGGACTTCCCCGAGCAGGGAACACCTGTGAATGAAGAGAGCTGCGTGGACTTGTCTCTCGAGATCCCCCAATCATTGACTATGGTTCCGGAATCCTGAGCGTGGGGAGGTTCCACCATCGGTCGGCAGCGCTTGGTTTCTAAGGGAATGCCTGTGCTCGTCTCCCCTGAGGGTTTTCCTCATGTCTCTGTGCCAGGGAATGCTTGGAGGGTTTGCAGGAAATCCCAGTGACAGAGGCTGCCTCCCCAATGTCAGGGAAGGTATTTCTCGGACTTCCCCGAGCAGGGAACACCTGTGAATGAAGAGAGATGCGTGGACTTGTCTCTCGAGATCCCCCACTCATTGACTATGGTTCCGGAATCCTGAGCGTGGGGAGGTTCCACCATCGTTCGGCAGCGCTTGGTTTCGAAGGGAATGTCTGTGCTCGTCTCCCCTGAGGGTTTTCCTCATGTCTCTGTGCCAGGGAATGCTTGGAGGGTTTGCAGGAAATCCCAGTGACAGAGGATGCCTCCCCAAAGTCAGGGAAGGTATTTCTCGGACTTCCCCGAGCAGGGAACACCTGTGAATGAAGAGAGCTGCGTGGACTTGTCTCTCGAGATCCCCCACACTTTGACTATGGTTCCGGAATCCTGAGCGTGGGGAGGATCCACCATCGGTCGGCAGCACGTGGTTTCTGAGGGAATGTCTGTGCTCGTCTCCCCTGAGGGTTTTCCTCATGTCTCTGTGCCAGGGAATGCTAGGAGGGTTTGCAGGAAATCCCAGTGACAGGGGCTGCCTCCCCAAGGTCAGGGAAGGTATTTTCCGGACTTCCCCGAGCAGGGAACACCTGTGACTGAAGAGAGCTGCGTGGAGTTTTGTCTCGAGCTCCCCCAATCAATGACAATGGTTCCGGAATCCTGAGCGTGGGGAGGTTCCACCAACGGTCGGCAGCGCGTGGGTTCTAACGGAATGCCAGTGCTCTTCTCCCCTGAGGGTTTTCCTCATGTCTCTGTGCTAGGGAAAGCTAGGGGGGGTTGCAGGAAATCCCAGTGACAGAGGCTGACTCCCCAAGGTCAGGGAAGGTATTTCTCGCACTTCCCCGTGCAGGGAACACCTGTGATTGAAGAGAGGTGCGTCGAGTTGTCTCTCGAGCTCCCCCACTCAATGACAATGGTTCCGGAATCCTGAGCGTGGGGAGGTTCCACCAACGGTCGGCAGCGCTTGGGTTCTAACGGAATGCCAGTGCTCTTCTCCCCTGAGGGTTTTCCTCATGTCTCTGTGCCAGGGAATGCTAGGGGGTGTTGCAGGAAATCCCAGTGACAGAGGCTGCCTCCCCAAGGTCAGGGAAGTTATTTCTCAGACTTCCCCTAGCAGGGAACACCTGTGACTGAAGAGAGCTGCGTGGAGTTGTCTCTCGAGCTCCCCCACTCAATGACAATGGTTCCGGAATCCTGAGCGTGGGGAGGTTCCACCAACGGTCGGCAGCGCTTGGGTTCTAACGGAATGCCTGTGCTCGTCTCCCCTGAGGGTTTTTCTCATTTCTCTGTGCCAGGGAATGCTAGGGGCGTTTGCAGGAATTCCCAGTGACAGAGGCTGCCTCCCCAAGGTCAGGGAAGTTATTTCTCGGACTTCCACGATCAGGGAACACCTGTGACTGAGGAGAGCTTCGTGGAGTTGTCTCTCGAGCTCCCCCACTCAATGAATGTGGTTCCGGAATCCTGAGCGTGGGGAGGTTCCACCAACGGTCGGCAGCGCATGGGTTCTAACGAAATGCCTGTGCTCGTCTCCCCTGAGGGTTTTCCTCATGTCTCTGTGCCAGGGAATGCTTGCGGGTGTTGCAGGAAATCCCAGTGACAGAAGCTGCCTCCCCAAGTTCAGGGAAGGTATTTCTCGGACTTCCCCGAGCAGCGAACACCTGTGACTGTAGAGAGTTGCGTGGAGTTGTCTCTCGAGCTCCCCCACTCAATAACAATGTTTCCGGAATCCTGATCGTGGGGAGGTTCCACCAAAGGTCGGCAGCGCGTGGTTTCTAAGGGAATGCCTGCGCTCGTCTCCACTGAGGGTTTTCCTCATGTCTCTGTGCCAGGGAATGCTAGGAGTGTTTCCAGGAAATCCCAGTGACAGAGGCTGCCTCCCCAAGGTCAGGGAAGGTATTTCTCGCACTTCCCCGAGCAGGGAACACCTGTGACTGAAGAGCACTTCGTGGAGTTGTCTCTCGAGATCCCCCACTCATTGACTATGCTTCCGGAATCCTGAGCGTGGGGAGGTTCCACCAACGGTCGGCAGCGCGTGGGTTCTAATGGAGTGCCTGTGCTCGTCTCCCCTTAGTGTTTTCTTCATGTCTCTGTGCCAGGGAATGCTAGGGGGTTTGCAGGAAATCCCAGTGACAGAGGCTGCCTCCCCAAGGTCAGGGAAGGTATTTCTCGCACTTCCCCGAGCAGGGAACACCTGTGATTGAAGACAACTGCGTCGGGTTGTCTCTGGAACTCCCCCACTCAATGACAATGGTTCCGGAATCCTGAACGTGGGGAGGTTCCACCAACGGTCGGCAGCGCGTGGGTTCTAAGGGAGTGCCTGTGCTGGTCTCCCCTGAGGGTTTTCTTCATGTCTCTGTGCCAGGGAATTCTAGGGGGGGTTGCAGGAAATCCCAGTGACAGAGGCTGCCTCCCCAAGGTCAGGGAATGTATTTCTCGCACTTCCCCGAGCAGGGAACACCTGTGACTGAAGAGAGCTGCGTCGAGTTCTCTCTCGAACTCCCCCACTCAATGACAATGGTTCCGGAATCCTGAGCGTGGGGAGGTTCCACCAACTGTCGGCAGCGCGTCGGTTCTAAGGGAATGCCTGTGCTCGTCTCCCCTGAGGGTTTTCCTCATGTCTCTGTGCCAGGGAATGCTAGGGGGGTTTGCAGGAAATCCCAGTGACAGAGGCTGCCTCCCCAAGGTCAGGGAAGGTATTTCTCGGACTTCCCCGAGCAGGGAACACCTGTGACTGAGGAGAGCTGCGTCGAGTTGTCTCTCGAGTTCCCCACTCAATGAAAATGTTTCCGGAATCCTGAGCGTGGGGAGGTTCCACCAACGGTCGGCAGCGCGTGGTTTCTAAGGGAATGCCTGTAGTTGTCTCCCCTGAGGTTTTTCCTCATGTCTCTGTGCCAGGGAATGCTAGGGGGTGTTGCAGGAAATCCCAGTGACAGAGGCTGCCTCCCCAAGGGCAGGGAAGTTATTTCTCTGACTTCCCCGAGCAGGGAACACATGAGACTGAAGAGAGCTGTGAGGAATTGTCTCTCGAGCTCCCCCACTCAATGACAATGGTTCCGGAATCCTGAGCGTTGCGAGGTTCCACCAACGGTCGGCAGCGCATTGGTTCTGAGGGAATGCCTGTGTTCGTCTCCCCTAAGGGTTTTCCTCATGTCTCTGTGCCAGGGAATGCTAGGGGGGGTTGCAGGAAATCCCAGTGACAGAGGCTGCCTCCCCAAGGTTAAAGAAGATATTTCTCGGACTTCCCCGAGCAGGGATCACCTGTGACTGAAGAGAGCTGCGTGGAGTTTTCTCTCGAGGTCCCCCACTCAATGACAATGGTTCCGGAATCCTGAGCGTTGGGAGGTTCCACCAACGGTCGGCAGCGCGTGGGTTCTAAGGGAATGCCTGTGCTCGTCTCCCCTGAGGGTTTTCCTCATGTCTCTGTGCCAGGGAATGCTAGGGGGTGTTGCAGGAAATCCCAGTGACAGAGGCTGAGTCCCCAAGATCAGGGAAGGTATTTCTTGGACTTCCCCGAGCAGGGAACACCTGTGACTGAAGAGAGCTGCGTGGAGTTGTCTCTCGAGCTCCCCCACTCAATTACAATGGTTCCGGAATCCTGAGCGTGGGCAGGTTCCACAAACGGTCGGCAGCGCGTGGGTTCTAACGGAATGCCTGTGCTCGTCTCCCCTGAGTGTTTTCCTCATGTCTCTGTGCCAGGGAATGCTAGGAGGGTTTCCAGGAAATCCCAGTGACAGAGGCTGCCTCCCCAAGGTCAGGGAAGGTATTTCTCGCACTTCCCCGAGCAGGGAACACCTGTGACTGAAGAGAGCTTCGTGGAGTTGTCTTTCGAGCTCCCCCACTCATTGACTATGGTTCCGGAATCCTGAGCTTGGGGAGGTTCCACCAACGGTCGGCAGCGCGTGGGTTCAAACGGAATGCCTGTGCTCGTCTCCCCTGAGGGTTTTCCTCATGTCTCTGTGCCAGGGAATCCTAGGGGGTGTTGCAGGAAATCCCAGTGACAGAGGCTGCCTCCCCAAGGGCAGAGAAGTTATTTCTCTGACTTCCCCGGGCAGGGAACACCTGTGACTGAAGAGAGCTGCGTGGAGTTGTCTCTCGAGCTCCCCCACTCAATGACAATGGTTCCGGAATCCTGAGAGTGGGGAGGTTCCACCAACGGTCGGCAGCGCTTTGGTTCGAAGGGAATGCCTGTGCTCGTCTCCCCTGAGGGTTTTCCCCATGTCTCTGTGCCAGGGAATGCTAGGGGGTTTGCAGGAAATCCCAGTGACAGAGGCTGCCTCCCCAAGGTCAGGGAATGTATTTCTCGCACTCCCCCATGCAGTGAACACCTGTGACTGAAGAGAGCTGCGTCGAGTTGTCTCTCGAACTCCCTCACTCAATGACAATGTTTCCAGAATCCTGAGCGTGGGGAGGTTCCACCAAAGGTCGGCAGCGCGTGGGTTCTAACGGAATGCCTGTGCTCGGCTCCCCTGAGGGTTTTCCTCATTTCTTTGTGCCAGGGAATGCTAGGGATTGTTGCAGGAAATCCCAGTGACAGAGGCTGCCTCCCCAAGGTCAGAAAGTTATTACTCGGACTTCCCCGAGCAGGGAACACCTGTGACTGAAGAGAGCTGCGTGGAGTTGTCTCTCGAGATCCCCCACTCAATGACTATGGTTCCGGAATCCTGAGCGTGGGGAGGTTCCACCAACGGTCGGCAGAGCGTGGGTTCTAAGGGAGTGCCTGTGCTCGTCTCCCCTGAGGGTTTTCCTCATTTCTCTGTGCTAGGGAATGCTAGGGATTGTTGCAGGAAATCCCAGTGACAGAGGCTGCCTCCCCAAAGTCAGGGAAGGTATTTCTCGCACTTCCCCAAGCTGGGAACACCTGTGACTGAAGAGAGCTGCGTGGACTTGTCTCTCGATCTCCCCAACTCAATGACAATGTTTCCGGAATCCTGAGCGTGGGGAGGTTCCACCATCGGTCGGCAGCGAGTGGGTTCTAAGGGAATGCCAGTGCTCTTATCCCCTGAGGGTTTTCCTCATGTCTCTGTGCCAGGGAAAGCTAGGGGTGGTTGCAGGAAATCCCAGTGACAGAGGCTGCCTCCCCAAGGTCAGGGAAGGTATTTCTCGGACTTCCCCGTGCAGGGAACACCTGTGACTGAAGAGAGCTGCGTGGAGTTGTCTCTCGAGCTCCCCCACTCAATGACAATGTTTCCGGAATCCTGAGCGTGGGGAGGTTCCACCAACGGTCGGCAGCGAGTGGGTTCTAAGGGAATGCCTGTGCTCGTCTCCCGTGAGGGTATTCCTCATGTCTCTGTGCCAGGGAATGCTAGGGGGTGTTGCAGGAAATCCCAGTGACAGAGGCTGCCTCCCCAAGTCAGGGAAGGTATTTCTCGGACTTCCCCGAGCAGGGAACACCTGTGAATGAAGAGAGCTGCGTGGACTTGTCTCTCGAGATCCCCCACTCATTGACTATGGTTCCGGAATCCTGAGCGTGGGGAGGTTCCACCAACGGTCGGCAGCGCGTGGGTTCTAACGGAATGCCTGTGCTCGTCTCCCCTGAGGGTTTTCCTCATGTCTCTGTGCCAGGGAATCCTAGGGGGTGTTGCAGGAAATCCCAGTGACAGAGGCTGCCTCCCCAAGGGCAGAGAAGTTATTTCTCTGACTTCCCCGGGCAGGGAACACCTGTGACTGAAGAGAGCTGCGTGGAGTTGTCTCTCGAGCTCCCCCACTCAATGACAATGGTTCCGGAATCCTGAGCGTGGGGAGGTTCCACCAACGGTCGGCAGCGCGTTGGTTCGAAGGGAATGCCTGTGCTCGTCTCCCCTGAGGGTTTTCCTCATGTCTCTGTGGCAGGGAATGCTAGGGGGTTTGCAGGAAATCCCAGTGACAGAGGCTGCCTCCCCAAGGTCAGGGAAGGTATTTCTCGCACTTCCCCGAGCAGGGAACACCTGTGACTGAAGAGAGCTTCGTGGAGTTGTCTTTCGAGATCCCCCACTCATTGACTATGGTTCCGGAATCCTGAGCGTGGGGAGGTTCCACCAACGGTCGGCAGCGCGTGGGTTCTAAGGGAGTGCCTGTGCTCGTCTCCCCTGAGGGTTTTCTTCATGTCTCTGAGCCAGGGAATGCTAGGGGGTGTTGCAGGAAATCCCAGTGACAGAAGCTGCCTCCCCAAGGTCAGGGAAGTTATTTCTCGCACTTCCCCGAGCAGGGAACACCTGTGATTTAAGAGAGCTGCGTAAAGTTGTCTCTCGAACTGCCCCACTCAATGACAATGGTTCCGGAATCCTGAGCGTGGGGAGGTTCCACCAACGGTCGGCAGCGCGTGGGTTCTAACGGAATGCCTGTGCTCGTCTCCCCTGAGGGTTTTCCTCATGTCTCTGTGCCAGGGAATCCTAGGGGGTGTTGCAGGAAATCCCAGTGACAGAGGCTGCCTCCCCAAGGGCAGAGAAGTTATTTCTCGGACTTCCCCGGGCAGGGAACACCTGTGACTGAAGAGAGCTGCGTGGAGTTGTCTCTCGAGCTCCCCCACTCAATGACTATGGTTCCGGAATCCTGAGCGTGGGGAGGTTCCACCAACGGTCGGCAGAGCGTGGGTTCTAAGGGAGTGCCTGTGCTCGTCTCCCCTGAGGGTTTTCCTCATTTCTCTGTGCTAGGGAATGCTAGGGATTGTTGCAGGAAATCCCAGTGACAGAGGCTGCCTCCCCAAGGTCAGGGAAGGTATTTCTCGCACTTCCCCAATCTGGGAACACCTGTGACTGAAGAGAGCTGCGTGGACTTGTCTCTCGATCTCCCCAACTCAATGACAATGTTTCCGGAATCCTGAGCGTGGGGAGGTTCCACCATCGGTCGGCAGCGAGTGGGTTCTAAGGGAATGCCAGTGCTCTTCTCCCCTGAGGGTTTTCCTCATGTCTCTGTGCCAGGGAAAGCTAGGGGTGTTTGCAGGAAATCCCAGTGACAGAGGCTGCCTCCCCAAGGTCAGGGAAGTTATTTGTCGGACTTCCCCGATCAGGGAACACCTGTGACTGAAGAGAGCTGCGTGGAGTTGTCTCTCGAGCTCCCCCACTCAATGACAATGGTTCCGGAATCCTGAGCGTGAGGAGGTTCCACCATCGGTCGGCAGCGCGTGGGTTCTAAGGGAATGCCTGTGCTCGTCTCCCCTGAGGGTTTTCCTCATGTCTCTGTGCCAGGGAATCCTAGGGGGTGTTGCAGGAAATCCCAGTGACAGAGGCTGCCTCCCCAAGGGCAGAGAAGTTATTTCTCGGACTTCCCCGGGCAGGGAACACCTGTGACTGAAGAGAGCTGCGTGGAGTTGTCTCTCGAGCTCCCCCACTCAATGACAATGGTTCCGGAATCCTGAGCGTGAGGAGGTTCCACCATCGGTCGGCAGCGCGTGGGTTCTAAGGGAATGCCTGTGCTCGTCTCCCCTGAGGGTTTTCCTCATGTCTCTGTGCCAGGGAATCCTAGGGGGTGTTGCAGGAAATCCCAGTGACAGAGGCTGCCTCCCCAAGGGCAGAGAAGTTATTTCTCGGACTTCCCCGGGCAGGGAACACCTGTGACTGAAGAGAGCTGCGTGGAGTTGTCTCTCGAGCTCCCCCACTCAATGACAATGGTTCCGGAATCCTGAGAGTGGGGAGGTTCCACAAACGGTCGGCATCGCGTTGGTTCGAAGGGAATGCCTGTGCTCGTCTCCCCTGAGGGTTTTCCCAATGTCTCTGTGCCAGGGAATGCTAGGGATTGTTGCAGGAAATCCCAGTGACAGAGGCTGCCTCCCCAAGGGCAGACAAGTTATTTCTCGGACTTCCCCGGGCAGGGAACACCTGTGACTGAAGAGAGCTGCGTCGAGTTGTCTCTCGAACTCCCCCACTCAATGACAATGTTTCCAGAATCCTGAGCGTGGGGAGGTTCCACCAAAGGTCGGCAGCGCGTGGGTTCTAACGGAATGCCTGTGCTCGGCTCCCCTGAGTGTTTTCCTCATGTCTTTGTGCCAGGGAATGCTAGGGATTGTTGCAGGAAATCCCAATGACAGAGGCTGCCTCCCCAAGGTCAGAAAGTTATTACTCGGACTTCCCCGAGCAGGGAACACCTGTGACTGAAGAGTGTTTCGTGGAGTTGTCTCTCGAGCTCCCCCGCTCAATGACAATGGTTCCGGAATCCTGAGCGTGGGGAGGTTCCACCAACGGTCGGCAGCGCGTGGTTTCTAAGGTAATGCCTGTGCTCGTCTAAACTGACGGTTTTCCTCATATCTCTGTGCCAGGGAATGCTAGGAGGGTTTCCAGGAAATCCCAGTGACAGAGGCTGCCTCCCCAAGGTCAGGGAAGGTATTTCTCGCACTTCCCCGAGCAGGGAACACCTGTGACTGAAGAGAGCTTCGTGGAGTTGTCTTTCGTGATCCCCCACTCATTGACTATGGTTCCGGAATCCTGAGCGTGGGGAGGTTCCACCAACGGTCGGCAGCGCGTGGGTTCTAAGGGAGTGCCTGTGCTCGTCTACCCTGAGGGTTTTCTTCATGTCTCTGAGCCAGGGAATGCTAGGGGGTGTTGCAGGAAATCCCAGTGACAGAAGCTGCCTCCCCAAGGTCAGGGAAGTTATTTCTCGCACTTCCCCGAGCAGGGAACACCTGTGATTGAAGAGAGCTGCGTAAAGTTGTCTCTCGAACTGCCCCACTCAATGACAATGGTTCCGGAATCCTGACCGTGGGGAGGTTCCACCAACGGTCGGCAGCGCGTGGGTTCTAACGGAATGCCTGTGCTCGTCTCCCCTGAGGGTTTTCCTCATGTCTCTGTGCCAGGGAATCCTAGGGGGTGTTGCAGGAAATCCCAGTGACAGAGGCTGCCTCCCCAAGGGCAGAGAAGTTA
Organism: Vicugna pacos; assembly: GCF_048564905.1. NCBI lineage: Eukaryota > Metazoa > Chordata > Mammalia > Artiodactyla > Camelidae > Vicugna > Vicugna pacos. The sequence continues at coordinate 52,906,929 of NW_027328721.1, forward strand.
TTTCTCGGACTTCCCCGGGCAGGGAACACCTGTGACTGAAGAGAGCTGCGTGGAGTTGTCTCTCGAGCTCCCCCACTCAATGACAATGGTTCCGGAATCCTGAGCGTGGGGAGGTTCCACCAACGGTCGGCAGCGCGTTGGTTCGAAGGGAATGCCTGTGCTCGTCAACCCTGAGGGTTTTCCCCATGTCTCTGTGCCAGGGAATGCTAGGGGGTTTGCAGGAAATCCCAGTGACAGAGGCTGCCTCCCCAAGGTCAGGGAATGTATTTCTCGCACTCCCCCAAGCAGTGAACACCTGTGACTGAAGAGAGCTGCATCGAGTTGTCTCTCGAACTCCCTCACTCAATGACAATGTTTCCAGAATCCTGAGCGTGGGGAGGTTCCACCAAAGGTCGGCAGCGCGTGGGTTCTAACGGAATGCCTGTGCTCGGCTCCCCTGAGGGTTTTCCTCATGTCTTTGTGCCAGGGAATGCTAGGGATTGTTGCAGGAAATCCCAGTGACAGAGGCTGCCTCCCCAAGGTCAGAAAGTTATTACTCGGACTTCCCCGGGCAGGGAACACCTGTGACTGAAGAGAGCTGCGTGGAGTTGTCTCTCGAGATCCCCCACTCAATGACTATGGTTCCGGAACCTGAGCGTGGGGAGGTTCCACCAACGGTCGGCAGAGCGTGGGTTCTAAGGGAGTGCCTGTGCTCGTCTCCCCTGAGGGTTTTCCTCATTTCTCTGTGCTAGGGAATGCTAGGGATTGTTGCAGGAAATCCCAGTGACAGAGGCTGCCTCCCCAAGGTCAGGGAAGGTATTTCTCGCACTTCCCCAAGCTGGGAACACCTGTGACTGAAGAGAGCTGCGTGGACTTGTCTCTCGATCTCCCCAACTCAATGACAATGTTTCCGGAATCCTGAGCGTGCGGAGGTTCCACCAACGGTCGGCAGCGCGTGGGTTCTAAGGGAATGCCTGTGCTCGTCTCCCCTGAGGGTTTTCCTCATGTCTCTGTGCCAGGGAATGCTAGGAGGGTTTGCAGGAAATCCCAGTGACAGAGGCTGCCTCCCCAAGGTCAGGGAAGGTATTTCTCGGACTTCCCCGAGCAGGGAACACCTGTGAATGAAGAGAGCTGCGTGGACTTGTCTCTCGAGATCCCCCACTCATTGACTATGTTTCCGGAATCCTGAGCGTGGGGAGGTTCCACCATCGGTCGGCAGCGAGTGGGTTCTAAGGGAATGCCAGTGCTCTTCTCCCCTGAGGGTTTTCCTCATGTCTCTGTGCCAGGGAAAGCTAGGGGTGGTTGCAGGAAATCCCAGTGACAGAGGCTGCCTCCCCAAGGTCAGGGAAGGTATTTCTCGGACTTCCCCGTGCAGGGAACACCTGTGACTGAAGAGAGCTGCGTGGAGTTGTCTCTCGAGCTCCCCCACTCAATGACAATGGTTCCGGAATCCTGAGCGTGGGGAGGTTCCACCAACGGTCGGCAGCGAGTGGGTTCTAAGGGAATGCCTGTGCTCGTCTCCCCTGAGGGTATTCCTCATGTCTCTGTGCCAGGGAATGCTAGGGGGTGTTGCAGGAAAACCCAGTGACAGAGGCTGCCTCCCCAAGTCAGGGAAGGTATTTCTCGGACTTCCCCGAGCAGGGAACACCTGTGAATGAAGAGAGCTGCGTGGACTTGTCTCTCGAGATCCCCCACTCATTGACTATGGTTCCGGAATCCTGAGCGTGGGGAGGTTCCACCATCGGTCGGCAGCGCGTGGTTTCTAAGGGAATGCCTGTGCTCGTCTCCCTTGAGGGTTTTCCTCATTTCTCTGTGCCAGGGAATGCTAGGGTCGTTTGCAGGAAATCCCAGTACAGAGGCTGCCTCCCCAAGGTCAGGGAAGTTATTTCTCGGACTTCCCAGATCAGGGAACACCTGTGACTGAAGAGACCTTCGTGGAGTTGTCTCTCGAGCTCCCCCACTCAATGAGTGTGGTTCCGGAATCCTGAGCGTGGGGAGGTTCCACCAACGGTCGGCAGCGCGTGGGTTCTAAGGGAATGCCTGTGCTCGTCTCCCCTGAGTGTTTTCCTCATGTCTCTGTGCCAGGGAATGCTTGCGGGTGTTGCAGGAAATCCCAGTGACAGAAGCTGCCTCCCCAAGTTCAGGGAAGGTATTTCTCGGACTTCCCAGAGCAGCGAAAACCTGTGACTGTAGAGAGTTGCGTGGAGTTGTCTCTCGATCTCCCCCACTCAATAACAATGGTTCCAGAATCCTGATCGTGGGGAGGTTCCACCAAAGGTCGGCAGCGCGTGGTTTCTAAGGGAATGCCTGTGCTCGTCTCCACTGAGGTTTTTCCTCATGTCTCTGTGCCAGGGAATGCTAGGAGTGTTTCCAGGAAATCCCAGTGACAGAGGCTGCCTCCCCAAGGTCAGGGAAGGTATTTCTCGCACTTCCCCGAGCAGGGAACACCTGTGACTGAAGAGCACTTCGTGGAGTTGTCTCTCGAGATCCCCCACTCATTGACTATGGTTCCGCAATCCTGAGCGTGGGGAGGTTCCACCAACGGTCGGCAGCGCGTGGGTTCTAAGGGAGTGCCTGTGCTCGTCTCCCCTGAGGGTTTTCTTCATGTGTCTGAGCCAGGGAATGCTAGGGGGGGTTGCAGGAAATCCCAGTGACAGAGGCTGCCTCCCCAAGGTCAGGGAAGGTATTTCTCGCACTTCCCCGAGCAGGGAACACCTGTGAGTGAAGAGAGCTGCGTAAAGTTGTCTCTCGAACTCCCCCTCTCAATGACAATGGTTCCGGAATCCTGAGCGTGGGGAGGTTCCACCAACGGTCGGCAGCGCGTGGGTTACAACGGAATGCCTGTGCTCGTCTCCCCTGAGGGTTTTCCTCATGTTCTGTGCCAGGGAATGCTAGGGGGTGTTGCAGGAAATCCCAGTGACAGAGGCTGCCTCCCCAAGGGTAGGGAAGTTATTTCTCGGACTTCCCCGGGCAGGGAACTCCTGTGACTGAAGAGAGCTGCGTGGAGTTGTCTCTCGAGCTCCCCCACTCAATGACAATGGTTCCGGAATCCTGAGCGTGGGGAGGTTCCACCAACGGTCGACAGCGCGTTGGTTCGAAGGGAATGCCTGTGCTCGTCTCCCCTGAGGGTTTTCCTCATGTCTCTGTGCCAGGGAATGCTAGGGGGTTTGCAGGAAATCCCAGTGACAGAGGCTGCCTCCCCAAGGTCAGGGAAGCTATTTATCGGACTTCCCCGAGCAGGGAACACCTGTGACTGAAGAGAGCTGCGTGGAGTTGTCTCTCGAGCTCCCCCACTCAATGACAATGGTTCCGGAATCCTGAGCGTGGGGAGGTTCCACCAACTGTTGGCAGCGCGTGGGTTTTAAGGGAGTGCCTGTTCTCATCTCCCCTGAGGGTTTTCCTCATGTCTCTGTGCCAGGGATTGCTAGGGGGTGTTGCAGGAAATCCCAGTGACAGAGGCTGCCTCCCCAAGGTCAGGGAAGGTATTTCTCTCACTTCCCCAAGCAGGGAACACCTGTGACTGAAGACAGCTGTGTCGAGTTTCTCTCGAACTCCCCCACTCAATGACAATGTTTCCAAAATCCTGAGCGTGGGGAGGTTCCACCAACGTTCGGCAACGCTTGGGTTCTAACGGAATGCCTGTGCTCGTCACCGCTGAGGTTTTCTCTCATTTCTCTGTGCCAGGGAATGCTAGGGGGGTTTGCAGGAAATCCCAGTGACAGAGGCTGCCTCCCCAAGGTCAGGGAAGTTATTTCTCGGACTTCCCCGATTAGGGAACACCTGTGACTGAAGAGAGCTGCGTGGAGTTGTCTCTCGAGCTCCCCCACTCAATGACAATGGTTCCGGAATCCTGAGCGTGAGGAGGTTCCACCATCGGTCGGCAGCGCGTTGGTTCTAAGGGAATGCCTGTGCTCGTCTCCCCTGAGGGTTTTCCTCATGTCTCTGTGCCAGGGAATGCTAGCGGGTGTTGCAGGAAATCCCAGTGACAGAGGCTGCCTCCCCAAGGTCAGGGAAGGTATTTCTCGCACTCCCCCAAGCAGGGAACACCTGTGACTGAAGAGAGCTGCGTCGAGTTGTCTCTCGAACTCCCCCACTCAATGACAATTTTTCCAGAATCCTGAGCGTGGGGAGGATCCACCAAAGGTCGGCAGCGCGTGGGTTCTAACGGAATGCCTGTTCTCGGCTCCCCTGAGTGTTTTCCTCATGTCTTTGTGCCAGGGAATGCTAGGGATTGTTGCAGGAAATCCCAGTGACAGAGGCTGCCTCCCCAAGGTCAGAAAGTTATTACTCGGACTTCCCCGAGCAGGGAACACCTGTGACTGAAGAGAGCTGCGTGGAGTTGTCTCTCGAGATCCCCCACTCAATGACTATGGTTCCGGAATCCTGAGCGTGGGGAGGTTCCACCAACGGTCGGCAGCGCGTGGGTTCTAAGGGACTGCCTGTGCTCGTCTCCTCTGAGGGTTTTCCTCATGTCTCTGTGCTAGGGAATGCTAGGGATTGTTGCAGGAAATCCCAGTGACAGAGGCTGCCTCCCCAAGGTCAGGGAAGTTATTTTTCGCACTTCCCCAAGCTGGGAACACCTGTGACTGAAGAGAGCTGCGTGGAGTTGTCTCTCGATCTCCCCAACTCAATGACAATGTTTCCGGAATCCTGAGCGTGCGGAGGTTCCACCAACGGTCGGCAGCGCGTGGGTTCTAAGGGAATGCCTGCGCTTGTCTCCCCTGAGGGTTTTCGTCATGTCTCTGTGCCAGGGAATGCTAGGGGGTGTTGCAGGAAATCCCAGTGACAGAGGCTGCCTCCCCAAGGTCAGGGAAGTTATTTCTCGGACTTCCCCGAGCAGGGAACACCTGTGAGTGAAGAGAGCTGCGTGGAGTTGTCTCTCGAGCTCCCCCACTCAATGACAATTGTTCCGGAATCCTGAGCGTGGGGAGGTTCCACCATCGGTCGGCAGCGCGTGGTTTCTAAGGGAATGTTTGTGCTCGTCTCCCCTGAGGGTTTTCCTCATGTCTCTGTGCCAGGGAATGCTAGGGGGTGTTGCAGGAAATCCCAGTGACAGAGGCTGCCTCCCCAAGGTCAGGGAAGTTATTTCTCGGACTTCCCCGATCAGGGAACACCTGTGACTGAAGAGAGCTTCGTGGAGTTGTCTCTCGAGCTCCCCCACTCAATGACTGTGGTTCCGGAATCCTGAGCGTGGGGAGGTTCCACCAACGGTCGGCAGCGCGCGGGTTCTAAGGGAATGCCTGTGCTCGTCTCCCCTGAGGGTTTTCCTCATGTCTCTGTGCCAGGGAATGCTTGCGCGTGTTGCAGGAAATCCTAGTGACAGAAGCTGCCTCCCCAAGTTCAGGGAAGGTATTTCTCGGACTTCCCCGAGCAGCGAACACCTGTGACTGTAGAGAGTTGCGTGGAGTTGTCTCTCGATCTCCCCCACTCAATAACAATGGTTCCGGAATCCTGATCGTGGGGAGGTTCCACCAACGGTCGGCAGCGCGTGGGTTCTAACGGAATGCCTGTGCTCGGCTCCCCTGAGGGTTTTCCTCATGTCTTTGTGCCAGGGAATGCTAGGGCTTGTTTGAGGACATCCCAGTGACAGAGGCTGCCTCCCCAAGGTCAGGAAAGTTATTTCTCGGACTTCCCCGAGCAGGGAAAACCTGTGACTGAAGAGAGCTGCGTGCAGTTGTCTCTCGAGATCCCCCACTCAATGACTATGTTTCCGGAATCCTGTGCGTGGGGAGGTTCCACCAACGATCGGCAGCGCATGGGTTCTAAGGGAGTGCCTGTGCTCGTCTCCTCTGAGGGTTTTCCTCATCTCTCTGTGCTAGGGAATGCTAGGGATTGTTGCAGGAAATCCCAGTGACAGAGACTGCCTCCACAAGGTCAGGGAATATATTTCTCGCACTTCCCCAAGCTGGGAACACCTGTGACTGAAGAGAGCTGCGTCGAGTTGTCTCTCGATCTCCTCAACTCAATGACAATGGTTCCGGAATCCTGAGCGTGCGGAGGTTCCACCAACGGTCGGCAGCGCGTGGGTTCTTAGGGAGTGCCTGTGCTTGTCTCCCCTGAGAGTTTTCCTCATGTCTCTGTGCCAGGGAATGCTAGGGGGTGTTGCAGGAAATCCCAGTGACAGAGGCTGCCTCCCCAAGGTCAGGGAAGTTATTTCTCGGACTTCCCCGAGCAGGGAACACCTGTGACTGAAGAGAGCTGCGTGGAGTTGTCTCTCGAGCTCCCCCACTCAATGACAATGGTTCCGGAATCCTGAGCGTGGGGAGGTTCCACCATCGGTCCCCAGCGCGTGGTTTCTAAGGGAATGCCTGTGCTCTTCTCCCCTGAGGGTTTTCCTCATGTCTCTGTGCCAGGGAATGCTAGGAGGGTTTGCAGGAAATCCCAGTGACAGAGGCTGCCTCCCCAAGGTCAGGGAAGGTATTTCTCGGACTTCCCCGAGCAGGGAACACCTGTGAATGAAGAGAGCTGCGTGGACTTGTCTCTCGAGATCCCCCACTCAATGACTATGGTTCCGGAATCCTAAGCGTGGGGAGGTTCCACCAACGGTCGGCAGAGCGTGGGTTCTAAGGGAGTGCCTGTGCTCGTCTCCCCTGAGGGTTTTCTTAATGTCTCTGTGCCAGGGAATGCTAGGAGTGTTTGCAGGAAATCCCAGTGACAGAGGCTGCCTCCCCAAGGTCAGGGAAGGTGTTTCTCGGACTTCCCCGGGCAGGGAACACCTGTGACTGAAGAGAGCTGCGTGGAGTTGTCTCTCGAGCTCCCCCACTCAGTGACAATGGTTCCGGAATCCTGAGCGTGAGGAGGTTCCTCCATCGGTCGGCAGCGCGTGGGTTCTAAGGGAATGCCTGTGCTCGTCTCCCCTGAGGGTTTTCCTCATGTCTCTGTGCCAGGGAATGCTAGCGGGTGTTGCAGGAAATCCCAGTGACAGAGGCTGCCTCCCCAAGGTCAGGGAAGTTATTTCTCGGACTTCCCCGAGCAGGGAATACCTGTGACTGAAGAGAGTTTCGTGGAGTTGTCTCTCGAGCTCCCCCACTCAATGACAATGGTTCCGGAATCCTGAGCGTGGGGAGGTTCCACCAACGTTCGGCAGCGCGTGGTTTCTAAGTGAATGCCTGTGCTCGTCTCCACTGACGGTTTTCCTCATGTCTCTGTGCCAGGGAATGCTTGGAGGGTTTCCAGGAAATCCCAGTGACAGAGGCTGCCTCCCCAAGGTCAGGGAATTTACTTCTCGCACTTCCCCGAGCAGGGAACACCTGTGACTGAAGAGAGCTTCGTGGAGTTGTCTCTCGAGATCCCCCACTCATTGACTATGGTTCCGGAATCCTGAGCGTGGGGAGGTTCCACCAACGGTCGGCAGCGCGTGGGTTCTAAGGGAGTGCCTGTGCTCGTCTCCCCTGATGGTTTTCTTCATGTCTCTGAGCCAGGGAATGCTAGTTGGTGTTGCAGGAAATCCCAGTGACAGAAGCTGCCTCCCCAAGGTCAGGGATGTTATTTCTCGCACTTCCCCGAGCAGGGAACACCTGTGATTGAAGAGAGCTGCGTAAAGTTGTCTCTCGAACTCCCCCACTCAATGACAATGGTTCCGGAATCCTGAGCGTGGGGAGGTTCCACCAACGGTCGGCAGCGCGTGGGTTCTAACGGAATGCCTGTGCTCGTCTCCCCTGAGGGTTTTCCTCATGTCTCTGTGCCAGGGAATCCTAGGGGGTGTTGCAGGAAATCCCAGTGACAGAGGCTGCCTCCCCAAGGCAGAGAAGTTATTTCTCGGACTTCCCCGGGCAGGGAACACCTGTGACTGAAGAGAGCTGCGTGGAGTTGTCTCTCGAGCTCCCCCACTCAATGACAATGGTTCCGGAATCCTGAGCGTGGGGAGGTTCCACCAACGGTCGGCAGCGCGTTGGTTCGAAGGGAATGCCTGTGCTCGTCTCCCCTGAGGGTTTTCCCCATGTCTCTGTGCCAGGGAATGCTAGGGGATTTGCATGAAATCCCAGTGACAGAGGCTGCCTCCACAAGGTCAGGGAAGGTATTTCTCGCACTCCCCAAAGCAGGGAACACCTGTGACTGAAGAGAGCTGCGTCGAGTTGTCTCTCGAACTCCCCCACTCAATGACAATGTTTCCAGAATCCTGAGCGTGGGGAGGTTCCACCAAAGGTCGGCAGCGCGTGGGTTCTAACGGAATGCCTGTGCTCGGCTCCCCTGAGGGTTTTCCTCATGTCTTTGTGCCAGGGAATGCTAGGGATTGTTGCAGGAAATCCCAGTGACAGAGGCTGCCTCCCCAAGGTCAGAAAGTAATTACTCGGACTTCCCCGAGCAGGGAACACCTGTGACTGAAGAGAGCTGCGTGGAGTTGTCTCTCGAGATCCCCCACTCAATGACTATGGTTCCGGAATCCTGAGCGTGGGGAGGTTCCACCAACGTTCGGCAGCGCGTGGGTTCTTAGGGAGTGCCTGTGCTCGTCTCCTCTGAGGGTTTTCCTCATGTATCTGTGCCAGGGAATGCTTGCGGGTGTTGCAGGAAATCCCAGTGACAGAAGCTGCCTCCCCAAGTTCAGGGAAGGTATTTCTCGGACTTCCCCGAGCAGCGAACACCTGTGACTGTAGAGAGTTGCGTGGAGTTGTCTCTCGATCTCCCCCACTCAATAAAAATGGTTCCGGAATCCTGATCGTGGGGAGGTTTCACCAAAGGTCGGCAGCGCGTGGTTTCTAAGGGAATGCCTGTGCTCGTCTCCACTGAGTGTTTTCCTCATGTCTCTGTGCCAGGGAATGCTAGGAGTGTTTCCAGGAAATCCCAGTGACAGAGGCTGAATCCCCAAGGTCAGGGAAGGTATTTCTCGCACTTCCCCGAGCAGGGAACACCTGTGACTGAAGAGCACTTCGTGGAGTTGTCTCTCGAGATCCCCCACTCATTGACTATGGTTCCGCAATCCTGAGCGTGGGGAGGTTCCACCAACGGTCGGCAGCGCGTGGGTTCTAAGGGAGTGCCTGTGCTCGTCTCCCCTGAGGGTTTTCTTCATGTGTCCGAGCCAGGGAATGCTAGGGGCGGTTGCAGGAAATCCCAGGGAGAGAGGCTGCCTCCCCAAGGTCAGGGAAGTTATTTCTCGCACTTCCCCGAACAGGGAACACCTGTGAGTGAAGAGAGCTGCGTAAAGTTGTCTCTCGAACTCCCCCACTCAATGACAATGGTTCCGGAATCCTGAGCGTGGGGAGGTTCCACCAACGGTCGGCAGCGCGTGGGTTATAACGGAATGCCTGTGCTCGTCTCCCCTTAGTGTTTTCCTCATGTTCTGTGCCAGGGAATGCTAGGGGGTTTGCAGGAAATCCCAGTGACACAGGCTGCCTCCCCAAGGTCAGGGAAGCTATTTCTCGGACCTCCCCGAGCAGGGAACACCTGTGACTGAAGAGAGCTGCGTGGAGTTGTCTCTCGAGATCCCCCACTCAATGACTATGGTTCCGGAATCCTGAGCGTGGGGAGGTTCCACCTACTGTTGGCAGCGCGTGGGTTCTAAGGGAGTGCCTGTTCTCATCTCCCCTGAGGGTTTCCCTCATGTCTCTGTGCCAGGGAATGCTAGGGGGTGTTGCAGGAAATCCCAGTGACAGAGGCTGCCTCCCCAAGGTCAGGGAAGGTATTTCTCTCACTTCCCCAAGCAGGGAACACCTGTGACTGAAGAGAGCTGCGTCGAATTTCTCTCGAACTCCCCCACTCAATGACAATGTTTCCAGAATCCTGAGCGTGGGGAGGTTCCACCAACGGTCGGCAGCGCGTGGGTTCTAACGGAATGCCTGTGCTCGGCTCCCCTGAGGGTTTTCCTCATGTCTTTGTGCCAGGGAATGCTAGGGCTTGTTGCAGGAAATCCCAGTGACAGAGGCTGCCTCCCCAAGGTCAGGAAAGTTATTTCTCGGACTTCCCCGAGCAGGGAACACCTGTGACTGAAGAGAGCTGCGTGCAGTTGTCTCTCGAGATCCCCCACTGAATGACTATGGTTCCGGAATCCTGTGCGTGGGGAGGTTCCACCAACGTTCGGCAGCGCGTGGGTTCAAAGGGAGTGCCTGTGCTCGTCTCCTCTGAGGGTTTTCCTCATGTCTCTGTGCTAGGGAATGCTAGGGATTGTTGCAGGAAATCCCAGTGACAGAGACTGCCTCCCCAAGGTCAGGGAAGGTATTTCTCGGACTTCCCCGAGCAGGGAACACCTGTGACTGAAGAGAGCTGCGTGGAGTTGTCTCTCGAGCTCCCCCACTCAATGACAATGGTTCCGGAATCCTGAGAGTGAGGAGGTTCCACCAACGGTCGGCAGAGCGTGGGTTATAACGGAATGCCTGTGCTCGTCTCCCCTGAGGGTTTTCCTCATGTCTATGTGCCAGGGAATGCTAGGGGTGGTTGCAGGAAATCCCAGTGACAGAGGCTGCCTCCCCAAGGGCAGGGTATATATTTCTCGGACTTCCCCGAGCAGGGAACACCTGTGACTGAAGAGAGCTGCGTGGAGTTGTCTCTCGAGCTCCCCCACTCAATGACAATGGTTCCGGAATCCTGAGCGTGGGGAGGTTCCACCAACGGTCGGCAGCGCGTGGGTTCTAACGGAATGCCTGTGCTCGGCTCCCCTGAGGGTTTTCCTCATGTCTTTGTGCCAGGGAATGCTAGGGCTTGTTGCAGGAAATCCCAGTGACAGAGGCTGCCTCCCCAAGGTCAGGAAAGTTATTTCTCGGACTTCCCCGAGCAGGGAACACCTGTGACTGAAGAGAGCTGCGTGCAGTTGTCTCTCGAGATCCCCCACTCAATGACTATGGTTCCGGAATCCTGTGCGTGGGGAGGTTCCACCAACGTTCGGCAGCGCGTGGGTTCAAAGGGAGTGCCTGTGCTCGTCTCCTCTGAGGGTTTTCCTCATGTCTCTGTGCTAGGGAATGCTAGGGATTGTTGCAGGAAATCCCAGTGACAGAGACTGCCTCCCCAAGGTCAGGGAAGTTATTTCTCGGACTTCCCCGAGCAGGGAACACCTGTGACTGAAGAGAGCTGCGTGGAGTTGTCTCTCGAGCTCCCCCACTCAATGACAATGGTTCCGGAATCCTGAGAGTGAGGAGGTTCCACCAACGGTCGGCAGAGCGTGGGTTATAACGGAATGCCTGTGCTCGTCTCCCCTGAGGGTTTTCCTCATGTCTATGTGCCAGGGAATGCTAGGGGTGGTTGCAGGAAATCCCAGTGACAGAGGCTGCCTCCCCAAGGGCAGGGTAGGTATTTCTCGGACTTCCCCGAGCAGGGAACACCTGTGACTGAAGAGAGCTGCGTGGAGTTGTCTCTCGAGCTCCCCCACTCAATGACAATGGTTCCGGAATCCTGAGCGTGGGGAGGTTCCACCAACGGTCGGCAGCGCGTGGGTTCTTACGGAATGCCTGTGCTCGTCTCCCCTGAGGGTTTTCCTCATCTCTCTGTGCCAGGGAATGCTAGGGGTGTTGCAGGAAATCCCAGTGACAGAGGCTGCCTCCCCAAGGTCAGGGAAGTTATTTCTCGGACTTCCCCGAGCAGGGAACACCTGTGACTGAAGAGAGCTGCGTGGAGTTGTCTCTCGAGCTCCCCCACTCAATGACAATGGTTCCGGAATCCTGAGCGTGGGGAGGTTCCACCAACGGTCGGCAGTGCGTGCGTTCTGAGGGAATGCCTGTGCTAGTGTCCCCTGAGGTTTTTCCTCATGTCTCTGTGCCAGGGAATGCTATGGGGTGTTGCAGGAAATCCCAGTGTCAGAGGCTGCCTCCCCAAGAGCAGGGAAGTTATTTCTCGGACTTCCCCTAGCAGGGAACACCTGTGACTGAAGAGAGCTGCGTGGAGTTGTCTCTCGAGCTCCCCCACTCAATGACAATGGTTCCGGAATCCTGAGCGTGGGGAGGTTCCACCAACGGTCGGCAGCGCTTGGGTTCTAACGGAATGCCTGTGCTCGTCACCCCTGAGGTTTTCTCTCATGTCTCTGTGCCAGGGAATGCTAGGGGTGTTTGCAGGAAATCCCAGTGACAGAGGCTGCCTCCCCAAGGTCAGGGAAGTTATTTCTCGGACTTCCCCGATCAGGGAACACCTGTGACTGAAGAGAGCTGCGTGGAGTTGTCTCTCGAGCTCCCCCACTCAATGACAGTGGTTCCGGAATCCTGAGCGTGAGGAGGTTCCACCATCGGTCGGCAGCGCGTGGGTTCTAAGGGAATGCCTGTGCTCGTCTCCCCTGAGGGTTTTCCTCATGTCTCTGTGCCAGGGAATGCTAGCGGGTGTTGCAGGAAATCCCAGTGACAGAGGCTGCCTCCCCAAGTTCAGGGAAGTTATTTCTCGGACTTCCCCGAGCAGGGAACACCTGTGACTGAAGAGTGTTTCGTGGAGTTGTCTCTCGAGCTCCCCCGCTCAATGACAATGGTTCCGGAATCCTGAGCGTGGGGAGGTTCCACCAACGGTCAGCAGCGCGTGGTTTCTAAGGTAATGCCTGTGCTCGTCTAAACTGACGGTTTTCCTCATATCTCTGTGCCAGGGAATGCTAGGAGGGTTTCCAGGAAATCCCAGTGACAGAGGCTGCCTCCCCAAGGTCAGGGAAGGTATTTCTCGCACTTCCCCGAGCAGGGAACACCTGTGACTGAAGAGAGCTTCGTGGAGTTGTCTTTCGTGATCCACCACTCATTGACTATGGTTCCGGAATCCTGAGCGTGGGGAGGTTCCACCAACGGTCGGCAGCGCGTGGGTTCTAAGGGAGTGCCTGTGCTCGTCTACCCTGAGGGTTTTCTTCATGTCTCTGAGCCAGGGAATGCTAGGGGGTGTTGCAGGAAATCCCAGTGACAGAAGCTGCCTCCCCAAGGTCAGGGAAGTTATTTCTCGCACTTCCCCGAGCAGGGAACACCTGTGATTGAAGAGAGCTGCGTAAAGTTGTCTCTCGAACTGCCCCACTCAATGACAATGGTTCCGGAATCCTGACCGTGGGGAGGTTCCACCAACGGTCGGCAGCGCGTGGGTTCTAACGGAATGCCTGTGCTCGTCTCCCCTGAGGGTTTTCCTCATGTCTCTGTGCCAGGGAATCCTAGGGGGTGTTGCAGGAAATCCCAGTGACAGAGGCTGCCTCCCCAAGGGCAGAGAAGTTATTTCTCGGACTTCCCCGGGCAGGGAACACCTGTGACTGAAGAGAGCTGCGTGGAGTTGTCTCTCGAGCTCCCCCACTCAATGACAATGGTTCCGGAATCCTGAGCGTGGGGAGGTTCCACCAACGGTCGGCAGCGCGTTGGTTCGAAGGGAATGCCTGTGCTCGTCAACCCTGAGGGTTTTCCCCATGTCTCTGTGCCAGGGAATGCTAGGGGGTTTGCAGGAAATCCCAGTGACAGAGGCTGCCTCCCCAAGGTCAGGGAATGTATTTCTCGCACTACCCCAAGCAGTGAACACCTGTGACTGAAGAGAGCTGCGTCGAGTTGTCTCTCGAACTCCCTCACTCAATGACAATGTTTCCAGAATCCTGAGCGTGGGGAGGTTCCACCAAAGGTCGGCAGCGCGTGGGTTCTAACGGAATGCCTGTGCTCGGCTCCCCTGAGGGTTTTCCTCATGTCTTTGTGCCAGGGAATGCTAGGGATTGTTGCAGGAAATCCCAGTGACAGAGGCTGCCTCCCCAAGGTCAGAAAGTTATTACTCGGACTTCCCCGGGCAGGGAACACCTGTGACTGAAGAGAGCTGCGTGGAGTTGTCTCTCGAGATCCCCCACTCAATGACTATGGTTCCGGAACCTGAGCGTGGGGAGGTTCCACCAACGGTCGGCAGAGCGTGGGTTCTAAGGGAGTGCCTGTGCTCGTCTCCCCTGAGGGTTTTCCTCATTTCTCTGTGCTAGGGAATGCTAGGGATTGTTGCAGGAAATCCCAGTGACAGAGGCTGCCTCCCCAAGGTCAGGGAAGGTATTTCTCGCACTTCCCCAAGCTGGGAACACCTGTGACTGAAGAGAGCTGCGTGGACTTGTCTCTCGATCTCCCCAACTCAATGACAATGTTTCCGGAATCCTGAGCGTGCGGAGGTTCCACCAACGGTCGGCAGCGCGTGGGTTCTAAGGGAATGCCTGTGCTCGTCTCCCCTGAGGGTTTTCCTCATGTCTCTGTGCCAGGGAATGCTAGGAGGGTTTGCAGGAAATCCCAGTGACAGAGGCTGCCTCCCCAAGGTCAGGGAAGGTATTTCTCGGACTTCCCCGAGCAGGGAACACCTGTGAATGAAGAGAGCTGCGTGGACTTGTCTCTCGAGATCCCCCACTCATTGACTATGTTTCCGGAATCCTGAGCGTGGGGAGGTTCCACCATCGGTCGGCAGCGAGTGGGTTCTAAGGGAATGCCAGTGCTCTTCTCCCCTGAGGGTTTTCCTCATGTCTCTGTGCCAGGGAAAGCTAGGGGTGGTTGCAGGAAATCCCAGTGACAGAGGCTGCCTCCCCAAGGTCAGGGAAGGTATTTCTCGGACTTCCCCGTGCAGGGAACACCTGTGACTGAAGAGAGCTGCGTGGAGTTGTCTCTCGAGCTCCCCCACTCAATGACAATGGTTCCGGAATCCTGAGCGTGGGGAGGTTCCACCAACGGTCGGCAGCGAGTGGGTTCTAAGGGAATGCCTGTGCTCGTCTCCCCTGAGGGTATTCCTCATGTCTCTGTGCCAGGGAATGCTAGGGGGTGTTGCAGGAAATCCCAGTGACAGAGGCTGCCTCCCCAAGTCAGGGAAGGTATTTCTCGGACTTCCCCGAGCAGGGAACACCTGTGAATGAAGAGAGCTGCGTGGACTTGTCTCTCGAGATCCCCCACTCATTGACTATGGTTCCGGAATCCTGAGCGTGGGGAGGTTCCACCATCGGTCGGCAGCGCGTGGTTTCTAAGGGAATGCCTGTGCTCGTCTCCCTTGAGGGTTTTCCTCATTTCTCTGTGCCAGGGAATGCTAGGGTCGTTTGCAGGAAATCCCAGTGACAGAGGCTGCCTCCCCAAGGTCAGGGAAGTTATTTCTCGGACTTCCCAGATCAGGGAACACCTGTGACTGAAGAGACCTTCGTGGAGTTGTCTCTCGAGCTCCCCCACTCAATGAGTGTGGTTCCGGAATCCTGAGCGTGGGGAGGTTCCACCAACGGTCGGCAGCGCGTGGGTTCTAAGGGAATGCCTGTGCTCGTCTCCCCTGAGGGTTTTCCTCATGTCTCTGTGCCAGGGAATGCTTGCGGGTGTTGCAGGAAATCCCAGTGACAGAAGCTGCCTCCCCAAGTTCAGGGAAGGTATTTCTCGGACTTCCCAGAGCAGCGAAAACCTGTGACTGTAGAGAGTTGCGTGGAGTTGTCTCTCGATCTCCCCCACTCAATAACAATGGTTCCAGAATCCTGATCGTGGGGAGGTTCCACCAAAGGTCGGCAGCGCGTGGTTTCTAAGGGAATGCCTGTGCTCGTCTCCACTGAGGTTTTTCCTCATGTCTCTGTGCCAGGGAATGCTAGGAGTGTTTCCAGGAAATCCCAGTGACAGAGGCTGCCTCCCCAAGGTCAGGGAAGGTATTTCTCGCACTTCCCCGAGCAGGGAACACCTGTGACTGAAGAGCACTTCGTGGAGTTGTCTCTCGAGATCCCCCACTCATTGACTATGGTTCCGCAATCCTGAGCGTGGGGAGGTTCCACCAACGGTCGGCAGCGCGTGGGTTCTAAGGGAGTGCCTGTGCTCGTCTCCCCTGAGGGTTTTCTTCATGTGTCTGAGCCAGGGAATGCTAGGGGGGGTTGCAGGAAATCCCAGTGACAGAGGCTGCCTCCCCAAGGTCAGGGAAGGTATTTCTCGCACTTCTCCGAGCAGGGAACACCTGTGAGTGAAGAGAGCTGCGTAAAGTTGTCTCTCGAACTCCCCCTCTCAATGACAATGGTTCCGGAATCCTGAGCGTGGGGAGGTTCCACCAACGGTCGGCAGCGCGTGGGTTACAACGGAATGCCTGTGCTCGTCTCCCCTGAGGGTTTTCCCCATGTTCTGTGCCAGGGAATGCTAGGGGGTGTTGCAGGAAATCCCAGTGACAGAGGCTGCCTCCCCAAGGGTAGGGAAGTTATTTCTCGGACTTCCCCGGGCAGGGAACTCCTGTGACTGAAGAGAGCTGCGTGGAGTTGTCTCTCGAGCTCCCCCACTCAATGACAATGGTTCCGGAATCCTGAGCGTGGGGAGGTTCCACCAACGGTCGGCAGCGCGTTGGTTCGAAGGGAATGCCTGTGCTCGTCTCCCCTGAGGGTTTTCCTCATGTCTCTGTGCCAGGGAATGCTAGGGGGTTTGCAGGAAATCCCAGTGACAGAGGCTGCCTCCCCAACGTCAGGGAAGCTATTTATCGGACTTCCCCGAGCAGGGAACACCTGTGACTGAAGAGAGCTGCGTGGAGTTGTCTCTCGAGCTCCCCCACTCAATGACAATGGTTCCGGAATCCTGAGCGTGGGGAGGTTCCACCAACTGTTGGCAGCGCGTGGGTTTTAAGGGAGTGCCTGTTCTCATCTCCCCTGAGGGTTTTCCTCATGTCTCTGTGCCAGGGAATGCTAGGGGGTGTTGCAGGAAATCCCAGTGACAGAGGCTGCCTCCCCAAGGTCAGGGAAGGTATTTCTCTCACTTCCCCAAGCAGGGAACACCTGTGACTGAAGACAGCTGTGTCGAGTTTCTCTCGAACTCCCCCACTCAATGACAATGTTTCCAAAATCCTGAGCGTGGGGAGGTTCCACCAACGTTCGGCAACGCTTGGGTTCTAACGGAATGCCTGTGCTCGTCACCGCTGAGGTTTTCTCTCATTTCTCTGTGCCAGGGAATGCTAGGGGGGTTTGCAGGAAATCCCAGTGACAGAGGCTGCCTCCCCAAGGTCAGGGAACGTATTTCTCAAACTTCCCCGAGCAGGGAACACCTGTGACTGAAGAGAGCTGCGTGGAGTTGTCTCTCGAGCTCCCCCACTCAATGACAATGGTTCCGGAATCCTGAGCGTGAGGAGGTTCCACCATCGGTCGGCAGCGCGTTGGTTCTAAGGGAATGCCTGTGCTCGTCTCCCCTGAGGGTTTTCCTCATGTCTCTGTGCCAGGGAACGCTAGCGGGTGTTGCAGGAAATCCCAGTGACAGAGGCTGCCTCCCCAAGGTCAGGGAAGGTATTTCTCGCACTCCCCCAAGCAGGGAACACCTGTGACTGAAGAGAGCT
Source organism: Vicugna pacos (assembly GCF_048564905.1). Taxonomy (NCBI): domain Eukaryota; kingdom Metazoa; phylum Chordata; class Mammalia; order Artiodactyla; family Camelidae; genus Vicugna; species Vicugna pacos. Next base: position 52,924,041 of record NW_027328721.1, read on the forward strand.
GCGTCGAGTTGTCTCTCGAACTCCCCCACTCAATGACAATTTTTCCAGAATCCTGAGCGTGGGGAGGATCCACCAAAGGTCGGCAGCGCGTGGGTTCTAACGGAATGCCTGTTCTCGGCTCCCCTGAGGGTTTTCCTCATGTCTTTGTGCCAGGGAATGCTAGGGATTGTTGCAGGAAATCCCAGTGACAGAGGCTGCCTCCCCAAGGTCAGAAAGTTATTACTCGGACTTCCCCGAGCAGGGAACACCTGTGACTGAAGAGAGCTGCGTGGAGTTGTCTCTCGAGATCCCCCACTCAATGACTATGGTTCCGGAATCCTGAGCGTGGGGAGGTTCCACCAACGGTCGGCAGCGCGTGGGTTCTAAGGGACTGCCTGTGCTCGTCTCCTCTGAGGGTTTTCCTCATGTCTCTGTGCTAGGGAATGCTAGGGATTGTTGCAGGAAATCCCAGTGACAGAGGCTGCCTCCCCAAGGTCAGGGAAGGTATTTCTCGCACTTCCCCAAGCTGGGAACACCTGTGACTGAAGAGAGCTGCGTCGAGTTGTCTCTCGATCTCCTCAACTCAATGACAATGGTTCCGGAATCCTGAGCGTGCGGAGGTTCCACCAACGGTCGGCAGCGCGTGGGTTCTAAGGGAGTGCCTGTGCTTGTCTCCCCTGAGAGTTTTCCTCATGTCTCTGTGCCAGGGAATGCTAGGGGGTGTTGCAGGAAATCCCAGTGACAGAGGCTGCCTCCCCAAGGTCAGGGAAGTTATTTCTCGGACTTCCCCGAGCAGGGAACACCTGTGACTGAAGAGAGCTGCGTGGAGTTGTCTCTCGAGCTCCCCCACTCAATGACAATGGTTCCGGAATCCTGAGCGTGGGGAGGTTCCACCATCGGTCCCCAGCGCGTGGTTTCTAAGGGAATGCCTGTGCTCTTCTCCCCTGAGGGTTTTCCTCATGTCTCTGTGCCAGGGAATGCTAGGAGGGTTTGCAGGAAATCCCAGTGACAGAGGCTGCCTCCCCAAGGTCAGGGAAGGTATTTCTCGGACTTCCCCGAGCAGGGAACACCTGTGAATGAAGAGAGCTGCGTGGACTTGTCTCTCGAGATCCCCCACTCAATGACTATGGTTCCGGAATCCTAAGCGTGGGGAGGTTCCACCAACGGTCGGCAGAGCGTGGGTTCTAAGGGAGTGCCTGTGCTCGTCTCCCCTGAGGGTTTTCTTAATGTCTCTGTGCCAGGGAATGCTAGGAGTGTTTGCAGGAAATCCCAGTGACAGAGGCTGCCTCCCCAAGGTCAGGGAAGGTGTTTCTCGGACTTCCCCGGGCAGGGAACACCTGTGACTGAAGAGAGCTGCGTGGAGTTGTCTCTCGAGCTCCCCCACTCAGTGACAATGGTTCCGGAATCCTGAGCGTGAGGAGGTTCCTCCATCGGTCGGCAGCGCGTGGGTTCTAAGGGAATGTCTGTGCTCGTCTCCCCTGAGGGTTTTCCTCATGTCTCTGTGCCAGGGAATGCTAGCGGGTGTTGCAGGAAATCCCAGTGACAGAGGCTGCCTCCCCAAGGTCAGGGAAGTTATTTCTCGGACTTCCCCGAGCAGGGAACACCTGTGACTGAAGAGAGTTTCGTGGAGTTGTCTCTCGAGCTCCCCCACTCAATGACAATGGTTCCGGAATCCTGAGCGTGGGGAGGTTCCACCAACGTTCGGCAGCGCGTGGTTTCTAAGTGAATGCCTGTGCTCGTCTCCACTGACGGTTTTCCTCATGTCTCTGTGCCAGGGAATGCTTGGAGGGTTTCCAGGAAATCCCAGTGACAGAGGCTGCCTCCCCAAGGTCAGGGAATTTACTTCTCGCACTTCCCCGAGCAGGGAACACCTGTGACTGAAGAGAGCTTCGTGGAGTTGTCTCTCGAGATCCCCCACTCATTGACTATGGTTCCGGAATCCTGAGCGTGGGGAGGTTCCACCAACGGTCGGCAGCGCGTGGGTTCTAAGGGAGTGCCTGTGCTCGTCTCCCCTGATGGTTTTCTTCATGTCTCTGAGCCAGGGAATGCTAGTTGGTGTTGCAGGAAATCCCAGTGACAGAAGCTGCCTCCCCAAGGTCAGGGATGTTATTTCTCGCACTTCCCCGAGCAGGGAACACCTGTGATTGAAGAGAGCTGCGTAAAGTTGTCTCTCGAACTCCCCCACTCAATGACAATGGTTCCGGAATCCTGAGCGTGGGGAGGTTCCACCAACGGTCGGCAGCGCGTGGGTTCTAACGGAATGCCTGTGCTCGTCTCCCCTGAGGGTTTTCCTCATGTCTCTGTGCCAGGGAATCCTAGGGGGTGTTGCAGGAAATCCCAGTGACAGAGGCTGCCTCCCCAAGGCAGAGAAGTTATTTCTCGGACTTCCCCGGGCAGGGAACACCTGTGACTGAAGAGAGCTGCGTGGAGTTGTCTCTCGAGCTCCCCCACTCAATGACAATGGTTCCGGAATCCTGAGCGTGGGGAGGTTCCACCAACGGTCGGCAGCGCGTTGGTTCGAAGGGAATGCCTGTGCTCGTCTCCCCTGAGGGTTTTCCCCATGTCTCTGTGCCAGGGAATGCTAGGGGATTTGCATGAAATCCCAGTGACAGAGGCTGCCTCCACAAGGTCAGGGAAGGTATTTCTCGCACTCCCCAAAGCAGGGAACACCTGTGACTGAAGAGAGCTGCGTCGAGTTGTCTCTCGAACTCCCCCACTCAATGACAATGTTTCCAGAATCCTGAGCGTGGGGAGGTTCCACCAAAGGTCGGCAGCGCGTGGGTTCTAACGGAATGCCTGTGCTCGGCTCCCCTGAGGGTTTTCCTCATGTCTTTGTGCCAGGGAATGCTAGGGATTGTTGCAGGAAATCCCAGTGACAGAGGCTGCCTCCCCAAGGTCAGAAAGTAATTACTCGGACTTCCCCGAGCAGGGAACACCTGTGACTGAAGAGAGCTGCGTGGAGTTGTCTCTCGAGATCCCCCACTCAATGACTATGGTTCCGGAATCCTGAGCGTGGGGAGGTTCCACCAACGTTCGGCAGCGCGTGGGTTCTTAGGGAGTGCCTGTGCTCGTCTCCTCTGAGGGTTTTCCTCATGTATCTGTGCCAGGGAATGCTTGCGGGTGTTGCAGGAAATCCCAGTGACAGAAGCTGCCTCCCCAAGTTCAGGGAAGGTATTTCTCGGACTTCCCCGAGCAGCGAACACCTGTGACTGTAGAGAGTTGCGTGGAGTTGTCTCTCGATCTCCCCCACTCAATAAAAATGGTTCCGGAATCCTGATCGTGGGGAGGTTTCACCAAAGGTCGGCAGCGCGTGGTTTCTAAGGGAATGCCTGTGCTCGTCTCCCCTGAGTGTTTTCCTCATGTCTCTGTGCCAGGGAATGCTAGGAGGGTTTCCAGGAAATCCCAGTGACAGAGGCTGCCTCCCCAAGGTCAGGGAAGGTATTTCTCGCACTTCCCCGAGCAGGGAACACCTGTGACTGAAGAGCACTTCGTGGAGTTGTCTCTCGAGATCCCCCACTCAATGACTATGGTTCCGGAATCCTGAGCGTGGGGAGGTTCCACCAACGGTCGGCAGCGCGTGGGTTCTAAGGGAGTGCCTGTGCTCGTCTCCCCTGAGGGTTTTCTTCATGTGTCCGAGCCAGGGAATGCTAGGGGCGGTTGCAGGAAATCCCAGGGAGAGAGGCTGCCTCCCCAAGGTCAGGGAAGTTATTTCTCGCACTTCCCCGAACAGGGAACACCTGTGAGTGAAGAGAGCTGCGTAAAGTTGTCTCTCGAACTCCCCCACTCAATGACAATGGTTCCGGAATCCTGAGCGTGGGGAGGTTCCACCAACGGTCGGCAGCGCGTGGGTTATAACGGAATGCCTGTGCTCGTCTCCCCTTAGTGTTTTCCTCATGTTCTGTGCCAGGGAATGCTAGGGGGTGTTGCAGGAAATCCCAGTGACAGAGGCTGCCTCCCCAAGGGCAGGGAAGTTATTTCTCGGACTTCCCCGGGCAGGGAACTCCTGTGACTGAAGAGAGCTGCGTGAAGTTGTCTCTCGAGCTCCCCCACTCAATGACAATGGTTCCGGAATCCTGAGCGTGGGGAGGTTCCACCAACGGTCGGCAGCGCGTTGGTTCAAAGGGAATGCCTGTGCTCGTCTCCCCTGAGGGTTTTCCTCATGTCTCTGTGCCAGGGAATGCTAGGGGGTTTGCAGGAAATCCCAGTGACACAGGCTGCCTCCCCAAGGTCAGGGAAGCTATTTCTCGGACCTCCCCGAGCAGGGAACACCTGTGACTGAAGAGAGCTGCGTGGAGTTGTCTCTCGAGATCCCCCACTCAATGACTATGGTTCCGGAATCCTGAGCGTGGGGAGGTTCCACCTACTGTTGGCAGCGCGTGGGTTCTAAGGGAGTGCCTGTTCTCATCTCCCCTGAGGGTTTTCCTCATGTCTCTGTGCCAGGGAATGCTAGGGGGTGTTGCAGGAAATCCCAGTGACAGAGGCTGCCTCCCCAAGGTCAGGGAAGGTATTTCTCTCACTTCCCCAAGCAGGGAACACCTGTGACTGAAGAGAGCTGCGTCGAATTTCTCTCGAACTCCCCCACTCAATGACAATGTTTCCAGAATCCTGAGCGTGGGGAGGTTCCACCAACGGTCGGCAGCGCGTGGGTTCTAACGGAATGCCTGTGCTCGGCTCCCCTGAGGGTTTTCCTCATGTCTTTGTGCCAGGGAATGCTAGGGCTTGTTGCAGGAAATCCCAGTGACAGAGGCTGCCTCCCCAAGGTCAGGAAAGTTATTTCTCGGACTTCCCCGAGCAGGGAACACCTGTGACTGAAGAGAGCTGCGTGCAGTTGTCTCTCGAGATCCCCCACTCAATGACTATGGATCCGGAATCCTGTGCGTGGGGAGGTTCCACCAACGTTCGGCAGCGCGTGGGTTCAAAGGGAGTGCCTGTGCTCGTCTCCTCTGAGGGTTTTCCTCATGTCTCTGTGCTAGGGAATGCTAGGGATTGTTGCAGGAAATCCCAGTGACAGAGACTGCCTCCCCAAGGTCAGGGAAGTTATTTCTCGGACTTCCCCGAGCAGGGAACACCTGTGACTGAAGAGAGCTGCGTGGAGTTGTCTCTCGAGCTCCCCCACTCAATGACAATGGTTCCGGAATCCTGAGAGTGAGGAGGTTCCACCAACGGTCGGCAGAGCGTGGGTTATAACGGAATGCCTGTGCTCGTCTCCCCTGAGGGTTTTCCTCATCTCTATGTGCCAGGGAATGCTAGGGGTGGTTGCAGGAAATCCCAGTGACAGAGGCTGCCTCCCCAAGGGCAGGGTAGATATTTCTCGGACTTCCCCGAGCAGGGAACAGCTGTGACTGAAGAGAGCTGCGTGGAGTTGTCTCTCGAGCTCCCCCAATCAATGACAATGGTTCCGGAATCCTGAGCGTGGGGAGGTTCCACCAACGGTCGGCAGCGCGTGGGTTCTAACGGAATGCCTGTGCTCGGCTCCCCTGAGGGTTTTCCTCATGTCTTTGTGCCAGGGAATGCTAGGGCTTGTTGCAGGAAATCCCAGTGACAGAGGCTGCCTCCCCAAGGTCAGGAAAGTTATTTCTCGGACTTCCCCGAGCAGGGAACACCTGTGACTGAAGAGAGCTGCGTGCAGTTGTCTCTCGAGATCCCCCACTCAATGACTATGGTTCCGGAATCCTGTGCGTGGGGAGGTTCCACCAACGTTCGGCAGCGCGTGGGTTCAAAGGGAGTGCCTGTGCTCGTCTCCTCTGAGGGTTTTCCTCATGTCTCTGTGCTAGGGAATGCTAGGGATTGTTGCAGGAAATCCCAGTGACAGAGACTGCCTCCCCAAGGTCAGGGAAGGTATTTCTCGGACTTCCCCGAGCAGGGAACACCTGTGACTGAAGAGAGCTGCGTGGAGTTGTCTCTCGAGCTCCCCCACTCAATGACAATGGTTCCGGAATCCTGAGAGTGAGGAGGTTCCACCAACGGTCGGCAGAGCGTGGGTTATAACGGAATGCCTGTGCTCGTCTCCCCTGAGGGTTTTCCTCATGTCTATGTGCCAGGGAATGCTAGGGGTGGTTGCAGGAAATCCCAGTGACAGAGGCTGCCTCCCCAAGGGCAGGGTAGGTATTTCTCGGACTTCCCCGAGCAGGGAACACCTGTGACTGAAGAGAGCTGCGTGGAGTTGTCTCTCGAGCTCCCCCACTCAATGACAATGGTTCCGGAATCCTGAGCGTGGGGAGGTTCCACCAACGGTCGGCAGCGCGTGGGTTCTTACGGAATGCCTGTGCTCGTCTCCCCTGAGGGTTTTCCTCATGTCTCTATGCCAGGGAATGCTAGGGGTGGGTTGCAGGAAATCCCAGTGACAGAGGCTGCCTCCCCAAGGTCAGGGAAGGTATTTCTCGGACTTCCCCGAGCAGGGAACACCTGTGACTGAAGAGAGCTGCGTGGAGTTGTCTCTCGAGCTCCCCCACTCAATGACAATGTTTCCGGAATCCTGAGCGTGGGGAGGTTCAACCAACGGTCGGCAGCGCGTGGGTTCTAAGGGAATGCCTGTGTTCGTCTCCCCTGAGTGTTTTCCTCATGTCTCTGTGCCAGGGAATGCTAGTGGTGGTTGCAGGAAATCCCAGTGACAGAGGCTGCCTCCCCAAGTTCAGGGAAGGTGTTTCTCGGACTTACCTGAGCAGGGAACACCTGTGACTGAAGAGAGCTGCGTGGAGTTGTCTCTCGAGCTCCCCCACACAATGACAATGGTTCCGGAATCCTGAGCGTGAGGAGGTTCCACCAACGGTCGGCAGAGCGTGGGTTATAACGGAATGCCTGTGCTCGTCTCCCCTGAGGGTTTTCCTCATGTCTCTGTGCCAGGGAATGTTAGGGGTGGTTGCAGGAAATCCCAGTGACAGAGGCTGCCTCCCCAAGGGCAGGGTAGGTATTTCTCGGACTTCCCCGAGCAGGGAACACCTGTGACTGAAGAGAGCTGCGTGGAGTTGTCTCTCGAGCTCCCCCAGTCAATGACAATGGTTCCGGAATCCTGAGCGTAGGGAGGTTCCACCAACGGTCGGCAGCGCGTGGGTTCTTACGGAATGCCTGTGCTCGTCTCCCCTGAGGGTTTTCCTCATGTCTCTATGCCAGGGAATGCTAGGGGGGGGTTGCAGGAAATCCCAGTGACAGAGGCTGCCTCCCCAAGGTCAGGGATGTTATTTCTCGGACTTCCCCGTGCAGGGAACACCTGTGACTGAAGAGAGCTGCGTGGAGTTGTCTCTCGAGCTCCCCCACTCAATGACTATGGTTCCGGTATCCTGAGACTGGGGAGGTTCCACCAACGGTCGGCAGCGCGTGGGTTCTAACGGAATGCCTGTGCTCGTCTCCCCTGAGGGTTTTCCTCATGTCTCTGTGCCAGGGAATGCTAGGGGGGTTGCAGGAAATCCCAGTGACAGAGGCTGCCTCCCCAAGGTCAGGGAAGCTATTTCTCGGACTTCCCCGAGCAGGGAACACCTGTGACTGAAGAGAGCTGCGTGGAGTTGTCTCTCGAGGTCCCCCACTCAGTGACTATGGTTCCGGAATCCTGAGCTTGGGGAGGTTCCACCAACTGTTGGCAGCGCGTCGGTTCTAAGGGAGTGCCTGTTCTCATCTCCCCTGAGGGTTTTCCTCATGTCTCTGTGCCAGGGAATGCTAGGGGGTGTTGCAGGAAATCCCAGTGACAGAGGCTGCCTCCACAAGGTCAGGGAAGGTATTTTTCGCACTTCCCCAAGCAGGGAACACCTGTGACTGAAGAGAGCTGCGTGGAGATTTCACTCGAACTCCCCCACTCAATGACAATGGTTCCGGAATCCTGAGCGTGGGGAGGTTCCACCAACGGTCGGCAGCGCGTGGTTTCTAAGGGAATGCCTGTACTTGTCTCTCCTGAGGGTTTTCCTCATGTCTATGTGCCAGGGAATGCTAGGGGGTGTTGCAGGAAATCCCAGTGACAGAGGCTGCCTCCCCAAGGGCAGGGAAGTTATTTCTCGGACTTCCCCGAGCAGGGAACACCTGTGACTGAAGAGAGCTGCGTGGAGTTTTGTCTCGAGCTCCCCCACTCAATGACAATTGTTCCGGAATCCTGAGCGTTGGGAGGTTCCACCAACGGTCGGCAGCACGTGGGTTTTAACGGAATGCCAGTGCTCTTCTCCCCTGAGGGTTTTCCTCATGTCTCTGTGCCAGGGAATGCTAGCGGGTGTTGCAGGAAATCCCAGTGACAGAGGCTGCCTCCCCAAGGTCAGGGAAGGTATTTCTCGGACTTCCCCGTGCAGGGAACACCTGTGACTGAAGAGAGTTGCGTGGAGTTGTCTCTCGAACTCCCCCACTCAATGAGAATAGTTCCGGAATCCTGAGCGTGGGGAGGTTCCACCAACGGTCGGCAGCGCGTGGTTTCTAAGGAAATGCCTGTGCTCGTCTCCACTGAGGGTTTTCCTCATGTCTCTGTGCCAGGGAATGCTAGGAGGGTTTCCAGGAAATCCCAGTGACAGAGGCTGCCTCCCCAATGTCAGGGAAGGTATTTCTCGCACTTCCCGGAGCAGGGAACACCTGTGACTGAAGAGAGCTTCGTGGAGTTGTCTCTCGAGATCCCCCACTCATTGACTATGGTTCCGGAATCCTGAGCGTGGGGAGGTTCCACCAACGGTCGGCAGCGCGTGGGTTCTAATGGAGTGTCTGTGCTCGTCTCCCCTGAGGGTTTTCTTCATTTCTCTGAGCCAGGGAATGCTAGGGGTGGTTGCAGGAAATCCCAGTGACAGAGGCTGCCTCCCCAATGTCAGGGAAGGTATTTCTCGCACTTCCCCAAGCAGGGAACACCTGTGATTGAAGAGAGCTGCGTAAAGTTGTCTCTCGAACTCCCCCACTCAATGACAATGGTTCCGGAATCCTGAGCGTGGGGAGGTTCCACCAACGGTCGGCAGCGCGTGGGTTCTAACGGAATGCCTGTGCTCGTCTCCCCTGAGTGTTTTCCTCATGTTCTGTGCCAGGGAATGCTAGGGGGTGTTGCAGGAAATCCCAGTGACAGAGGCTGCCTCCCCAAGGGCAGGGAAGTTATTTCTCGGACTTCCCCGGGCAGGGAACACCTGTGACTGAAGAGAGCTGCGTGGAGTTGTCTCTCGAGCTCCCCCACTCAATGACAATGGTTCCGGAATCCTGAGCGTGGGGAGGTTCCACCAACGGTCGGCAGCGCGTTGGTTCGAAGGGAATGCCTGTGCTCGTCTCCCCTGAGTGTTTTCCTCATGTCTCTGTGCCAGGGAATGCTAGGGGAGGTTGCAGGAAATCCCAGTGACAGAGGCTGCCTCCCCAAGGTCAGGGAAGCTATTTCTCGGACCCTCCGAGCAGGGAACACCTGTGACTGAAGAGAGCTGCGTGGAGTTGTCTCTCGAGATCCCCCACTCAGTGAATATGGTTCCGGAATCCTGAGCGTGGGGAGGTTCCACCAACTGTTGGCAGCGCGTCGGTTCTAAGGGAGTGCCTGTTCTCATCTCCCCTGAGGGTTTTCCTCATGTCTCTGTGCCAGGGAATGCTAGGGGGTGTTGCAGGAAATCCAAGTGACAGAGGCTGCCTCCCCAAGGTCAGGGAAGATATTTTTCGCACTTCCCCAAGCAGCTAACACCTGTGACTGAAGAGAGCTTCGTCGAGTTGTCTCTCGAACTCCCCCACTCAATGACAATGTTTCCAGAATCCTGAGATTGGGGAGGTTCCACCAACGGTCGGCAGCGCGTGGGTTCTAACGGAATGCATGTGCTCGGCTCCCCTGAGGGTTTTCCTCATGTCTTTGTGCCAGGGAATGCTAGGGCTTGTTGCAGGAAATCCCAGTGACAGAGGCTGCCTCCCCAAGGTCAGGAAAGTTATTTCTCGGACTTCCCCGAGCAGGGAACACCTGTGACTGAAGAGAGCTTCGTGGACTTGTCTCTCGAGATCCCCCACTCATTGACTATGTTTCCGGAATCCTGAGCGTGGGGAGGTTCCACCAACGGTCGGCAGAGCGTGGGTTCTAAGGGAGTGCCTGTGCTCGTCTCCCCTGAGGGTTTTCTTCATGTCTCTGTGCCAGGGAATGCTAGGGGGGGTTGCAGGAAATCCCAGTGACAGAGGCTTCCTCCCCAAGATCAGGGAAGTTATTTCTCGGACTTCCCCGAGCAGGGAACACCTGTGAATGAAGAGAGCTGCGTGGAGATTTCTCTCGAGCTCCCCCACTCAATGACAATGGTTCCGGAATCCTGAGCGTAGGGAGGTTCCACCAACGGTCGGCAGCGCGTGGTTTCTAAGGGAATGCCTGTACTTGTCTCCCCTGAGGGTTTTCCTAATGTCTCTGTGCCAGGGAATGCTAGGGGGTGTTGCAGGAAATCCCAGTGACAGAGGCTGCCTCCCCAAGGGCAGGGAAGTTATTTCTCGGACTTCCCCGAGCAGGGAACACCTGTGACTGAAGAGAGCTGCGTGGAGTTTTGTCTCGAGCTGCCCCACTCAATGAGAATTGTTCCGGAATCCTGAGCGTGGGGAGGTTCCACCAACGGTCGGCAGCACGTGGGTTCTAACGGAATGCCTGTGCTCTTCTCCCCTAAGGGTTTTCCTCATGTCTCTGTGCCAGGGAATGCTAGGGGGGGTTGCAGGAAATCCCAGTGACAGAGGCTGCCTCCCCAAGGTCAAGGAAGGTATTTCTCGGACTTCCCCGTGCAGGGAACACCTGTGACTGAAGAGAGCTGCGTGGAGTTTTCTCTCGAGCTCCCCCACTCAATGACAATGGTTCCGGAATCCTGAGCGTGGGGAGGTTCCACCAACGGTCGGCAGCGCGTGGGTTCTAAGGGAATGCCTGTGCTCATCTCCCCTGAGGGTTTTCCTCATTTCTCTGTGCCAGGGAATGCTAGGAGGGTTTGCAGGAAATCCCAGTGACAGAGGCTGCCTCCCCAAGGTTAGGGAAGGTATTTCTCAGACTTCCTCGAGCAGGGAACACCTGTGACTGAAGAGAGCTGCGTGGAGTTTTCTCTCGAGATCCCCCACTCAATGACTATGGTTCCGGAATCCTGAGGGTGGGGAGGTTCCACCAACGGTCGGCAGCGCGTGTATTCTAAGGGAGTGCCTGTGCTCGACTCACGTGAGGGTTTTCCTCATGTCTCTGTGCCAGGGAATGCTAGGGGAGGTTGCAGGAAATCCCTGTGACAGAGGCGGCCTCCCCAAGGTCAGGGAAGTTATTTCTCGCACTTCCCCGAAGAGGGAACACCTGTGACTGAAGAGAGCTGCGTGGAGTTGTCTCTCGAGCTCCCCCACTCAATGACAATGGTTCCGGAATCCTGAGCGTGAGGAGGTTCCACCAACGGTCGGCAGAGCGTGGGTTATAACGGAATGCCTGTGCTCGGCTCCCCTGATGGTTTTCCTCATGTCTTTGTGCCAGGGAATGCTAGAGCTTGTTGCAGGAATTCCCAGTGACAGAGGCTGCCTCCCCAAGGTCAGGAAAGTTATTTCTCGGACTTCCCCGAGCAGGGAACACCTGTGACTGAAGAGAGCTTCGTGGAGTTGTCTCTCGAGATCCCCCACTCAATGACTATGGTTCCGGAATCCTGTGCGTGGGGAGGTTCCACCAACGGTCGGCAGCGCGTGGGTGCTAAGGGAGTGCCTGTGCTCGTCTCCTCTGAGGGTTTTCCTCATGTCTCTGTGCCAGGGCATGCTAGGGAGGTTTGCAGGAAATCCCAGTGAAAGAGGCTGCCTCCCCAAGGTCAGGGAAGGTATTTCTCGCACTTCCCCGAGCAGGGAACACCTGTGACTGAAGAGAGCTGCGTGGAGTTTTCTCTCGAGCTCCCCCACTCAATGACAATGATTCCGGGATCCTGAGCGTGGGGAGGTTTCACCAACGGTCGGCAGCGCGTGGGTTCAAAGGGAATGCCTGTGCTCGTCTCCCCTAATGGTTTTCCTCATGTCTCTGTGCCAGGGAATGCTAGGGGTGTTGCAGGAAATCCCAGTGACAGAGGCTGCCTCCCCAAGGTCAGGGAAGGTATTTCTCGGACTTCCCCGAGCAGGGAACACCTGTGATTGAAGAGAGCTGCGTGGAGTTGTCTCTCGAGCTCCCCAACTCAATGAAAATGGTTCCGGAATCCTGAGCGTAGGGAGGATCCACCAACGGTCGGCAGTGCGTGTGTTCTAACGGAATGCCTGTGCTCGTCTCCCCTGAGTGTTTTCCTCATATCTCTGTGCCAGGGAATGCTAGGGGGGGTTGCAGGAAATCCCAGTGAGAGAGGCTGCCTCCCCAAGGTCAGGGAAGTTATTTCTCGGACTTCCCCGAGCAGGGAACACCTGTGACTGAAGAGAGCTGCGTGGAGGTGTCTCTCGAGCTCCCCCACTCAATGACAAAGTTTCCGGAATCCTGAGCGTGGGGAGTTTCCATCAACGGTCGGCAGCGCGTGGTTTCTAACGGAATGCCTGTGCTCGCCTCCCCTGAGGGTTTTAGACATGTCTCTGGGCCAGGGAATGCTAGGGGGGGTTGCAGGAAATCCCAGTGACAGAGGCTTCCTCCCCAAGATCAGGGAAGGTATTTCTCGGACTTCCCCGAGCAGGGAACACCTGTGACTGAAGAGAGCTGCGTGGAGATTTCTCTCAAGCTCCCCCACTCAATGACAATGGTTCCGGAATCCTGAGCGTGGGGAGGTTCCACCAACGGTCGGCAGCGCGTGGGTTCTATGGGAATGCCTGTGCTCATCTCCCCTGAGTGTTTTCCTCATGTCTCTGTGCCAGGGAATGCTAGGCGGTGTTGCAGGAAATCCCAGTGACAGAGGCTGCCTCCCCAAGGTCAGGGAAGTTATTTCTCGGACTTCCTCGAGCAGGGAACACCTATGATTGAAGAGAGCTACGTGGAGTTGTCTCTCGAACTCCCCCACTCAATGACAATGGTTCCGGAATCCTGACCGTGGGGAGGTTCCACCAAAGGTCGGCAGGGCGTGGGTTCTAACGAAATGCCTGTTCTCGTCTCCCCTGAGGGTTTTCCTCATGTCTCTGTGCCAGGGAATGCTAGGGGTGTTTGCAGGAAATCCCACTGACAGAGGTTGCCTCCCCAAGGTCAGGGAAGGTGTTTCTCGGACTTCCCCTAGCAGGGAACACCTGTGACTGAAGAGAGCTTCGTGGAGTTGTCTCTCGAGCTCCACCACTCAATGACAATGGTTCCGGAATCCTGAGCGTGGGGAGGTTCCACCAACGGTCGGCAGCGCGTGGGTTCTAAGGGAATGCCTGTGCTCATCTCCCCTGAGGGTTTTCCTCATTTCTCTGTGCCAGGGAATGCTAGGAGGGTTTGCAGGAAATCCCAGTGACAGAGGCTGCCTCCCCAAGGTTAGGGAAGGTATTTCTCAGACTTCCTCGAGCAGGGAACACCTGTGACTGAAGAGAGCTGCGTGGAGTTTTCTCTCGAGATCCCCCACTCAATGACTATGGTTCCGGAATCCTGAGGGTGGGGAGGTTCCACCAACGGTCGGCAGCGCGTGTATTCTAAGGGAGTGCCTGTGCTCGACTCACGTGAGGGTTTTCCTCATGTCTCTGTGCCAGGGAATGCTAGGGGAGGTTGCAGGAAATCCCTGTGACAGAGGCGGCCTCCCCAAGGTCAGGGAAGTTATTTCTCGCACTTCCCCGAAGAGGGAACACCTGTGACTGAAGAGAGCTGCGTGGAGTTGTCTCTCGAGCTCCCCCACTCAATGACAATGGTTCCGGAATCCTGAGCGTGAGGAGGTTCCACCAACGGTCGGCAGAGCGTGGGTTATAACGGAATGCCTGTGCTCGGCTCCCCTGATGGTTTTCCTCATGTCTTTGTGCCAGGGAATGCTAGAGCTTGTTGCAGGAATTCCCAGTGACAGAGGCTGCCTCCCCAAGGTCAGGAAAGTTATTTCTCGGACTTCCCCGAGCAGGGAACACCTGTGACTGAAGAGAGCTTCGTGGAGTTGTCTCTCGAGATCCCCCACTCAATGACTATGGTTCCGGAATCCTGTGCGTGGGGAGGTTCCACCAACGGTCGGCAGCGCGTGGGTTCTAAGGGAGTGCCTGTGCTCGTCTCCTCTGAGGGTTTTCCTCATGTCTCTGTGCCAGGGCATGCTAGGGAGGTTTGCAGGAAATCCCAGTGAAAGAGGCTGCCTCCCCAAGGTCAGGGAAGGTATTTCTCGCACTTCCCCGAGCAGGGAACACCTGTGACTGAAGAGAGCTGCGTGGAGTTTTCTCTCGAGCTCCCCCACTCAATGACAATGATTCCGGGATCCTGAGCGTGGGGAGGTTTCACCAACGGTCGGCAGCGCGTGGGTTCAAAGGGAATGCCTGTGCTCGTCTCCCCTAATGGTTTTCCTCATGTCTCTGTGCCAGGGAATGCTAGGGGTGTTGCAGGAAATCCCAGTGACAGAGGCTGCCTCCCCAAGGTCAGGGAAGGTATTTCTCGGACTTCCCCGAGCAGGGAACACCTGTGATTGAAGAGAGCTGCGTGGAGTTGTCTCTCGAGCTCCCCAACTCAATGAAAATGGTTCCGGAATCCTGAGCGTAGGGAGGATCCACCAACGGTCGGCAGTGCGTGTGTTCTAACGGAATGCCTGTGCTCGTCTCCCCTGAGTGTTTTCCTCATATCTCTGTGCCAGGGAATGCTAGGGGGGGTTGCAGGAAATCCCAGTGAGAGAGGCTGCCTCCCCAAGGTCAGGGAAGTTATTTCTCGGACTTCCCCGAGCAGGGAACACCTGTGACTGAAGAGAGCTGCGTGGAGGTGTCTCTCGAGCTCCCCCACTCAATGACAAAGTTTCCGGAATCCTGAGCGTGGGGAGTTTCCATCAACGGTCGGCAGCGCGTGGTTTCTAACGGAATGCCTGTGCTCGCCTCCCCTGAGGGTTTTAGACATGTCTCTGGGCCAGGGAATGCTAGGGGGGGTTGCAGGAAATCCCAGTGACAGAGGCTTCCTCCCCAAGATCAGGGAAGGTATTTCTCGGACTTCCCCGAGCAGGGAACACCTGTGACTGAAGAGAGCTGCGTGGAGATTTCTCTCAAGCTCCCCCACTCAATGACAATGGTTCCGGAATCCTGAGCGTGGGGAGGTTCCACCAACGGTCGGCAGCGCGTGGGTTCTATGGGAATGCCTGTGCTCATCTCCCCTGAGTGTTTTCCTCATGTCTCTGTGCCAGGGAATGCTAGGCGGTGTTGCAGGAAATCCCAGTGACAGAGGCTGCCTCCCCAAGGTCAGGGAAGTTATTTCTCGGACTTCCTCGAGCAGGGAACACCTATGATTGAAGAGAGCTACGTGGAGTTGTCTCTCGAACTCCCCCACTCAATGACAATGGTTCCGGAATCCTGACCGTGGGGAGGTTCCACCAAAGGTCGGCAGGGCGTGGGTTCTAACGAAATGCCTGTTCTCGTCTCCCCTGAGGGTTTTCCTCATGTCTCTGTGCCAGGGAATGCTAGGGGTGTTTGCAGGAAATCCCACTGACAGAGGTTGCCTCCCCAAGGTCAGGGAAGGTGTTTCTCGGACTTCCCCGAGCAGGGAACACCTGTGACTGAAGAGAGCTGCGTGGAGTTGTCTCTCGAGCTCCCCCACTCAATGACAGTGGTTCCGGAATCCTGAGCGTGGGGAGGTTCCACCAAAGGTCGGCAGCGCGTGGGTTCTAATGGAATGCCTGTGCTCGTCTCCCCTGAGTGTTTTCCTCATGTCTCTGTGCCAGGGAATGCTAGGGGGGGTTGCAGGAAATCCCAGTGACAGAGGCTGCCTCCCCAAAGTCAGGGAAGTTATTTCTCGGACTTCCCCTAGCAGGGAACACCTGTGACTGAAGAGAGCTTCGTGGAGTTGTCTCTCGAGCTCCACCACTCAATGACAATGGTTCTGGAATCCTGAGCGTGGGGAGGTACCACCAACGGTCGGCAGCGCGTGGGTTCTAAGGGAATGCCTGTGCTCGTCTCCCCTGAGGGTTTTCCTCATGTCTCTGTGAAAGGGAATGCTAGGGGGGGTTGCAGGAAATCCCAGTGACAGAGGCTGCCTCCCCAAGGTCAGGGAAGGTATTTCTCGGACTTCCCCGAGCAGGGAACACCTGTGACTGAAGAGAGTTGCGTGGAGTTTTGTCTCGAGCTCCCCCACTCAATGACAATGGTTCCGGAATCCTGAGCGTGGGGAGGTTCCACCAACGGTCGGCAGCGCGTGGGTTCTAACGGAATGCCATTGCTCTTCTCCCCTGAGGGTTTTCCTCATGTCTCTGTGCCAGGGAAAGCTAGGGCGTGTTGCAGGAAATCCCAGTGACAGAGGCTGAATCCCCAAGGTCAGGGAAGGTATTTCTCGCACTTCCCCGAGCAGGGAACACCTGTGATTGAAGAGAGATGCGTCGAGTTGTCTCTCGAACACCCCCACACAATGACAATGGTTCCGGAATCCTGAGCGTGGGGAGGTTCCACCAACGGTCGGCAGCGCGTGGGTTCTAACGGAATGCCTGTGCTCGTCTCCCCTGAGGGTTTTCCTCATGTCTCGGTGCCAGGGAATGCTAGGGGGGGTTGCAGGAAATCCCAGTGACAGAGGCTGCCTCCCCAAGGTCAGGGAAGTTATTTCTCGGACTTCCCCGAGCAGGGAACACCTGTGACTGAAGAGAGCTGCGTGGAGATTTCTCTCGAGCTCCCCCACTCAATGACAATGGTTCTGGAATCCTGAGCGTGGGGAGGTTCCACCAACGGTCGGCAGCGCGTTCTTTCTAAGGGAATGCCTGTGCTTGTCTCATCTGAGGGTTTTCCTCATGTCTCTGTGCCAGGGAATGCTAGGGGAGGTTGCAGGAAATCCCAGTGACAGAGGCTGCCTCCCCATGGTCAGGGAAGGTATTTCTCGGACTTCCCCGAGCAGGGAACACCTGTGACTGAAGAGAGCTGCGTGGAGTTGTCTCTCGTGCTCCCCCACTCAATGACAATGTTTCTGGAATCCTGAGCGTGGGAGGTTCCACCAACGGTCGGCAGCGCGTGGGTTCTACGGAATGCCTGTGCTCGTCTCCCCTGAGGGTTTTCCTCATGTCTCTGTGCCAGGAAATGCTAGGGGGTGTTGCAGGATATCCCACTGACAGAGGCTGCCTCCCCATGTTCAGGGAAGGTATTTCTCGCACTTCCCCGAGCACGGAACGCCTGTGACTGAAGAGAGCTCCGTGGAGTTTTCACTCGAGCTCCCCATCTCAATGACAATGGTTCCGGAATCCTGAGCGTGGGGAGGTTCCACCAACGGTCGGCAGCGCGTGGGTTCTAACGGAATGCCTGTGCTCGTCTCCCCTGAGTGTTTACCACATGTCTCTCTGCCAGGGAATGCTAGGGGTGTTTGCAGGAAATCCCAGTGACAGAGGCTGCCTCCCCAAGGTCAGGGAAAGTATTTCTCAAACTTCCCCAAGCAGGGAACACCTGTGACTGAAGAGAGCTGCGTGGAGTTGTCTCTCGAGCTCCCCCACTGAATGACAATGTTTCCGGAATCCTGAACGTGGAGAGGTTCCACCAACGGTCGGCAGCGCGTGGGTTCTAAGGGAATGCCTGTGCTCGTCTCCCCTGAGTGTTTTCCTCATGTCTCTGTGCCAGGGAATGCTAGGGGGGGTTGCAGGAATTCCCAGTGACAGAGGCTGCCTCCCCAAGGTCAGGGAAGCTATTTCTCGGACTTCCCCGAGCAGGGAACACCTGTGATTGAAGAGAGCTGCGTGGAGTTGTCTCTCGAGCACCCCCACTCAATGACAATGGTTCCGGAATCCTGAGCGTGGGGAGGTTCCATCAACGGTCGGCAGCGCGTGGGTTCTAGGGAATGCCTGTGCTCGTCTCCCCTGAGGGTTTTTCTCATGTCTCTGTGCCAGGGAATGCTAGGGGCTGTTGCAGGAAATCCAAGTGACAGAGGCTGCCTCCCCAAGGTCAGGGAAGGTATTTCTCGGACTTCCCCGGACAGGGAACACCTGTGACTGAAGAGAGCTGCGTGGAGTTGTCTCTCGAGCTCCCCCACTCAATGACAATGGTTCCGGAATCCTGAGCGTGTGGAGGTTCCACTAACGGTCGGCAGCGCGTGGGTTCTAAAGGAATGCCTGTGCTCGTCTCCCCTGAGGGTTTTCCTCATGTCTCTGTGCCAGGGAATGCTAGGGGTGTTTGCAGGAAATCCCAGTGACAGAGGCTGCCTCCCCAAGGTCAGGGAAGGTATTTCTCAAAGTTCCCCGAGCAGGGAACACCTGTGACTGAAGAGAGCTGCGTGGAGTTGTCTCTCGAGCTCCCCCACTCAATGACAATGGTTCCGGAATCCTGAGCGTGGGGAGGTTCCACCAACGGTCGGCAGCGCGTGGGATCTAAAGGAATGCCTGTGCACGTCTCCTCTGAGTGTTTTCCTCATTTCTCTGTGCCAGGAAATGCTAGGGGGGTTTGCAGGAAATCCCAGTGACAGAGGCTGCCTCCCCAAGGTCAGGGAAGGTATTTCTCAAACTTCCCCGAGCAGGGAACACCTGTGACTGAAGAGAGTTGCGTGGAGTTGTCTCTCGAGCTCCCCCACTCAATGACAATGGTTCCGGAATCCTGAGCGTGGGGAGGTTCCTCCAACGGTCGGCAGCGCGTGGGTTCTAAGGGAATGCCTGTGCTTGACTCCCCTGAGTGTTTTCCTCATGTCTCTCTGCCAGGGAATGCTAGTGGGGGTTGCAGGAATTCCCAGTGACAGAGGCTGCCTCCCCAAGGTCAGGGAAGGTATTTCTCGGACTTCCCCGAGCAGGGAACACCTGTGACTGAAGAGAGCTGCGTGGAGTTGTCTCTCGAGCTCCCCCACTCATTGACAATGGTTCCGGAATCCTGAGCGTGAGGAGGTTCCACCAACGGTCGGCAGCGCTTGGGTTCTAACGGAATGCCTGTGCTCGTCTCCCCTGAGGGTTTTCCTCATGTCTCTGTGCCAGGGAAATCTAGGGGGTGTTGCAGGAAATCCCAGTGACAGAGGCTGCCTCCCCAAGGTCAGGGAAGGTATTTCTCAGACTTCCCCGAGCAGGGAACACCTGTGACTGAAGAGAGCTGCGTGGAGTTTTCTCTCGAGCTCCCCCACTCAATGACAATGGTTCCGGAATCCTGAGCGTGGGGAGGTTCCACGAACGGTCGGCAGCGCGTGGTTTCTAAGGGAATGAATGTGCTCGTCTCCCCTGAGGGTTTTCCTAATGTCTCTGTGCCAGGGAATGCAAGGGGGGTTTGCAGGAAATCCCAGTGACAGAGGCTGCCTTCCCAAGGTCAGGGAAGGTATTTCTAAAACTTACCCGAGCAGGGAACACCTGTGACTGAAGAGAGCTGCGGGGAGTTGTCTCTCGAGCTCCCACACTCAATGAGAATGGTTCCGGAATCCTGAGCGTGGGGAGGTTCCACCAACGGTCGGCAGCGCGTGGGTTCTAAGGGAATGCCTGTGCTCGTCTCCCCTGAGGGTTTTCCTCATGTGTCTGTGCCAGGGAATGCTAGGGGGGTTTGCCGGAAATCCCAGTGACAGAGGCAGCATCCCCAAGGTCAGGGAAGTTATTCTTGGACTTCCCCGAGCAGGGAACACCTGTGAATGAAGAGAGCTGTGTGGAGTTGTCTCTCGAGCTCCCCCACTCAATGACAATTGTTCCGGAATCCTGAGCGTGGGGAGGTTCCACCAACGGTCGGCAGCGTGTGGTTTCTAAGGGAATGAATGTGCTCATCTCCCCTGAGGGTTTTCCTCATGTCTCTGTGCCAGGGAATGCTAGGAGGGTTTGCAGGAAATCCCAGTGACAGAGGCTGCCTCCCCAAGGTCAGGGAAGGTATTTCTCGGACTTCCCCGAGCAGGGAACACCTGTGACTGAAGAGAGCTGCGTGGAGTTGTCTCTCGAGCTCCCCCATTCAATGACAATGGTTCCGGAATCCTGAGCGTGGGGAGGTTCCACCAACGGTCGGCAGCGCGTGGGTTCTAAGCGAATGCCTGTGCTCGTCTCCCCTGACGGTTTTCCTCATGTGTCTGTGCCAGGGAATGCTAGGGGTGTTTGCCGGAAATCCCAGTGACAGAGGCTTCCTCCCCAAGGTCAGTGAAGGTATATCTCACACTTCCCCTAGCAGGGAACGCCTGTGACTGAAGAGAGCTGCGTGGAGTTTTCACTCGAGCTCCCCATCTCAATGACAATGGTTCCGGAATCCTGAGCGTGGGGAGGTTCCACCAACGGTCGGCAGTGCGTGGGTTCAAACGGAATGCCTGTGCTCGTCTCCCCTGAGTGTTTACCACATGTCTCTGGGCCAGGGAATGCTAGAGGTGTTTGCAGGAATTCCCAGTGACAGAGGCTGCCTCCCCAAGGTCAGGGAACGTATTTCTCAAAGTTCCCCAAGCAGGGAACACCTGTGACTGAAGAGAGCTGCGTGGAGTTGTCTCTCGAGCTCCCCCACTCAATGACAATGGTTTCGGAATCCTGAGCGTGGGGAGGTTCCACCAACAGTCGGCAGCGCGTGGGTTCTAAGGGAATGCCTGTGCTCGTCTCCCCTGATTGTTTTCCTCATATCTCTGTGCCAGGGAATGCTAGGGGGGTTTGCAGGAATTCCCAGTGACAGAGGCTGCCTCCCCAAGGTCAGGGAAGTTATTTCTCGGATTTCCCCGAGCAGGGAACACCTGTGACTGAAGAGAGCTGCGTGGAGTTGTCTCTCGAGCTCCCCCACTCAATGACAATGGTTCTGGAATCCTGAGCGTGGGGAGGTTCCACCAACGATCGGCAGCGCGTGGGTTCTAGGGAATGCCTGTGCTCGTCTCCCCTGAGGGTTTTCCTCATGTCTCTGTGCCAGGGAATGCTAGGGGGTGTCGCAGGAAATCCATGTGACAGAGGCTGCCTCCCCAAAGCCAGGGAAGGTATTTCTCGGACTTCCCCGGGCAGGGAACACCTGTGACTGAAGAGAGCTGCGTGGAGTTGTCTCTCGAGCTCCCCCACTCAATGACAATGGTTCCGGAATCCTGAGCGTGGGGAGGTTCCACCAACGGTCGGCAGCGCGTTGGTTCTAAGGGAATGCCTGTGCTCGTCTCCCCTGAGGGTTTTCCTCATGTGTCTGTGCCAGGTAATGCTAGGGGGGATTGCAGGAAATCCCAGTGACAGAGGCTGCCTCCCCAAGGTCAGGGAAGGTATTTCTCGGACTTCGCCGAGCAGGCAACACCTGTGACTGAAGAGAGCTGCGTGGAGTTGTCTCTCGAGCTCCCCCACTCAATGACAATGGTTCCGGAATCCTGAGCGTGGGGAGGTTCCACCAACGGTCGGCAGCGCGTGGGTTCTAATGGAGTGCCTGTGGTCGTCTCCCCTGAGGGTTTTCTTCATGTCTCTGTGCCAGGGAATGCTAGGGGGGGTTGCAGGAAATCCGAGTGACAGAGGATGCCTCCCCAAGGTCAGGGAATGTATTTCTCGCACTTCCCCGAGAAGGGAACACCTGTGATTGAAGAGAGCTGCGTCGAGTTGTCTCTCGAACTCCCCCACTCAATGACAATGGTTCCGGAATCCTGAGCGTGTGGAGGTTCCACCAACGGTCAACAGCGCGTGGGTTCTAAGGGAGTGCTTGTGCTCGTCTCCCCTGAGGGTTTTCTTCATGTCTCTGTGCCAGGGAATGCTAGGGGGAGTTGCAGGAAGTCCCAGTGACAGAGGCTGCCTCCACAAGGTCAGGGAAGGTATTTCTCGCACTTCCCCGAGCAGGGAACACCTGTGACTGAAGAGAGCTGCGTGGAGTTGTCTCTCGAGCTCCCCCACTCAATGACAATGGTTCCGGAATCCTGAGCGTGTGGAGGTTCCACCAACGGTCGGCAGCGCGTGGGTTCTAAGGGAATGCCTGTGCTCATCTCCCCTGAGGGTTTTCCTCATATCTCTGTGCCAGGGAATGCTAGGAGGGTTTGCAGGAAATCCCAGTGACAGAGGCTGCCTCCCCAAGGTCAGGGAAGGTATTTCTCGGACTTCCCCGAGCAGGGAACCCCTGTGACTGAAGAGAGCTGCGTGGAGTTGTCTCTCGAGCTCCCCCACTCAATGACAATGGTTCCGGAATACTGAGCGTGGGGAGGTTCCACCAACGGTCGGCAGCGCGTGGGTTCTAAGCGAATGCCTGTGCTCGTCTCCGCTGAGGGTTTTCCTCATGTGTCTGTGCCAGGGAATGCTAGGGGGGTTTGCCGGAAATCCCAGTGACAGAGGCTGCCTCCCCAAGGTCAGGGAAGTTATTTCTCGCACTTCCCCGAGCAGGGAACACCTGTGACTGAAGAGAGCTGCCTGGAGTTTTCACTCGAGCTCCCCATCTCAATGACAATGGTTCCGGAATCCTTAGCATTGGGAGGTTCCACCAACGGTCGGCAGCACGTGGGTTCTAACGGAATGCCTGTGCTCGTCTCCCCTTAGTGTTTACCACATGTCTCTGTGCCAGGGAATGCTAGGGGTGTTTGCAGGAAATCCCAGTGACAGAGGCTGCCTCCCCAAGGTCAGGGAACGTATTTCTCAAACTTCCCCGAGCAGGGAACACCTGTGACTGAAGAGAGCTGCGTGGAGTTGTCTCTCGAGCTCCCCCACTCAATGACAATGGTTCCGGAATCCTTAGCGTGGGGAGGTTCCACCAACGGTCGGCAGCGCGTGGGTTCAAAGGGAATGCCTGTGCTCGTCTCCCCTGAGTGTTTTCCTCATGTGTCTGTGCCAGGTAAAGCTAGGGGCGTTTGCAGGAAATCCCAGTGACAGAGGCTGCCTCCCCAAGGTCAGGGAAGGTATTTCTCGCACTTCCCCGAGCAGGGAACACCTGTGACTGAAGAGAGCTGCGTGGAGTTTTCTCTCGAGCTCCCCCACTCAATGACAATGGTTCCGGAATCCTGAGCGTGGGGAGGT
Organism: Vicugna pacos; assembly: GCF_048564905.1. Classification (NCBI taxonomy): domain Eukaryota; kingdom Metazoa; phylum Chordata; class Mammalia; order Artiodactyla; family Camelidae; genus Vicugna; species Vicugna pacos. The sequence continues at coordinate 52,946,789 of NW_027328721.1, forward strand.
TCCACCAACGGTCGGCAGTGCGTGGGTTCTAAGGGAATGCCTGTGCTCGTCTCCCCTGAGGGTTTTCCTCATTTCTCTGTGCCAGGGAATGCTAGGGGTGTTTGCAGGAAATCCCAGTGACAGAGGCTGCCTCCCCAAGGTCTGGGAAGTTATTTCTCGGACTTAACTGAGCAGGGAACACCTGTGACTGAAGAGAGCTGCGTGGAGTTTTCTCTCGAGCTCCCCCACTCAATTACAATGTTTCCGGAATCCTGAGCGTGGGGAGGTTCCACCAACGGTCGGCAGCGCGTGGGTTCTAAGGGAATGCCTGTGCTCGTCTCCCCTGAGGGTTTTCCTCATGTCTCTGTGCCAGGGAATGCTAGGAGGGTTTGCAGGATATCCCAGTGACAGAGGCTGACTCCCCAAGGTCAGGGAAGGTATTTCTCAGACTTCCCCGAGCAGGGAACACCTGTGACTGAAGAGAGCTGCGTGGAGTTGTCTCTCGAGCTCCCCCACTCAATGACAATGGTTCCGGAATCCTGAGCGTGGGGAGGTTCCACCAACGGTCAGCAGCGCGTGGGTTCTATGGGAGTGCCTGTGCTCGTCTCCCCTGAGTGTTTTCTTAATGTCTCTGTGCCAGGGAATGCTAGGGGGAGTTGCAGGAAGTCCCAGTGACAGAGGCTGCCTCCCCAAGGTCAGGGAAGGTATTTCTCGCACTTCCCCGAGCAGGGAACACGTGTGACTGAAGAGAGCTGCGTGGAGTTGTCTCTCGAGCTCCCCCACTCAATGACAATGGTTCCGGAATCCTGAGCGTGTGGAGGTTCCACCAACGGTCGGCAGCGCGTGGGTTCTAAGGGAATGCCTGTGCTCGTCTCCCCTGAGGGTTTTCCTCATGTCTCTGTGCCAGGGAATGCTAGGGGGTGTTGCAGGAAATCCCAGTGACAGAGGCTGCCTCCCCAAGGTCAGGGAAGTTATTTCTCATACTTCCCCGAGCAGGGAACACCTGTGACTGAAGAGAGCTGCGTGGAGTTGTCTCTCGAGCTCCCCCACTCAATGAAAATGGTTCCGGAATCCTGAGCGTGGGGAGGTTCCACCAACGGTCGGCAGCGCTTGGGTTCTAAAAGAATGCCTGTGCTCGTCTCCCCTGAGTGTTTTCCTCATTTCTCTGTGCCAGGGAATGCTAGGGGGGTTTGCAGGAAATCCCAGTGACAGAGGCTGCCTCCCCAAGGTCAGGGAAGGTATTTCTCAAACTTCGCCGAGCAGGGAACACCTGTGACTGAAGAGAGCTGCGTGGAGTTGTCTCTCGAGCTCCCCCACTCAATGACAATGGTTCCGGAATCCTGAGCGTGGGGAGGTTCCACCAACGGTCGGCAGCGCGTGGTTTCTAAGGGAATGCCTGTGCTCATCTCCCCTGAGGGTTTTCCTCATATCTCTGTGCCAGGGAATGCTAGGAGGGTTTGCAGGAAATCCCAGTGACAGAGGCTGCCTCCCCAAGTTCAGGGAAGGTATTTCTCGGACTTCCCCGAGCAGGGAACACCTGTGACTGAAGAGAGCTGCGTGGAGTTGTCTCTCGAGCTCCCCCATTCAATGACAATGGTTCCGGAATCCTGAGCGTGGGGAGGTACCACCAACGGTCGGCAGCGCGTGGGTTCTAAGCGAATGCCTGTGCTCGTCTCCCCTGAGGGTTTTCCTCATGTGTCTGTGCCAGGGAATGCTAGGGGGGTTTGCCGGAAATCCCAGTGACAGAGGCTGCCTCCCCAAGGTCAGGGAAGGTGTTTCTCGCACTTCCCCGAGCAGGGAACGCCTGTGACTGAAGAGAGCTGCCTGGAGTTTTCACTGGAGCTCCCCATCTCAATGACAATGGTTCCGGAATCCTTAGCGTTGGGAGGTTCCACCAACGGTCGGCAGCGCGTGGGTTCTAAGGGAATGCCTGTGCTCGTCTCCCCTGAGGGTTTTCCTCATGTGTCTGTGCCAGGTAATGCTAGGGGCGTTTGCAGGAAATCCCAGTGACAGAGGCTGCCTCCCCAAGGTCAGGGAAGGTATTTCTCGCACTTCCCCGAGCAGGGAACACCTGTGACTGAAGAGAGCTGCGTGGAGTTGTCTCTCGAGCTCCCCCACTCAATGACAATGGTTCCGGAATCCTGAGCGTGGGGAGGTTCCACCAACGGTCGGCAGTGCGTGGGTTCTAAGGGAATGCCTGTGCTCGACTCCCCTGAGGGTTTTCCTCATTTCTCTGTGCCAGGGAATGCTAGGGGTGTTTGCAGGAAATCCCAGTGACAGAGGCTGCCTCCCCAAGGTCTGGGAAGTTATTTCTCGGACTTAACTGAGCAGGGAACACCTGTGACTGAAGAGAGCTGCGTGGAGTTTTCTCTCGAGCTCCCCCACTCAATTACAATGGTTACGGAATCCTGAGCGTGGGGAGGTTCCACCAACGGTCGGCAGCGCGTGGGTTCTAAGGGAATGCCTGTGCTCGTCTCCCCTGAGGGTTTTCCTCATGTCTCTGTGCCAGGGAATGCTAGGAGGGTTTGCAGGAAATCCCAGTGACAGAGGCTGACTCCCCAAGGTCAGGGAAGGTATTTCTCAGACTTCCCCGAGCAGGGAACACCTGTGACTGAAGAGAGCTGCGTGGAGTTGTCTCTCGAGCTCCCCCACTCAATGACAATGGTTCCGGAATCCTGAGCGTGGGGAGGTTCCACCAACGGTCAGCAGCGCGTGGGTTCTAAGGGAGTGCCTGTGCTCGTCTCCCCTGAGGGTTTTCTTCATGTCTCTGTGCCAGGGAATGCTAGGGGGAGTTGCAGGAAGTCCCAGTGACAGAGGCTGCCTCCCCAAGGTCAGGGAAGGTATTTCTCGCACTTCCCCGAGCAGGGAACACCTGTGACTGAAGAGAGCTGCGTGGAGTTGTCTCTCGAGCTCCCCCACTCAATGACAATGGTTCCGGAATCCTGAGCGTGTGGAGGTTCCACCAACGTTCGGCAGCGCGTGGGTTCTAAGGGAATGCCTGTGCTCGTCTCCCCTGAGGGTTTTCCTCATGTCTCTGTGCCAGGGAATGCTAGGGGGGTTTGCAGGAAATCCCAGTGACAGAGGCTGCCTCCCCAAGGTCAGGGAAGGTATTTCTCATACTTCCCCGAGCAGGGAACACCTGTGACTGAAGAGAGCTGCGTGGAGTTGTCTCTCGAGCTCCCCCACTCAATGAAAATGGTTCCGGAATCCTGAGCGTGGGGAGGTTCCACCAACGGTCGGCAGCGCTTGGGTTCTAAAAGAATGCCTGTGCTCATCTCCCCTGAGGGTTTTCCTCATATCTCTGTGCCAGGGAATGCTAGGAGGGTTTGCAGGAAATCCCAGTGACAGAGGCTGCCCCCCAAGGTCAGGGAAGGTGTTTCTCGGACTTACCTGAGCAGGGAACACCTGTGACTGAAGAGAGCTGCGTGGAGTTGTCTCTCGAGCTCCCCCATTCAATGACAATGGTTCCGGAATCCTGAGCGTGGGGAGGTTCCACCAACGGTCGGCAGCGCGTGAGTTCTAAGCGAATGCCTGTGCTCGTCTCCCCTGAGGGTTTTCCGCATGTGTCTGTGCCAGGGAATGCTAGGGGGGTTTGCCGGAAATCCCAGTGACAGAGGCTGCCTCCCCAAGGTCAGGGAAGGTATTTCTCGCACTTCCCCGAGCAGGGAACGCCTGTGACTGAAGAGAGCTGCCTGGAGTTTTCACTCGAGCTCCCCATCTCAATGACACTGGTTCCGGAATCCTTAGCGTTGGGATGTTCCACCAACGGTCGGCAGCGCGTGGGTTCTAAGGGAATGCCTGTGCTCGTCTCCCCTTAGTGTTTACCACATGTCTCTGTGCCAGGGAATGCTAGGGGTGTTTGCAGGAAATCCCAGTGACAGAGGCTGCCTCCCCAAGGTCAGGGAAAGTATTTCTCAAACTTCCCCGAGCAGGGAACACCTGTGACTGAAGAGAGCTGCGTGGAGTTGTCTCTCGAGCTCCCCCACTCAATGACAATGGTTCCGGAATCCTTAGCGTGGGGAGGTTCCACCAACGGTCGGCAGCGCGTGGGTTCTAAGGGAATGCCTGTGCTCGTCTCCCCTGAGGGTTTTCCTCATGTGTCTGTGCCAGGTAATGCTAGGGGCGTTTGCAGGAAATCCCAGTGACAGAGGCTGCCTCCCCAAGGTCAGGGAAGGTATTTCTCGCACTTCCCCGAGCAGGGAACACCTGTGACTGAAGAGAGCTGCGTGGAGTTGTCTCTCGAGCTCCCCCACTCAATGACAATGGTTCCGGAATCCTGAGCGTGGGGAGGTTCCACCAACGGTCGGCAGTGCGTGGGTTCTAAGGGAATGCCTGTGCTCGACTCCCCTGAGGGTTTTCCTCATTTCTCTGTGCCAGGGAATGCTAGGGGTGTTTGCAGGAAATCCCAGTGACAGAGGCTGCCTCCCCAAGGTCTGGGAAGTTATTTCTCGGACTTAACTGAGCAGGGAACACCTGTGACTGAAGAGAGCTGCGTGGAGTTTTCTCTCGAGCTCCCCCACTCAATTACAATGGTTACGGAATCCTGAGCGTGGGGAGGTTCCACCATCGGTCGGCAGCGCGTGGGTTCTAAGGGAATGCATGTGCTCGTCTCCCCTGAGGGTTTTCCTCATGTCTCTGTGCCAGGGAATGCTAGGAGGGTTTGCAGGAAATCCCAGTGACAGAGGCTGACTCCCCAAGGTCAGGGAAGGTATTTCTCAGACTTCCCCGAGCAGGGAACACCTGTGACTGAAGAGAGCTGCGTGGAGTTGTCTCTCGAGCTCCCCCACTCAATGACAATGGTTCCGGAATCCTGAGCGTGGGGAGGTTCCACCAACGGTCAGCAGCGCGTGGGTTCTAAGGGAGTGCCTGTGCTCGTCTCCCCTGAGGGTTTTCTTCATGTCTCTGTGCCAGGGAATGCTAGGGGGAGTTGCAGGAAGTCCCAGTGACAGAGGCTGCCTCCCCAAGGTCAGGGAAGGTATTTCTCGCACTTCCCCGAGCAGGGAACACCTGTGACTGAAGAGAGCTGCGTGGAGTTGTCTCTCGAGCTCCCCCACTCAATGACAATGGTTCCGGAATCCTGAGCGTGTGGAGGTTCCACCAACGGTCGGCAGCGCGTGGGTTCTAAGGGAATGCCTGTGCTCGTCTCCCCTGAGGGTTTTCCTCATGTCTCTGTGCCAGGGAATGCTAGGGGGGTTTGCAGGAAATCCCAGTGACAGAGGCTGCCTCCCCAAGGTCAGGGAAGGTATTTCTCATACTTCCCCGAGCAGGGAACACCTGTGACTGAAGAGAGCTGCGTGGAGTTGTCTCTCGAGCTCCCCCACTCAATGAAAATGGTTCCGGAATCCTGAGCGTGGGGAGGTTCCACCAACGGTCGGCAGCGCCTGGGTTCTAAAAGAATGCCTGTGCTCATCTCCCCTGAGGGTTTTCCTCATATCTCTGTGCCAGGGAATGCTAGGAGGGTTTGCAGGAAATCCCAGTGACAGAGGCTGCCCCCCAAGGTCAGGGAAGTTATTTCTCGGACTTCCCCGAGCAGGGAACACCTGTGACTGAAGAGAGCTGCGTGGAGTTGTCTCTCGAGCTCCCCCATTCAATGACAATGGTTCCGGAATCCTGAGCGTGGGGAGGTTCCACCAACGGTCGGCAGCGCGTGGGTTCTAAGCGAATGCCTGTGCTCGTCTCCCCTGAGGGTTTTCCTCATGTGTCTGTGCCAGGGAATGCTAGGGGGGTTTGCCGGAAATCCCAGTGACAGAGGCTGCCTCCCCAAGGTCAGGGAAGGTATTTCTCGCACTTCCCCGAGCAGGGAACGCCTGTGACTGAAGAGAGCTGCCTGGAGTTTTCACTCGAGCTCCCCATCTCAATGACACTGGTTCCGGAATCCTTAGCGTTGGGAGGTTCCACCAACGGTCGGCAGCGCGTGGGTTCTAACGGAATGCCTGTGCTCGTCTCCCCTTAGTGTTTACCACATGTCTCTGTGCCAGGGAATGCAAGGGGTGTTTGCAGGAAATCCCAGTGACAGAGGCTGCCTCCCCAAGGTCAGGGAACGTATTTCTCAAACTTCCCCGAGCAGGGAACACCTGTGACTGAAGAGAGCTGCGTGGAGTTGTCTCTCGAGCTCCCCCACTCAATGACAATGGTTCCGGAATCCTTAGCGTGGGGAGGTTCCACCAACGGTCTGCCTCGCGTGGGTTCTAAGGGAATGCCTGTGCTCGTCTCCCCTGAGGGTTTTCCTCATGTGTCTGTGCCAGGTAATGCTAGGGGCGTTTGTAGGAAATCCCAGTGACAGAGGCTGCCTCCCCAAGGTCAGGGAAGGTATTTCTCGCACTTCCCCGAGCAGGGAACACCTGTGACTGAAGAGAGTTGCGTGGAGTTGTCTCTCGAGCTCCCCCACTCAATGACAATGGTTCCAGAATCCTGAGCGTGGGGAGGTTCCACCAACGGTCGGCAGTGCGTGGGTTCTAAGGGAATGCCTGTGCTCCTCTCCCCTGAGGGTTTTCCTCATTTCTCTGTGCCAGGGAATGCTAGGGGTGTTTGAAGGAAATCCCAGGGACAGAGGCTGCCTCCCCAAGGTCTGGGAAGTTATTTCTCGGACTTAACTGAGCAGGGAACACCTGTGACTGAAGAGAGCTGCGTGGAGTTGTCTCTCGAGCTCCCCCACTCAATGACAATGGTTCCGGAATCCTGAGCGTGGGGAGGTTCCACCAACGGTCAGCAGCGCGTGGGTTCTAAGGGAGTGCCTGTGCTCGTCTCCCCTGAGTGTTTTCTTCATGTCTCTGTGCCAGGGAATGCTAGGGGGGGTTGCAGGAAGTCCCAGTGACAGAGGCTGCCTCCCCAAGGTCAGGGAAGGTATTTCTCCCACTTCCCCGAGCAGGGAACACCTGTGACTGAAGAGAGCTGCGTGGAGTTGTCTCTCGAGCTCCCCCACTCAATGACAATGGTTCCGGAATCCTGAGCGTAGGGAGGTTCCACCAACGGTCGGCAGCGCGTGGGTTCTAAGGGAATGCCTGTGCTCGTCTCCCCTGAGTGTTTTCCTCATGTCTCTGTGCCAGGGAATGCTAGGGGGGGTTGCAGGAATTCCCAGTGACAGAGGCTGCCTCCCCAAGGTCAGGGAAGTTATTTCTCGGACTTCCCCGAGCAGGGAACACCTGTGACTGAAGAGAGCTGCGTGGAGTTGTCTCTCGAGCTCCCCCACTCAATGACAATGGTTCCGGAATCCTGAGCGTGGGGAGGTTCCACCAACGGTCGGCAGCGCGTGGGTTCTAAGGGAATGCCTGTGCTCGTCTCCCCTGAGGGTTTTCCTCATGTGTCTGTGCCAGGTAATGCTAGGGGCGTTTGCAGGAAATCCCAGTGACAGAGGCTGCCTCCCCAAGGTCAGGGAAGGTATTTCTCGCACTTCCCCGAGCAGGGAACACCTGTGACTGAAGAGAGCTGCGTGGAGTTGTCTCTCGAGCTCCCCCACTCAATGACAATGGTTCCGGAATCCTGAGCGTGGGGAGGTTCCACCAACGGTCGGCAGTGCGTGGGTACTAAGGGAATGCCTGTGCTCGTCTCCCCTGAGGGTTTTCCTCATTTCTCTGTGCCAGGGAATGCTAGGGGTGTTTGCAGGAAATCCCAGTGACAGAGGCTGCCTCCCCAAGGTCTGGGAAGTTATTTCTCGGACTTAACTGAGCAGGGAACACCTGTGACTGAAGAGAGCTGCGTGGAGTTTTCTCTCGAGCTCCCCCACTCAATTACAATGGTTCCGGAATCCTGAGCGTGGGGAGGTTCCACCAACGGTCGGCAGCGCGTGGGTTGTAAGGGAATGCCTGTGCTCGTCTCCCCTGAGTGTTTTCCTCATGTCTCTGTGCCAGGGAATGCTAGGAGGGTTTGCAGGAAATCCCAGTGACAGAGGCTGACTCCCCAAGGTCAGGGAAGGTATTTCTCAGACTTCCCCGAGCAGGGAACACCTGTGACTGAAGAGAGCTGCGTGGAGTTGTCTCTCGAGCTCCCCCACTCAATGACAATGGTTCCGGAATCCTGAGCGTGGGGAGGTTCCACCAACGGTCAGCAGCGCGTGGGTTCTAAGGGAGTGCCTGTGCTCGTCTCCCCTGAGTGTTTTCTTCATGTCTCTGTGCCAGGGAATGCTAGGGGTGGTTGCAGGAAGTCCCAGTGACAGAGGCTGCCTCCCCAAGGTCAGGGAAGATATTTCTCGCACTTCCCCGAGCAGGGAACACCTGTGACTGAAGAGAGCTGCGTGGAGTTGTCTCTCGAGCTCCCCCACTCAATGACAATGTTTCCGGAATCCTGAGCGTGGGGAGGTTCCACCAACGGTCGGCAGCACGTGGGTTCTAAGGGAATGCCTGTGTTCGTCTCCCCTGAGGGTTTTCCTCATGTCTCTCTGCCAGGGAATGCTAGGGGGTGTTGCAGGAAATCCCAGTGACAGAGGCTGCATCCCCAAGGTCAGGGAAGGTATTCTTGGACTTCCCCGAGCAGGGAACACCTGTGACTGAAGAGAGCTGCGTGGAGTTGTCTCTCGAGCTCCCCCACTCAATGACAATGGTTCCGGAATCCTGAGCGTGGGGAGGTTCCACCAACGGTCGGCAGCGCGTGGGTTCTAAGGGAATGCCTGTGCTCGTCTCCCCTGAGGGTTTTCCTCATGTGTCTGTGCCAGGTAATGCTAGGGGCGTTTGCAGGAAATCCCAGTGACAGAGGCTGCCTCCCCAAGGTCAGGGAAGGTATTTCTCGCACTTCCCCGAGCAGGGAACACCTGTGACTGAAGAGAGCTGCGTGGAGTTGTCTCTCGAGCTCCCCCACTCAATGACAATGGTTCCGGAATCCTGAGCGTGGGGAGGTTCCACCAACGGTCGGCAGTGCGTGGGTACTAAGGGAATGCCTGTGCTCGTCTCCCCTGAGGGTTTTCCTCATTTCTCTGTGCCAGGGAATGCTAGGGGTGTTTGCAGGAAATCCCAGTGACAGAGGCTGCCTCCCCAAGGTCTGGGAAGTTATTTCTCGGACTTAACTGAGCAGGGAACACCTGTGACTGAAGAGAGCTGCGTGGAGTTTTCTCTCGAGCTCCCCCACTCAATTACAATGGTTCCGGAATCCTGAGCGTGGGGAGGTTCCACCAACGGTCGGCAGCGCGTGGGTTGTAAGGGAATGCCTGTGCTCGTCTCCCCTGAGGGTTTTCCTCATGTCTCTGTGCCAGGGAATGCTAGGAGGGTTTGCAGGAAATCCCAGTGACAGAGGCTGACTCCCCAAGGTCAGGGAAGGTATTTCTCAGACTTCCCCGAGCAGGGAACACCTGTGACTGAAGAGAGCTGCGTGGAGTTGTCTCTCGAGCTCCCCCACTCAATGACAATGGTTCCGGAATCCTGAGCGTGGGGAGGTTCCACCAACGGTCAGCAGCGCGTGGGTTCTAAGGGAGTGCCTGTGCTCGTCTCCCCTGAGTGTTTTCTTCATGTCTCTGTGCCAGGGAATGCTAGGGGTGGTTGCAGGAAGTCCCAGTGACAGAGGCTGCCTCCCCAAGGTCAGGGAAGATATTTCTCGCACTTCCCCGAGCAGGGAACACCTGTGACTGAAGAGAGCTGCGTGGAGTTGTCTCTCGAGCTCCCCCACTCAATGACAATGTTTCCGGAATCCTGAGCGTGGGGAGGTTCCACCAACGGTCGGCAGCACGTGGGTTCTAAGGGAATGCCTGTGTTCGTCTCCCCTGAGGGTTTTCCTCATGTCTCTCTGCCAGGGAATGCTAGGGGGTGTTGCAGGAAATCCCAGTGACAGAGGCTGCATCCCCAAGGTCAGGGAAGGTATTCTTGGACTTCCCCGAGCAGGGAACACCTGTGACTGAAGAGAGCTGCGTGGAGTTGTCTCTCGACCTCCCCCACACAATGACAATGGTTCCGGAATCCTGAGCGTGGGGAGGTTCCACCAACGGTCAGCAGCGCGTGGGTTCTATGGGAGTGCCTGTGCTCGTCTCCCCTGAGGGTTTTCTTCATGTCTCTGTGCCAGGGAATGCTAGGGGGAGTTGCAGGAAGTCCCAGTGACAGAGGCTGCCTCCCCAAGGTCAGGGAAGGTATTTCTCGCACTTCCCCGAGCAGGGAACACCTGTGACTGAAGAGAGCTGCGTGGAGTTGTCTCTCGAGCTCCCCCACTCAATGACAATGGTTCCGGAATCCTGAGCGTGTGGAGGTTCCACCAACGGTCGGCAGCGCGTGGGTTCTAAGGGAATGCCTGTGCTCGTCTCCCCTGAGGGTTTTTCTCATGTCTCTGTGCCAGGGAATGCTAGGGGGGTTTGCAGGAAATCCCAGTGACAGAGGCTGCCTCCCCAAGGTCAGGGAAGGTATTTCTCAAACTTCGCCGAGCAGGGAACACCTGTGACTGAAGAGAGCTGCGTGGAGTTGTCTCTCGAGCTCCCCCACTCAATGACAATGGTTCCGGAATCCTGAGCGTGGGGAGGTTCCACCAACGGTCGGCAGCGCGTGGTTTCTAAGGGAATGCCTGTGCTCATCTCCCCTGAGGGTTTTCCTCATATCTCTGTGCCAGGGAATGCTAGGAGGGTTTGCAGGAAATCCCAGTGACAGAGGCAGCCTCCGCAAGGTCAGGGAAGGTATTTCTCGGACTTCCCCGAGCAGGGAACACCTGTGACTGAAGAGAGCTGCGTGGAGTTGTCTCTCGAGCTCCCCCATTCAATGACAATGGTTCCGGAATCCTGAGCGTGGGGAGGTTCCACCAACGGTCGGCAGCGCGTGGGTTCTAAGGGAATGCCTGTGCTCGTCTCCCCTGAGGGTTTTCCTCATGTGTCTGTGCCAGGTAATGCTAGGGGCGTTTGCAGGAAATCCCAGTGACAGGGGCTGCCTCCCCAAGGTCAGGGAAGGTATTTCTCGCACTTCCCCGAGCAGGGAACACCTGTGACTGAAGAGAGCTGCGTGGAGTTGTCTCTCGAGCTCCCCCACTCAATGACAATGGTTCCGGAATCCTGAGCGTGGGGAGGTTCCACCAACGGTCGGCAGTGCGTGGGTTCTAATTGAATGCCTGTGCTCGTCTCCCCTGAGGGTTTTCCTCATTTCTCTGTGCCAGGGAATGCTAGGGGTGTTTGCAGGAAATCCCCGTGACAGAGGCTGACTCCCCAAGGTCAGGGAAGGTATTTCTCAGACTTCCCCGAGCAGGGAACACCTGTGACTGAAGAGAGCTGCGTGGAGTTGTCTCTCGAGCTCCCCCACTCAATGACAATGGTTCCGGAATCCTGAGCGTGGGGAGGTTCCACCAACGGTCAGCAGCGCGTGGGTTCTAAGGGAGTGCCTGTGCTCGTCTCCCCTGAGGGTTTTCTTCATGTCTCTGTGCCAGGGAATGCTAGGGGGAGTTGCAGGAAGTCCCAGTGACAGAGGCTGCCTCCCCAAGGTCAGGGAAGGTATTTCTCGCACTTCCCCGAGCAGGGAACACCTGTGACTGAAGAGAGCTGCGTGGAGTTGTCTCTCGAGCTCCCCCACTCAATGACAATGGTTCCGGAATCCTGAGCGTGTGGAGGTTCCACCAACGGTCGGCAGCGCGTGGGTTCTAAGGGAATGCCTGTGCTCATCTCCCCTGAGGGTTTTCCTCATGTCTCTGTGCCAGGGAATGCTAGGGGGGTTTGCAGGAAATCCCAGTGACAGAGGCTGCCTCCCCAAGGTCAGGGAAGGTATTTCTCATACTTCCCCGAGCAGGGAACACCTGTGACTGAAGAGAGCCGCGTGGAGTTGTCTCTCGAGCTCCCCCACTCAATGAAAATGGTTCCGGAATCCTGAGCGTGGGGAGGTTCCACCAACGGTCGGCAGCGCTTGGGTTCTAAAAGAATGCCTGTGCTCATCTCCCCTGAGGGTTTTCCTCATATCTCTGTGCCAGGGAATGCTAGGAGGGTTTGCAGGAAATCCCAGTGACAGAGGCTGCCTCCCCAAGGTCAGGGAAGGTATTTCTCGGACTTCCCCGAGCAGGGAACTCCTGTGACTGAAGAGAGCTGCGTGGAGTTCTCTCTCGAGCTCCCCCATTCAATGACAATGGTTCCGGAATCCTGAGCGTGGGGAGGTTCCACCAACGGTCGGCAGCGCGTGGGTTCTAAGCGAATGCCTGTGCTCGTCTCCCCTGAGGGTTTTCCCCATGTGTCTGTGCCAGGGAATGCTAGGGGGGTTTGCCGGAAATCCCAGTGACAGAGGCTGCCTCCCCAAGGTCTGGGAAGTTATTTCTCGGACTTAACTGAGCAGGGAACACCTGTGACTGAAGAGAGCTGCGTGGAGTTGTCTCTCGAGCTCCCCCACTCAATTACAATGGTTCCGGAATCCTGAGCGTGGGGAGGTTCCACCAACGGTCGGCAGCGCGTGGGTTCTAAGGGAATGCCTGTGCTCGTCTCCCCTGAGGGTTTTCCTCATGTCTCTGTGCCAGGGAATGCTAGGAGGGTTTGCAGGAAATCCCAGTGACAGAGGCTGACTCCCCAAGGTCAGGGAAGGTTTTTCTCGCACTTCCCCGAGCAGGGAACACCTGTGACTGAAGAGAGCTGCGTGGAGTTGTCTCTCGAGCTCCCCCACTCAATGACAATGGTTCCGGAATCCTGAGCGTGGGGAGGTTCCACCAACGGTCAGCAGCGCGTGGGTTCTAAGGGAGTGCCTGTGCTCGTCTCCCCTGAGTGTTTTCTTCATGTCTCTGTGCCAGGGAATGCTAGGGGGGTTTGCCGGAAATCCCAGTGACAGAGGCTGCCTCCCCAAGGTCAGGGAAGGTATTTCTCGCACTTCCCCGAGCAGGGAACACCTGTGACTGAAGAGAGCTGCGTGGAGTTGTCTCTCGAGCTCCCCCACTCAATGACAATGGTTCCGGAATCCTGAGCGTGGGGAGGTTCCACCAACGGTCGGCAGCGCGTGGGTTCTAAGGGAATGCCTGTGCTCGTCTCCCCTGAGGGTTTTCCTCATGTGTCTGTGCCAGGTAATGCTAGGGGCGTTTGCAGGAAATCCCAGTAACAGAGGCTGCCTCCCCAAGGTCAGGGAAGGTATTTCTCGCACTTCCCCGAGCAGGGAACACCTGTGACTGAAGAGAGCTGCGTGGAGTTGTCTCTCGAGCTCCCCCACTCAATGACAATGGTTCCGGAATCCTGAGCGTGGGGAGGTTCCACCAACGGTCGGCAGTGCGTGGGTACTAAGGGAATGCCTGTGCTCGTCTCCCCTGAGGGTTTTCCTCATTTCTCTGTGCCAGGGAATGCTAGGGGTGTTTGCAGGAAATCCCAGTGACAGAGGCTGCCTCCCCAAGGTCTGGGAAGTTATTTCTCGGACTTAACTGAGCAGGGAACACTTGTGACTGAAGAGAGCTGCGTGGAGTTTTCTCTCGAGCTCCCCCACTCAATTACAATGGTTCCGGAATCCTGAGCGTGGGGAGGTTCCACCAACGGTCGGCAGCGCGTGGGTTCTAAGGGAATGCCTGTGCTCGTCTCCCCTGAGGGTTTTCCTCATGTCTCTGTGCCAGGGAATGCTAGGAGGGTTTGCAGGAAATCCCAGTGACAGAGGCTGACTCCCCAAGGTCAGGGAAGGTATTTCTCAGACTTCCCCGAGCAGGGAACACCTGTGACTGAAGAGAGCTGCGTGGAGTTGTCTCTCGAGCTCCCCCACTCAATGACAATGGTTCCGGAATCCTGAGCGTGGGGAGGTTCCACCAACGGTCAGCAGCGCGTGGGTTCTAAGGGAGTGCCTGTGCTCGTCTCCCCTGAGTGTTTTCTTCATGTCTCTGTGCCAGGGAATGCTAGGGGTGGTTGCAGGAAGTCCCAGTGACAGAGGCTGCCTCCCCAAGGTCAGGGAAGATATTTCTCGCACTTCCCCGAGCAGGGAACACCTGTGACTGAAGAGAGCTGCGTGGAGTTGTCTCTCGAGCTCCCCCACTCAATGACAATGGTTCCGGAATCCTGAGCGTGGGGAGGTTCCACCAAAGGTCGGCAGCACGTGGGTTCTAAGGGAATGCCTGTGTTCGTCTCCCCTGAGGGTTTTCCTCATGTCTCTCTGCCAGGGAATGCTAGGGGGTGTTGCAGGAAATCCCAGTGACAGAGGCTGCATCCCCAAGGTCAGGGAAGGTATTCTTGGACTTCCCCGAGCAGGGAACACCTGTGACTGAAGAGAGCTGCGTGGAGTTGTCTCTCGAGCTCCCCCACACAATGACAATGGTTCCGGAATCCTGAGCGTGGGGAGGTTCCACCAACGGTCAGCAGCGCGTGGGTTCTATGGGAGTGCCTGTGCTCGTCTCCCCTGAGGGTTTTCTTCATGTCTCTGTGCCAGGGAATGCTAGGGGGAGTTGCAGGAAGTCCCAGTGACAGAGGCTGCCTCCCCAAGGTCAGGGAAGGTATTTCTCGCACTTCCCCGAGCAGGGAACACCTGTGACTGAAGAGAGCTGCGTGGAGTTGTCTCTCGAGCTCCCCCACTCAATGACAATGGTTCCGGAATCCTGAGCGTGTGGAGGTTCCACCAACGGTCGGCAGCGCGTGGGTTCTAAGGGAATGCCTGTGCTCGTCTCCCCTGAGGGTTTTTCTCATGTCTCTGTGCCAGGGAATGCTAGGGGGGTTTGCAGGAAATCCCAGTGACAGAGGCTGCCTCCCCAAGGTCAGGGAAGGTATTTCTCATACTTCCCCGAGCAGGGAACACCTGTGACTGAAGAGAGCTGCGTGGAGTTGTCTCTCGAGCTCCCCCACTCAATGAAAATGGTTCCGGAATCCTGAGCGTGGGGAGGTTCCACCAACGGTCGGCAGCGCTTGGGTTCTAAAAGAATGCCTGTGCTCGTCTCCCCTGAGTGTTTTCCTCATTTCTCTGTGCCAGGGAATGCTAGGGGGGTTTGCAGGAAATCCCAGTGACAGAGGCTGCCTCCCCAAGGTCAGGGAAGGTATTTCTCAAACTTCGCCGAGCAGGGAACACCTGTGACTGAAGAGAGCTGCGTGGAGTTGTCTCTCGAGCTCCCCCACTCAATGAAAATGGTTCCGGAATCCTGAGCGTGGGGAGGTTCCACCAACGGTCCGCAGCGCGTGGTTTCTAAGGGAATGCCTGTGCTCATCTCCCCTGAGGGTTTTCCTCATATCTCTGTGCCAGGGAATGCTAGGAGGGTTTGCAGGAAATCCCAGTGACAGAGGCTGCCTCCCCAAGGTCAGGGAAGGTATTTCTCGGACTTCCCCGAGCAGGGAACACCTGTGACTGAAGAGAGCTGCGTGGAGTTGTCTCTCGAGCTCCCCCATTCAATGACAATGGTTCCGGAATCCTGAGCGTGGGGAGGTTCCACCAACGGTCGGCAGCGCGTGGGTTCTAAGCGAATGCCTGTGCTCGTCTCCCCTGAGGGTTTTCCTCATGTGTCTGTGCCAGGGAATGCTAGGGGGGTTTGCCGGAAATCCCAGTGACAGAGGCTGCCTCCCCAAGGTCAGGGAAGGTGTTTCTCGCACTTCCCCGAGCAGGGAACGCCTGTGACTGAAGAGAGCTGCCTGGAGTTTTCACTCCAGCTCCCCATCTCAATGACAATGGTTCCGGAATCCTTAGCGTTGGGAGGTTCCACCAACGGTCGGCAGCGCGTGGGTTCTAAGGGAATGCCTGTGCTCGTCTCCCCTTAGTGTTTACCACATGTCTCTGTGCCAGGGAATGCTAGGGGTGTTTGCAGGAAATCCCAGTGACAGAGGCTGCCTCCCCAAGGTCAGGGAACGTATTTCTCAAACTTCCCCGAGCAGGGAACACCTGTGACTGAAGAGAGCTGCGTGGAGTTGTCTCTCGAGCTCCCCCACTCAATGACAATGGTTCCGGAATCCTTAGCGTGGGGAGGTTCCACCAACGGTCGGCAGCGCGTGGGTTCTAAGGGAATGCCTGTGCTCGTCTCCCCTGAGGGTTTTCCTCATGTGTCTGTGCCAGGTAATGCTAGGGGCGTTTGCAGGAAATCCCAGTGACAGAGGCTGCCTCCCCAAGGTCAGGGAAGGTATTTCTCGCACTTCCCCGAGCAGGGAACACCTGTGACTGAAGAGAGCTGCGTGGAGTTGTCTCTCGAGCTCCCCCACTCAATGACAATGGTTCCGGAATCCTGAGCGTGTGGAGGTTCCACCAACGGTCGGCAGCGCGAGGGTTCTAAGGGAATGCCTGTGCTCGTCTCCCCTGAGGGTTTTCCTCATGTCTCTGTGCCAGGGAATGCTAGGGGGGTTTGCAGGAAATCCCAGTGACAGAGGCTGCCTCCCCAAGGTCAGGGAAGGTATTTCTCATACTTCCCCGAGCAGGGAACACCTGTGACTGAAGAGAGCTGCGTGGAGTTGTCTCTCGAGCTCCCCCACTCAATGAAAATGGTTCCGGAATCCTGAGCGTGGGGAGGTTCCACCAACGGTCGGCAGCGCTTGGGTTCTAAAAGAATGCCTGTGCTCGTCTCCCCTGAGGGTTTTCCTCATGTCTCTGTGCCAGGGAATGCTAGGAGGGTTTGCAGGAAATCCCAGTGACAGAGGCTGACTCCCCAAGGTCAGGGAAGGCATTTCTCGGACTTCCCCGAGCAGGGAACACCTGTGACTGAAGAGAGCTGCGTGGAGTTGTCTCTCGAGCTCCCCCACTCAATGACATTGGTTCCGGAATCCTGAGCGTGGGGAGGTT
Source organism: Vicugna pacos (assembly GCF_048564905.1). Taxonomy (NCBI): domain Eukaryota; kingdom Metazoa; phylum Chordata; class Mammalia; order Artiodactyla; family Camelidae; genus Vicugna; species Vicugna pacos. The sequence goes on from NW_027328721.1 coordinate 52,963,339, forward strand.
CCACCAACGGTCGGCAGCGCGTGGATTCTCAGGGAATGCCTGTGCTCATCTCCCCTGAGGGTTTTCCTCATGTCTCTGTGCCACGGAATGCTAGGGGTTGTTGCAGGAAATCCCAGTGACAGAGGCTGCCTCCCCAAGGTCAGGGAAGGTATTTCTCGGACTTCCCCGAGCAGGGAACACCTGTGACTGAAGAGAGCTGCGTGGAGTTGTCTCTCGTGCTCCCCCACTCAATGACAATGGTTCGGGAATCCTGAGCGTGGGAGGTTCCACCAACGGTCGGCAGCGCGTGGGTTCTAGGGAATGCCAGTGCTCGTCTCCCCTGAGGGCTTTCCTCATGTCTCTGTGCCAGGGAATGCTAGGGGGGTTTGCAGGAAATCCCAGTGACAGAGGCTGCCTCCACAAGTTCAGGGAAGGTATTTCTCGCACTTCCCCGAGCAGGGAACACCTGTGACTGAAGAGAGCTGCGTGGAGTTGTCTCTCGAGCTCCCCCATTCAATGACAATGGTTCCGGAATCCTGAGCGTGGGGAGGTTCCACCAACGGTCGGCAGCGCGTGGGTTCTAAGCGAATGCCTGTGCTCGTCTCCCCTGAGGGTTTTCCTCATGTGTCTGTGCCAGGGAATGCTAGGGGGGTTTGCCGGAAATCCCAGTGACAGAGGCTGCCTCCCCAAGGTCAGGGAAGGTGTTTCTCGCACTTCCCCGAGCAGGGAACGCCTGTGACTGAAGAGAGCTGCCTGGAGTTTTCACTCCAGCTCCCCATCTCAATGACAATGGTTCCGGAATCCTTAGCGTTGGGAGGTTCCACCAACGGTCGGCAGCGCGTGGGTTCTAAGGGAATGCCTGTGCTCGTCTCCCCTTAGTGTTTACCACATGTCTCTGTGCCAGGGAATGCTAGGGGTGTTTGCAGGAAATCCCAGTGACAGAGGCTGCCTCCCCAAGGTCAGGGAACGTATTTCTCAAACTTCCCCGAGCAGGGAACACCTGTGACTGAAGAGAGCTGCGTGGAGTTGTCTCTCGAGCTCCCCCACTCAATGACAATGGTTCCGGAATCCTTAGCGTGGGGAGGTTCCACCAACGGTCGGCAGCGCGTGGGTTCTAAGGGAATGCCTGTGCTCGTCTCCCCTGAGGGTTTTCCTCATGTGTCTGTGCCAGGTAATGCTAGGGGCGTTTGCAGGAAATCCCAGTGACAGAGGCTGCCTCCCCAAGGTCAGGGAAGGTATTTCTCGCACTTCCCCGAGCAGGGAACACCTGTGACTGAAGAGAGCTGCGTGGAGTTGTCTCTCGAGCTCCCCCACTCAATGACAATGGTTCCGGAATCCTGAGCGTGTGGAGGTTCCACCAACGGTCGGCAGCGCGTGGGTTCTAAGGGAATGCCTGTGCTCGTCTCCCCTGAGGGTTTTCCTCATGTCTCTGTGCCAGGGAATGCTAGGGGGGTTTGCAGGAAATCCCAGTGACAGAGGCTGCCTCCCCAAGGTCAGGGAAGGTATTTCTCATACTTCCCCGAGCAGGGAACACCTGTGACTGAAGAGAGCTGCGTGGAGTTGTCTCTCGAGCTCCCCCACTCAATGAAAATGGTTCCGGAATCCTGAGCGTGGGGAGGTTCCACCAACGGTCGGCAGCGCTTGGGTTCTAAAAGAATGCCTGTGCTCGTCTCCCCTGAGGGTTTTCCTCATGTCTCTGTGCCAGGGAATGCTAGGAGGGTTTGCAGGAAATCCCAGTGACAGAGGCTGACTCCCCAAGGTCAGGGAAGGTATTTCTCGGACTTCCCCGAGCAGGGAACACCTGTGACTGAAGAGAGCTGCGTGGAGTTGTCTCTCGAGCTCCCCCACTCAATGACATTGGTTCCGGAATCCTGAGCGTGGGGAGGTTCCACCAACGGTCGGCAGCGCGTGGATTCTCAGGGAATGCCTGTGCTCATCTCCCCTGAGGGTTTTCCTCATGTCTCTGTGCCACGGAATGCTAGGGGTTGTTGCAGGAAATCCCAGTGACAGAGGCTGCCTCCCCAAGGTCAGGGAAGGTATTTCTCGGACTTCCCCGAGCAGGGAACACCTGTGACTGAAGAGAGCTGCGTGGAGTTGTCTCTCGTGCTCCCCCACTCAATGACAATGGTTCGGGAATCCTGAGCGTGGGAGGTTCCACCAACGGTCGGCAGCGCGTGGGTTCTAGGGAATGCCAGTGCTCGTCTCCCCTGAGGGCTTTCCTCATGTCTCTGTGCCAGGGAATGCTAGGGGGGTTTGCAGGAAATCCCAGTGACAGAGGCTGCCTCCACAAGTTCAGGGAAGGTATTTCTCGCACTTCCCCGAGCAGGGAACGCCTGTGACTGAAGAGAGCTGCGTGGAGTTTTCACTCGAGCTCCCCATCTCAATGACAATGGTTCCGGAATCCTGAGCGTGGGGAGGTTCCACCAACGGTCGGCAGCGCGTGGGTTCTAACGGAATGCCTGTGATCGTCTCCCCTGAGTGTTTACCACATGTCTCTGTGCCAGGGAATGCTAGGGGTGTTTGCAGGAATTCCCAGTGACAGAGGCTGCCTCCCCAAGGTCAGGAAAGGTATTTCTCGGACTTCCCCGTGCAGGGAACACCTGTGACTGAAGAGAGCTGCGTGGAGTTGTCTCTCGAGCTCCCCCACTCAATGACAATGGTTCCGGAATCCTGAGCGTGGGGAGGTTCCACGAACGGTCGGCAGCGCGTGGGTTCTAGGGAATGCCTGTGCTCGTCTCCCCTGAGTGTTTTCCTCATGTCTCTGTGCCAGGGAATGCTAGGGGGTGTTGCAGGAAATCCAAGTGACAGAGGCTGCCTCCCCAAGTTCAGGGAAGGTATTTCTCGGACTTCCCCGGGCAGGGAACACCTGTGACTGAAGAGAGCTGCGTGGAGTTGTCTCTCGAGCTCCCCCACTCAATGACAATGTTTCCGGAATCCTGAGCGTGGGGAGGTTCCACCAACGGTCGGCAGCGCGTGGGTTCTAAGGGAATGCCTGTGCTCGTCTCCCCTGAGGGTTTTCCTCATGTGTCTGTGCCAGGTAATGCTAGGGGGGTTTGCAGGAAATCCCAGTGACAGAGGCTGCCTCCCCAAGGTCAGGGAAGGTATTTCTCGCACTTCCCGAGCAGGCAACACCTGTGACTGAAGAGAGCTGCGTGGAGTTGTCTCTCGAGCTCCCCCACTCAATGACAATGGTTCCGGAATCCTGAGCGTGGGGAGGTTCCACCAACGGTCGGCAGCGCGTGGGTTCTAAGGGAATGCCTGTGCTCGTCTCCCCTGAGGGTTTTCCTCATATCTCTGTGCCAGGGAATGCTAGGGAGGTTTGCAGGAAATCCCAGTGACAGAGGCTGCCTCCCCAAGGTCAGGAAAGGTATTTCTCGGACTTCCCCGAGCAGGGAACACCTGTGACCTAAGAGAGCTGCGTGGAGTTTTCTCTCGAGCTCCCCCACTTAATGACAATGGTTCCGGAATCCTGAGCGTGGGTAGGTTCCACCAACGGTCGGCAGCGCGTGGTTTCTAAGGGAATGCCTGTGCTCGTCTCCCCTGAGTGTTTTCCTCATGTCTCTGTGCCAGGGAATGCTAGGAGGGTTTGCAGGAAATCCCAGTGACAGAGGCTGCCTCCCCAAGGTCAGGGAAGATATTTCTCGGACTTCCCCGAGCAGGGAACACCTGTGACTGAAGAGAGATTCGTGGATTTGTCTCTCGAGCTCCCGCACTCAATGACTATGGTTCCGAAATCCTGAGCGTGGGGAGGTTCCACCAACGGTCGGCAGCGCGTGGATTCTAAGGGAATGCCTGTGCTCGTCTCCCCTGAGGGTTTTACTCATGTCTCTGTGCCAGGGAATGCTAGGGGGTGTTTCAGGAAATCCCAGTGACAGAGGCTGCCTCCCCAAGGTCAGGGAAGTTATTTCTCGGACTTCCCCGAGCAGGGAACACCTGTGACTGAAGAGATCTGCGTGGAGTTGTCTCTCGAGCTCCCCCACTCAATGACAATGGTTCCGGAATCATGAGCGTGGGGAGGTTCCACCAACGGTCGGCAGCGCGTGGGTTCTAAGGGAATGCCTCTGCTCGTCTCCCCTGAGGGTTTTCCTCATTTCTCTGTGCCAGGGAATGCTAGGGGATGCTGCAGGAAATCCCAGCGACAGAGGCTGCCTCCCCAAGGTCAGGGAAGGTATTTCTCGGACTTCCCAGGACAGGGAACACCTGTGACTGAAGAGAGCTGCGTGGAGTTGTCTCTCGAGCTCCCCCACTCAATGACAATGGTTCCGGAATCCTGAGCGTGTGGAGGTTCCACCAACGGTCGGCAGCGCGTGGGGTCTAAGGGAATGCCTGTGCTCGTCTCCCCTGAGGGTTTTCCTCATGTCTCTGTGCCAGGGAATTCTAGGGGGGTTTGCAGGAAATCCCAGTGACAGAGGCTGCCTCCCCAAGGTCAGGGAAGTTATTTCTCAATCTTCCCCGAGCAGGGAACACCTGTGACTGAAGAGAGCTGCGTGGAGTTGTCTCTCGAGCTCCCCCACTCAATGACAATGTTTCCGGAATCCTGAGCGTGGGGAGGTTCCACCAACGGTCGGCAGCGCGTGGGTTCTAACGGAATGCCTGTGCTCGTCTCCCCTGAGTGTTTTCCTCATTTCTCTGTGCCAGGGAATGCTAGGGGGGTTTGCAGGAAATCCCAGTGACAGAGGCTGCCTCCCCAAGTTCAGGGAAGGTATTCTTGGACTTCCCCGAGCAGGGAACACCTGTGAATGAAGAGAGCTGTGTGGAGTTGTCTCTCGAGCTCCCCCACTCAATGACAATGGTTCCGGAATCCTGAGCGTGGGGAGGTTCCACCAACGGTCGGCAGCGCGTGGTTTCTAAGGGAATGCCTGTGCTCATCTCCCCTGAGGGTTTTCCTCATGTCTCTTTGCCAGGGAATGCTAGGAGGGTTTGCAGGAAATCCCAGTGACAGAGGCTGCCTCCCCAAGGTCAGGGAAGGTATTTCTCGGACTTCCCCGAGCAGGGAACACCTGTGACTGAAGAGAGCTGCGTGGAGTTGTCTCTCGAGCTCCCCCATTCAATGACAATGGTTCCGGAATCCTGAGCGTGGGGAGGTTCCACCAATGGTCGGCAGCGCGTGGGTTCTAAGCAAATGCCTGTGCTAGTCTCCCCTGAGGGTTTTCCTCATGTGTCTGTGCCAGGGAATGCTAGGGGGGTTTGCCGGAAATCCCAGTGACAGAGGCTGCCTCCCCAAGGTCAGGGAAGGTATTTCTCGCACTTCCCAGAGCAGGGAACGCCTGTGATTGAAGAGAGCTGCGTGGAGTTTTCACTCGAGCTCCCCATCTCAATGACAATGGTTCCGGAATCCTTAGCGTGGGGAGGTTCCACCAACGGTCGGCAGCGCGTGGGTTCTAACGGAATGCCTGTGCTCGTCTCCCCTGAGTGTTTACCACATGTCTCTGTGCCAGGGAATGCTAGGGGTGTTTGCAGGAAATCCCAGTGACAGAGGCTGCCTCCCCAAGGTCAGGGAACGTATTTCTCGGACTTCCCCGAGCAGGGAACACCTGTGACTGAAGAGAGCTGCGTGGAGTTGTCTCTCGAGCTCCCCCACTCAATGACAATGGTTCCGGAATCATGAGCGTGGGGAGGTTCCACCAACGGTCGGCAGCGCGTGGGTTCTAAGGGAATGCCTGTGCTCGTCTCCCCTGAGGGTTTTCCTCATGTCTCTGTGCCAGGGAATGCTAGGGGATGCTGCAGGAAATCCCAGTGACAGAGGCTGCCTCCCCAAGGTCAGGGAAGGTATTTCTCGGACTTCCCCGGCCAGGGAACACCTGTGACTGAAGAGAGCTGCGTGGAGTTGTCTCTCGAGCTCCCCCACTCAATGACAATGGTTCCGGAATCCTGAGCGTGGGGAGGTTCCACCAACGTTCGGCAGCGCGTGGGTTCTAAAGGAATGCCTGTGCTCGTCTCCCCTGAGTGTTTTCCTCATTTCTCTGTGCCAGGGAATGCTAGGGGGGTTTGCAGGAAATCCCAGTGACAGAGGCTGCCTCCCCAAGGTCAGGGAAGGTATTTCTCAAACTTCCCCGTGCAGGGAACACCTGTGACTGAAGAGAGCTGCGTGGAGTTGTCTCTCGAGCTCCCCCACTCAATGACAGTGGTTCCGGAATCCTGAGCGTGGGGAGGTTCCACCAACGGTCGGCAGCGCGTGGATTCTAAGGGAATGCCTGTGCTCAACTCCCCTGAGGGTTTTCCTCATGTCTCTTTGCCAGGGAATGCTAGGGGATGCTGCAGGAAATCCCAGTGACAGAGGCTGCCTCCCCAAGGTCAGGGAAGGTATTTCTCGGACTTCCCCGGACAGGGAACACCTGTGACTGAAGAGAGCTGCGTGGAGTTGTCTCTCGAGCTCCCCCACTCAATGAAAATGGTTCCGGAATCCTGAGCGTGGGGAGGTTCCACCAACGGTCGGCAGCGCGTGGGTTCTAAAGGAATGCCTGTGCTCGTCTCCCCTGAGGGTTTTCCTCATTTCTCTGTGCCAGGGAATGCTAGGGGGGTTTGCAGGAAATCCCAGTGACAGAGGCTGCCTCCCCAAGGTCAGGGAAGCTATTTCTCGGACTTCCCCGAGCAGGGAACACCTGTGACTGAAGAGAGCTGCGTGGAGTTGTCTCTCGAGTTCCCCACTCAATGACAATGGTTCCGGAATCCTGAGCGTGGGGAGGTTCCACCAACGGTCGGCAGCGCTTGGGTTCTAACGAAATGCCTGTGCTCGTCTCCCCTGAGGGTTTTCCTCATGTCTCTGTGCCAGGGAATGCTCGGGGGATTTGCAGGAAATCCCAGTGACAGAGGCTGCTTCCCCAAGGTCAGGGAAGGTTTTTCTCGGAATTCCCCTAGCAGGGAACACCTGTGACTGAAGAGAGCATCGTGGAGTTGTCTCTCGAGCTCCCCCACTCAATGACAATGGTTCCGGAATCCTGAGCGTGGGGAGGTTCCACCAACGGTCGGTAGCGCGTGGGTTCTAAGGGAATGCCTGTTCTACTCTCCCGTGAGGGTTTTCGTCATGTCTCTGTGCCAGGGAATGCTAGGGGGGGTGCAGGAAATCCCAGTGACATGGGCTGCCTCCCAAAGGGCAGGGAAGTTATTTCTCGGACTTCCCCTAGCAGGGAACACCTGTGACTGAAGAGAGTTGCGTGGAGTTGTCTCCCGAGCTCCCCCAATCAATGACAATGGTTCTGGAATCCTGAGCGTGGGGAGGTTCCACCAACGGTCGGCAGCGCGTGGGTTCTAATGGAGTGCCTGTGGTCGTCTCCCCTGAGGGTTTTCTTCATGTCTCTGTGCCAGGGAATGCTAGGGGGGGTTGCAGGAAATCCCAGTGACAGAGGATGCCTCCCCAAGGTCAGGGAATGTATTTCTCGCACTTCCCCGAGCAGGGAACACCTGTGATTGAAGAGAGCTGCGTCGAGTTGTCTCTCGAGCTCCCCCACTCAATGACAATGGTTCCGGAATCCTGAGCGTGTGGAGGTTCCACCAACGGTCAGCAGCGCGTGGGTTCTAAGGGAGTGCCTGTGCTCGTCTCCCCTGAGGGTTTTCTTCATGTCTCTGTGCCAGGGAATGCTAGGGGGGGTTGCAGGTATTCCCAGTGACAGAGGCTGCCTCCCCAAGGTCAGGGAAGGTATTTCTCGCACTTCCCCGAGCAGGGAACACCTGTGACTGAAGAGAGCTGCGTGGAGTTGTCTCTCGAGCTCCCCCACTCAATGAAAATGGTTCCGGAATCCTGAGCGTGGGGAGGTTCCACCAACGGTCGGCAGCGCTTGGGTTCTAAAAGAATGCCTGTGCTCGTCTCCCCTGAGTGTTTTCCTCATTTCTCTGTGCCAGGGAATGCTAGGGGGGTTTGCAGGAAATCCCAGTGACAGAGGCTGCCTCCCCAAGGTCAGGGAAGGTATTTCTCAAACTTCGCCGAGCAGGGAACACCTGTGAATGAAGAGAGCTGCGTGGAGTTGTCTCTCGAGCTCCCCCACTCAATGACAATTGTTCCGGAATCCTGAGCGTGGGGAGGTTGCACCAACGGTCGGCAGCGCGTGGGTTCTAACGGAATGCCTGTGCTCGTCTCCCCTGAGTGTTTACCACATGTCTCTGTGCCAGGGAATGCTAGGGGTGTTTGCAGGAAATCCCAGTGACAGAGGCTGCCTCCCCAAGGTCAGGGAAGGTATTTCTCGGACTTCCCCGAGCAGGGAACACCTGTGACTGAAGAGAGCTGCGTGGAGTTGTCTCTCGAGCTCCCCCACTCAATGACAATGGTTCCGGAATCCTTAGCGTGGGGAGGTTCCACCAACGGTCGGCAGCGCGTGGGTTCTAAGGGAATGCCTGTGCTCGTCTCCCCTGAGGGTTTTCCTCATGTGTCTGTGCCAGGTAATGCTAGGGGCGTTTGCAGGAAATCCCAGTGACAGAGGCTGCCTCCCCAAGGTCAGGGAAGGTATTTCTCGCACTTCCCCGAGCAGGGAACACCTGTGACTGAAGAGAGCTGCGTGGAGTTGTCTCTCGAGCTCCCCCACTCAATGACAATTGTTCCGGAATCCTGAGCGTGTGGAGGTTCCACCAACGGTCGGCAGCGCGTGGGTTCTAAAAGAATGCCTGTGCTCGTCTCCCCTGAGGGTTTTCCTCATTTCTCTGTGCCAGGGAATGCTAGGGGGGTTTGCAGGAAATGCCAGTGACAGAGGCTGCCTCCCCAAGGTCAGGGAAGTTGTTTCTCAAACTTCGCCGAGCAGGGAACACCTGTGACTGAAGAGAGCTGCGTGGAGTTGTCTCTCGAGCTCCCCCACTCAATGACAATGGTTCCGGAATCCTGAGCGTGGGGAGGTTCCACCAACGGTCGGCAGCACGTGGGTTCTAAGGGAATGCCTGTGTTCGTCTCCCCTGAGTGTTTTCCTCATGTCTCTCTGCCAGGGAATGCTAGGGGGTGTTGCAGGAAATCCCAGTGACAGAGGTTGCATCCCCAAGGTCAGGGAAGGTATTCTTGGACTTCCCCGAGCAGGGAACACCTGTGACTGAAGAGAGCTGCGTGGAGTTGTCTCTCGAGCTCCCCCACTCAATGACAATGGTTCCGGAATCCTGAGCGTGGGGAGGTTCCACCAACGGTCGGCAGCGCGTGGTTTCTAAGGGAATGCCTGTGCTCATCTCCCCTGAGGGTTTTCCTCATGTCTCTGTGCCAGGGAATGCTAGGAGGGTTTGCAGGAAATCCCAGTGACAGAGGCTGCCTCCCCAAGGTCAGGGAAGGTATTTTTCGGACTTCCCCGTGCAGGGAACACCTGTGACTGAAGAGAGCTGCGTGGAGTTGTCTCTCGAGCTCCCCCATTCAATGACAATGGTTCCGGAATCCTGAGCGTGGGGAAGTTCCACCAACGGTCGGCAGCGCGTGGGTTCTAAGCGAATGCCTGTGCTCGTCTCCCCTGAGGGTTTTCCTCATGTGTCTGTGCCAGGGAATGCTATGGGGGTTTGCCGGAAATCCCAGTGACAGAGGCTGCCTCCCCAAGGTCAGGGAACGTATTTCTAAAACTTCCCCAAGCAGGGAACACCTGTGACTGAAGAGAGCTGCGTGCAGTTGTCTCTCGAGCTCCCCCACTCAATGACAATGGTTCCGGAATCCTGAGCGTGGGGAGGTTCCACCAACGGTCGGCAGCGCGTGGGTTCTAAGGGAATGCCTGTGCTCGTCTCCCCTGAGGGTTTTCCTCATGTCTCTGTGCCAGGGAATGCTAGGGGGGTTTGCAGGAAATCCCAGTGACAGAGGCTGCCTCCCCAAGGTCAGGGAAGGTATTTCTCATACTTCCCCGAGCAGGGAACACCTGTGACTGAAGAGAGCTGCGTGGAGTTGTCTCTCGAGCTCCCCCACTCAATGAAAATGGTTCCGGAATCCTGAGCGTGGGGAGGTTCCACCAACGGTCGGCAGTGCGTGGGTTCTAAAAGAATGCCTGTGCTCGTCTCCCCTGAGTGTTTTCCTCATTTCTCTGTGCCAGGGAATGCTGGGGGGGTTTGCAGGAAATCCCAGTGACAGAGGCTGCCTCCCCAAGGTCAGGGAAGGTATTTCTCAAACTTCGCCGAGCAGGGAACACCTGTGACTGAAGAGAGCTGCGTGGAGTTGTCTCTCGAGCTCCCCCACTCAATGACAATGGTTCCGGAATCCTGAGCGTGGGGAGGTTCCACCAACGGTCGGCAGCACGTGGGTTCTAAGGGAATGCCTGTGTTCGTCTCCCCTGAGGGTTTTCCTCATGTCTCTCTGCCAGGGAATGCTAGGGGGTGTTGCAGGAAATCCCAGTGACAGAGGCTGCATCCCCAAGGTCAGGGAAGGTATTCTTGGACTTCCCCGAGCAGGGAACACCTGTGAATGAAGAGAGCTGTGTTGAGTTGTCTCTCGAGCTCCCCCACTCAATGACAATGGTTCCGGAATCCTGAGCGTGGGGAGGTTCCACCAACGGTCGGCAGCGCGTGGTTTCTAAGGGAATGCCTGTGCTCAACTCCCCTGAGGGTTTTCCTCATGTCTCTGTGCCAGGGAATGCTAGGAGGGTTTGCAGGAAATCCCAGTGACAGAGGCTGCCTAACCAAGGTCAGGGAAGGTATTTCTCGGACTTCCCCGAGCAGGGAACACCTGTGACTGAAGAGAGCTGCGTGGAGTTGTCTCTCGAGCTCCCCCATTCAATGACAATGGTTCCGGAATCCTGAGCGTGGGGAGGTTCCACCAACGGTCGGCAGCGCGTGGGTTCTAAGCGAATGCCTGTGCTCGTCTCCCCTGAGGGTTTTCCTCATGTGTCTGTGCCAGGGAATGCTATGGGGTTTTGCCGGAAATCCCAGTGACAGAGGCTGCCTCCCCAAGGTCAGGGAAGGTATTTCTCGCACTTCCCCGAGCAGGGAACGCCTGTGACTGAAGAGAGCTGCCTGGAGTTTTCACTCGAGCTCCCCATCTCAATGACAATGGTTCCGGAATCCTTAGCTTGGGGAGGTTCCACCAACGGTCGGCAGCGCGTGGGTTCTAACGGAATGCCTGTGCTCGTCTCCCCTGAGTGTTTACCACATGTCTCTGTGCCAGGGAATGCTAGGGGTGTTTGCAGGAAATCCCAGTGACAGAGGCTGCCTCCCCAAGGTCAGGGAACGTATTTCTCAAACTTCCCCAAGCAGGGAACACCTGTGACTGAAGAGAGCTGCGTGGAGTTGTCTCTCGAGCTCCCCCACTCAATGACAATGTTTCCGGAATCCTGAGCGTGGGGAGGTTCCACCAACGGTCGGCAGCGCGTGGGTTCTAAGGGAATGCCTGTGCTCGTCTCCCCTGAGTGTTTTCCTCATGTCTCTGTGCCAGGGAATGCTAGGGGGGGTTGCAGGAATTCCCAGTGACAGAGGCTGCCTCCCCAAGGTCAGGGAAGGTATTTCTCGGACTTCCCCGAGCAGGGAACACCTGTGACTGAAGAGAGCTGCGTGGAGTTGTCTCTCGAGCTCCCCCACTCAATGACAATGGTTCCGGAATCCTGAGCGTGGGGATGTTCCACCAACGGTCGGCAGCGCGTGGGTTCTAAGGGAATGCCTTTGCTCGTCTCCCCTGAGGGTTTTCCTCATGTGTCTGTGCCAGGTAATGCTAGGGGCGTTTGCAGGAAATCCCAGTGACAGAGGCTGCCTCCCCAAGGTCAGGGAAGGTATTTCTCGCACTTCCCCGAGCAGGCAACACCTGTGACTGAAGAGAGCTGCGTGGAGTTGTCTCTCGAGCTCCCCAACTCAATGACAATGTTTCCGGAATCCTGAGCGTGGGGAGGTTCCACCAACGGTCGGCAGCGCGTGGGTTCTAAGGGAATGCCTGTGCTCGTCTCCCCTGAGGGTTTTCCTCATTTCTCTGTGCCAGGGAATGCTAGGGGTGTTTGCAGGAAATCCCAGTGACAGAGGCTGCCTCCCCAAGGTCTGGTAAGGTATTTCTCGGACTTAACTGAGCAGGGAACACCTGTGACTGAAGAGAGCTTCGTGGAGTTTTCTCTCGAGCTCCCCCACTCAATTACAATGGTTCCGGAATCCTGAGCATGGGGAGGTTCCACCAACGGTCGGCAGCGCGTGGGTTCTAAAAGAATGCCTGTGCTCGTCTCCCCTGAGGGTTTTCCTCATTTCTCTGTGCCAGGGAATGCTAGGGGGGTTTGCAGGAAATCCCAGTGACAGAGGCTCCCTCCCCAAGGTCAGGGAAGGTGTTTCTCAAACTTCGCCGAGCAGGGAACACCTGTGACTGAAGAGAGCTGCGTGGAGTTGTCTCTCGAGCTCCCCCACTCAATGACAATGGTTCCGGAATCCTGAGCGTGGGGAGGTTCCACCAACGGTCGGCAGCACGTGGGTTCTAAGGGAATGCCTGTGTTCGTCTCCCCTGAGGGTTTTCCTCATGTCTCTCTGCCAGGGAATGCTAGGGGGTGTTGCAGGAAATCCCAGTGACAGAGGATGCATCCCCAAGGTCAGGGAAGGTATTCTTGGACTTCCCCGAGCAGGGAACACCTGTGAATGAAGAGAGCTGTGTTGAGTTGTCTCTCGAGCTCCCCCACTCAATGACAATGGTTCCGGAATCCTGAGCGTGGGGAGGTTCCACCAACGGTCGGTAGCGCGTGGGTTTAAAGGGAATGCCTGTGCTCGTCTCCCCTGAGTGTTTTCCTCATGTCTCTGTGCCAGGGAATGCTGGGGGGGGTTGCAGGAATTCCCAGTGACAGAGGCTGCCTCCCCAAGGTCAGGGAAGGTATTTCTCGGAATTCCCCGAGCAGGGAACACCTGTGACTGAAGAGAGATGCGTGGAGTTGTCTCTCGAGCTCCCCCACTCAATGACAATGGTTCCGGAATCCTGAGCGTGGGGAGGTTCCACCAACGGTCGGCAGCGCGTGGTTTCTAAGGGAATGCCTGTGCTCATCTCCCCTGAGGGTTTTCCTCATGTCTCTGTGCCAGGGAATGCTAGGAGGGTTTGCAGGAAATCCCAGTGACAGAGGCTGCCTCCCCAAGGTCAGGGAAGGTATTTCTCGGACTTCCCCGAGCAGGGAACACCTGTGACTGAAGAGAGCTGCGTGGAGTTGTCTCTCGAGCTCCCCCATTCAATGACAATGGTTCCGGAATCCTGAGCGTGGGGAAGTTCCACCAACGGTCGGCAGCGCGTGGGTTCTAAGCGAATGCCTGTGCTCGTCTCCCCTGAGGGTTTTCCTCATGTGTCTGTGCCAGGGAATGCTATGGGGGTTTGCCGGAAATCCCAGTGACAGAGGCTGCCTCCCCAAGGTCAGGGAAGGTATTTCTCGCACTTCCCCGAGCAGGGAACGCCTGTGACTGAAGAGAGCTGCCTGGAGTTTTCACTCGAGCTCCCCATCTCAATGACAATGGTTCCGGAATCCTTAGCGTGGGGAGGTTCCACCAAAGGTCGGCAGCGCGTGGGTTCTAACGGAATGCCTGTGCTCGTCTCCCCTGAGTGTTTACCACATGTCTCTGTGCCAGGGAATGCTAGGGGTGTTTGCAGGAAATCCCAGTGACAGTGGCTGCCTCCCCAAGGTCAGGGAACGTATTTCTCAAACTTCCCCAAGCAGGGAACACCTGTGACTGAAGAGAGCTGCGTGGAGTTGTCTCTCGAGCTCCCCCACTCAATGACAATGGTTCCGGTATCCTGAGCGTGGGGAGGTTCCACCAACGGTCGGCAGCGCGTGGGTTCTAAGGGAATGCCTGTGCTCGTCTCCCCTGAGGGTTTTCCTCATGTCTCTGAGCCAGGGAATGCTAGGGGGGGTTGCAGGAATTCCCAGTGACAGAGGCTGCCTCCCCAAGGTCAGGGAAGGTATTTCTCGGACTTCCCCGAGCAGGGAACACCTGTGACTGAAGAGAGCTGCGTGGAGTTGTCTCTCGAGCTCCCCCACTCAATGAAAATGGTTCCGGAATCCTGAGCGTGGGGAGGTTCCACCAACGGTCGGCAGCGCGTGGGTTCTAAAAGAATGCCTGTGCTCGTCTCCCCTGAGTGTTTTCCTCATTTCTCTGTGCCAGGGAATGCTGGGGGGGTTTGCAGGAAATCCCAGTGACAGAGGCTGCCTCCCCAAGGTCAGGGAAGGTATTTCTCAAACTTCGCCGAGCAGGGAACACCTGTGACTGAAGAGAGCTGCCTGGAGTTGTCTCTCGAGCTCCCCCACTCAATGACAATGGTTCCGGAATCCTGAGCGTGGGGAGGTTCCACCAACGGTCGGCAGCACGTGGGTTCTAAGGGAATGCCTGTGTTCGTCTCCCCTGAGGGTTTTCCTCATGTCTCTCTGCCAGGGAATGCTAGGGGGTGTTGCAGGAAATCCCAGTGACAGAAGCTGCATCCCCAAGGTCAGGGAAGGTATTCTTGGACTTCCCCGAGCAGGGAACACCTGTGAATGAAGAGAGCTGTGTTGAGTTGTCTCTCGAGCTCCCCCACTCAATGACAATTGTTCCGGAATCCTGAGCGTGGGGAGGTTCCACCAACGGTCGGCAGCGCGTGGTTTCTAAGGGAATGCCTGTGCTCAACTCCCCTGAGGGTTTTCCTAATGTCTCTGTGCCAGGGAATGCTAGGAGGGTTTGCAGGAAATCCCAGTGACAGAGGCTGCCTCCCCAAGGTCAGGGAAGGTATTTCTCGGACTTCCCCGAGCAGGGAACACCTGTGACTGAAGAGAGCTGCGTGGAGTTGTCTCTCGAGCTCCCCCATTCAATGACAATGGTTCCGGAATCCTGAGCGTGGGGAGGTTTCACCAACGGTCGGCAGCGCGTGGGTTCTAAGCGAATGCCTGTGCTCGTCTCCCCTGAGGGTTTTCCTCATGTGTCTGTGCCAGGGAATGCTATGGGGGTTTGCCGGAAATCCCAGTGACAGAGGCTGCCTCCCCAAGGTCAGGGAAGGTATTTCTCGCACTTCCCCGAGCAGGGAACGCCTGTGAATGAAGAGAGCTGCCTGGAGTTTTCACTCGAGCTCCCCATCTCAATGACAATGGTTCCGGAATCCTTAGCGTGGGGAGGTTCCACCAACGGTCGGCAGCGCGTGGGTTCTAACGGAATGCCTGTGCTCGTCTCCCCTGAGTGTTTACCACATGTCTCTGTGCCAGGGAATGCTAGGGGTGTTTGCAGGAAATCCCAGTGACAGAGCCTGCCTCCCCAAGGTCAGGGAACGTATTTCTCAAACTTCCCCAAGCAGGGAACACCTGTGACTGAAGAGAGCTGCGTGGAGTTGTCTCTCGAGCTCCCCCACTCAATGACAATGTTTCCGGAATCCTGAGCGTGGGGAGGTTCCACCAACGGTCGGCAGCGCGTGGGTTCTAAGGGAATGCCTGTGCTCGTCTCCCCTGAGTGTTTTCCTCATGTCTCTGTGCCAGGGAATGCTAGGGGGGGTTGCAGGAATTCCCAGTGACAGAGGCTGCCTCCCCAAGGTCAGGGAAGGTATTTCTCGGACTTCCCCGAGCAGGGAACACCTGTGACTGAAGAGAGCTGCGTGGAGTTGTCTCTCGAGCTCCCCCACTCAATGACAATGGTTCCGGAATCCTGAGCGTGGGGAGGTTCCAACAACGGTCGGCAGCGCGTGGGTTCTAAGGGAATGCCTGTGCTCGTCTCCCCTGAGGGTTTTCCTCATTTCTCTGTGCCAGGGAATGCTAGGGGTGTTTGCAGGAAATCCCAGTGACAGAGTCTGCCTCCCCAAGGTCTGGGAAGGTATTTCTCGGACTGAACTGAGCAGGGAACACCTGTGACTGAAGAGAGCTGCGTGGAGTTTTCTCTCGAGCTCCCCCACTCAATTACAATGGTTCCGGAATCCTGAGCTTAGGGAGGTTCCACCAACGGTCGGCAGCGCGTGGGTTCTAAGGGAATGCCTGTGCTCGTCTCCCCTGAGGGTTTTCCTCATGTCTCTGTGCCAGGGAATGCTAGGAGGGTTTGCAGGAAATCCCAGTGACAGAGGCTGACTCCCCAAGGTCAGGGAAGTTATTTCTCGGACTTCCCCGAGCAGGGAACACCTGTGACTGAAGAGAGCTGCGTGGAGTTGTCTCTCGAGCTCCCCCACTCAATGACAATGGTTCCGGAATCCTGAGCGTGGGGAGGTTCCACCAACGGTCGGCAGCGCGTGGATTCTCAGGGAATGCCTGTGCTCATCTCCCCTGAGGGTTTTCCTCATGTCTCTGTGCCAGGGAATGCTAGGGGGTGTTGCAGGAAATCCCAGTGACAGAGGCTGCCTCCCCATGGTCAGGGAAGTTATTTCTCGGACTTCCCCGAGCAGGGAACACCTGTGACTGAAGAGAGCTGCGTGGAGTTGTCTCTCGTGCTCCCCCACTCAATGACAATGTTTCGGGAATCCTGAGCGTGGGAGGTTCCACCAACGGTCGGCAGCGCGTGGGTTCTAGGGAATGCCAGTGCTCGTCTCCCCTGAGGGTTTTCCTCATGTCTCTGTGCCAGGGAATGCTAGGGGGGTTTGCAGGAAATCCCAGTGACAGAGGCTGCCTCCCCAAGGTCAGGGAACGTATTTCTCAAACTTCCCCAAGCAGGGAACACCTGTGACTGAAGAGAGCTGCGTGGAGTTTTCACTCGAGCTCCCCATCTCAATGACAATCGTTCCGGAATCCTGAGCGTGGGGAGGTTCCACCAACGGTCGGCAGCGCGTGGGTTCTAACGGAATGCCTGTGATCGTCTCCCCTGAGTGTTTACCACATGTCTCTGTGCCAGGGAATGCTAGGGGTGTTTGCAGGAATTCCCAGTGACAGAGGCTGCCTCCCCAAGGTCAGGGAACGTATTTCTCAAACTTCCCCAAGCAGGGAACACCTGTGACTGAAGAGAGCTGCGTGGAGTTGTCTCTCGAGCTCCCCCACTCAATGACAATGGTTCCGGAATCCTGAGCGTGGGGAGGTTCCACCAACGGTCGGCAGCGCGTGGGTTCTAGGGAATGCCTGTGCTCTTCTCCCCTGAGTGTTTTCCTCATGTCTCTGTGCCAGGGAATGCTAGGGGGTGTTGCAGGAAATCCAAGTGACAGAGGCTGCCTCCCCAAGGTCAGGGAAGGTATTTCTCGGACTTCCCCGGGCAGGGAACACCTGTGACTGAAGAGAGCTGCGTGGAGTTGTCTCTCGAGCTCCCCCACTCAATGACAATGGTTCCGGAATCCTGAGCGTGGGGAGGTTCCACCAACGGTCGGCAGCGCGTGGGTTCTAAAGGAATGCCTGTGCTCGTCTCCCCTGAGGGTTTTCCTCATTTCTCTGTGCCAGGGAATGCTAGGGGGGTTTGCAGGAAATCCCAGTGACAGAGGCTGCCTCCCCAAGGTCAGGGAAGCTATTTCTCGGACTTCCCCGAGCAGGGAACACCTGTGACTGAAGAGAGCTGCGTGGAGTTGTCTCTCGAGCTCCCCCACTCAATGACAATGGTTCCGGAATCCTGAGCGTGGGGAGGTTCCACCAACGGTCGGCAGCGCTTGGGTTCTAACGAAATGCCTGTGATCGTCTCCCCTGACGGTTTTCCTCATGTCTCTGTGCCAGGGAATGCTCGGGGTTTTGCAGGAAATCCCAGTGACAGAGGCTGCTTCCCCAAGGTCAGGGAAGGTTTTTCTCGGACTTCCCCTAGCAGGGAACACCTGTGACTGAAGAGAGCATCGTGGAGTTGTCTCTCGAGCTCCCCCACTCAATGACAATGGTTCCGGAATCCTGAGCGTGGGGAGGTTCCACCAACGGTCGGTAGCGCGTGGGTTCTAAGGGAATGCCTGTTCTACTCTCCCTTGAGGGTTTTCGTCATGTCTCTGTGCCAGGGAATGCTAGGGGGGGTGCAGGAAATCCCAGTGACATAGGCTGCCTCCCAAAGGGCAGGGAAGTTATTTCTCGGACTTCCCCTAGCAGGGAACACCTGTGACTGAAGAGAGCTGCGTGGAGTTGTCTCCCGAGCTCCCCCAATCAATGACAATGGTTCTGGAATCCTGAGCGTGGGGAGGTTCCACCAACGGTCGGCAGCGCGTGGGTTCTAATGGAGTGCCTGTGGTCGTCTCCCCTGAGGGTTTTCTTCATGTCTCTGTGCCAGGGAATGCTAGGGGGGGTTGCAGGAAATCCCAGTGACAGAGGATGCCTCCCCAAGGTCAGGGAATGTATTTCTCGCACTTCCCCGAGCAGGGAACACCTGTGATTGAAGAGAGCTGCGTCGAGTTGTCTCTCGAACTCCCCCACTCAATGACAATGGTTCCGGAATCCTGAGCGTGGGGAGGTTCCACCAACGGTCAGCAGCGCGTGGGTTCTAAGGGAGGGCCTGTGCTCGTCTCCCCTGAGGGTTTTCTTCATGTCTCTGTGCCAGGGAATGCTAGGGGGGGTTGCAGGAATTCCCAGTGACAGAGGCTGCCTCCCCAAGGTCAGGGAAGTTATTTCTCGCACTTCCCCGAGCAGGGAACACCTGTGACTGAAGAGAGCTGCGTGGAGTTGTCTCTCGAGCTCCCCCACTCAATG
The DNA here is from genome assembly GCF_048564905.1 of Vicugna pacos. Lineage (NCBI taxonomy): Eukaryota > Metazoa > Chordata > Mammalia > Artiodactyla > Camelidae > Vicugna > Vicugna pacos. Next base: position 52,981,710 of record NW_027328721.1, read on the forward strand.
AAAATGGTTCCGGAATCCTGAGCGTGGGGAGGTTCCACCAACGGTCGGCAGCGCTTGGGTTCTAAAAGAATGCCTGTGCTCGTCTCCCCTGAGTGTTTTCCTCATTTCTCTGTGCCAGGGAATGCTAGGGGGGTTTGCAGGAAATCCCAGTGACAGAGGCTGCCTCCCCAAGTTCAGGGAAGGTATTTCTCAAACTTCGCCAAGCAGGGAACACCTGTGACTGAAGAGAGCTGCGTGGAGTTGTCTCTCGAGCTCCCCCACTCAATGACAATTTTTCCGGAATCCTGAGCGTGGGGAGGTTGCACCAACGGTCGGCAGCGCGTGGCTTATAAGGGAATGCCTGTGTTCGTCTCCCCTGAGGGTTTTCCTCATGTGTCTGTGCCAGGGAATGCTAGGGGGGTTTGCCGAAAATCACAGTGACAGAGGCTGCCTCCCCAAGGTCAGGGAAGGTATTTCTCGCACTTCCCCGAGCAGGGAACGCTTGTGACTGAAGAGAGCTGCCTGGAGTTTTCACTCGAGCTCCCCATCTCAATGACAATGGTTCCGGAATCCTTAGCGTTGGGAGGTTCCACCAACGGTCGGCAGCGCGTGGGTTCTAACGGAATGCCTGTGCTCGTCTCCCCTGAGTGTTTACCACATGTCTCTGTGCCAGGGAATGCTAGGGGTGTTTGCAGGAAATCCCAGTGACAGAGGCTGCCTCCCCAAGGTCAGGGAACGTATTTCTCAAACTTCCCCAAGCAGGGAACACCTGTGACTGAAGAGAGCTGCGTGGAGTTGTCTCTCGAGCTCCCCCACTCAATGACAATGGTTCCGGAATCCTGAGCGTGGGGAGGTTCCACCAACGGTCGGCAGCGCGTGGGTTCTAAGGGAATGCCTGTGCTCGTCTCCCCTGAGTGTTTTCCTCATGTCTCTGTGCCAGGGAATGCTAGGGGGGCTTGCAGGAATTCCCAGTGACAGAGGCTGCCTCCCCAAGGTCAGGGAAGGTATTTCTCGGACTTCCCCGAGCAGGGAACACCTGTGACTGAAGAGAGCTGCGTGGAGTTGTCTCTCGAGCTCCCCCACTCAATGACAATGGTTCCGGAATCCTTAGCGTGGGGAGGTTCCACCAACGGTCGGCAGCGCGTGGGTTCTAAGGGAATGCCTGTGCTCGTCTCCCCTGAGGGTTTTCCTCATGTGTCTGTGCCAGGTAATGCTAGGGGCGTTTGCAGGAAATCCCAGTGACAGAGGCTGCCTCCCCAAGGTCAGGGAAGGTATTTCTCGCACTTCCCCGAGCAGGGAACACCTGTGACTGAAGAGAGCTGCGTGGAGTTGTCTCTCGAGCTCCCCCACTCAATGACAATGGTTCCGGAATCCTGAGCGTGTGGAGGTTCCACCAACGGTCGGCAGCTCGTGGGTTCTAAAAGAATGCCTGTGCTCGTCTCCCCTGAGGGTTTTCCTCATTTCTCTGTGCCAGGGAATGCTAGGGGGGTTTGCAGGAAATGCCAGTGACAGAGGCTGCCTCCCCAAGGTCAGGGAAGGTGTTTCTCAAACTTCGCCGAGCAGGGAACACATGTGACTGAAGAGAACTGCGTGGAGTTGTCTCTCGAGCTCCCCCACTCAATGACAATGGTTCCGGAATCCTGAGCGTGGGGAGGTTCCACCAACGGTCGGCAGCACGTGGGTTCTAAGGGAATGCATGTGTTCGTCTCCCCTGAGTGTTTTCCTCATGTCTCTCTGCCAGGGAATGCTAGGGGTTGTTGCAGGAAATCCCAGTGACAGAGGTTGCATCCCCAAGGTCAGGGAAGGTATTCTTGGACTTCCCCGAGCAGGGAACACCTGTGACTGAAGAGAGCTGCGTGGAGTTGTCTCTCGAGCTCCCCCACTCAATGACAATGGTTCCGGAATCCTGAGCGTGGGGAGGTTCCACCAACGGTCGGCAGCGCGTGGTTTCTAAGGGAATGCCTGTGCTCATCTCCCCTGAGGGTTTTCCTCATGTCTCTGTGCCTGGGAATGCTAGGAGGGTTTGCAGGAAATCCCAGTGACAGAGGCTGCCTCCCCAAGGTCAGGGAAGGTATTTCTCGGACTTCCCCGAGCAGGGAACACCTGTGACTGAAGAGACCTGCGTGGAGTTGTCTCTCGAGCTCCCCCATTCAATGACAATGGTTCCGGAATCCTGAGCGTGGGGAGGTTCCACCAACGGTCGGCAGCGCGTGGGTTCTAAGCGAATGCCTGTGCTCGTCTCCCCTGAGGGTTTTCCTCATGTGTCTGTGCCAGGGAATGCTATGGGGTTTTGCCGGAAATCCCAGTGACAGAGGCTGCCTCCCCAAGGTCAGGGAAGGTATTTCTCGCACTTCCCCGAGCAGGGAACGCCGGTGACTGAAGAGAGCTGCCTGGAGTTTTCACTCGAGCTCCCCATCTCAATGACAATGGTTCCGGAATCCTTAGCGTGGGGAGGTTCCACCAACGGTCGGCAGCGCGTGGGTTCTAACGGAATGCCTGTGCTCGTCTCCCCTGAGTGTTTACCACATGTTTCTGTGCCAGGGAATGCTAGGGGTGTTTGCAGGAAATCCCAGTGACAGAGGCTGCCTCCCCAAGTTCAGGGAACGTATTTCTCAAACTTCCCCAAGCAGGGAACACCTGTGACTGAAGAGAGCTGCGTGGAGTTGTCTCTCGAGCTCCCCCACTCAATGACAATGTTTCCGGAATCCTGAGCGTGGGGAGGTTCCACCAACGGTCGGCAGCGCGTGGGTTCTAAGGGAATGCCTGTGCTCGTCTCCCCTGAGTGTTTTCCTCATGTCTCTGTGCCAGGGAATGCTAGGGGGGGTTGCAGGAATTCCCAGTGACAGAGGCTGCCTCCCCAAGTTCAGGGAAGGTATTTCTCGGACTTCCCCGAGCAGGGAACACCTGTGACTGAAGAGAGCTGCGTGGAGTTGTCTCTCGAGCTCCCCCACTCAATGAAAATGGTTCCGGAATCCTGAGCGTGGGGAGGTTCCACCAACGGTCGGCAGCGCGTGGGTTCTAAGGGAATGCCTGTGCTCGTCTCCCCTGAGGGTTTTCCTCATGTGTCTGTGCCAGGTAATGCTAGGGGCGTTTGCAGGAAATCCCAGTGACAGAGGCTGCCTCCCCAAGGTCAGGGAAGGTATTTCTCGCACTTCCCCGAGCAGGCAACACCTGTGACTGAAGAGAGCTGCGTGGAGTTGTCTCTCGAGCTCCCCAACTCAATGACAATGTTTCCGGAATCCTGAGCGTGGGGAGGTTCCACCAACGGTCGGCAGCGCGTGGGTTCTAAGGGAATGCCTGTGCTCGTCTCCCCTGAGGGTTTTCCTCATTTCTCTGTGCCAGGGAATGCTAGGGGTGTTTGCAGGAAATCCCAGTGACAGAGTCTGCCTCCCCAAGGTCTGGTAAGGTATTTCTCGGACTTAACTGAGCAGGGAACACCTGTGACTGAAGAGAGCTGCGTGGAGTTTTCTCTCGAGCTCCCCCACTCAATTACAATGGTTCCGGAATCCTGAGCATGGGGAGGTTCCACCAACGGTCGGCAGCGCGTGGGTTCTAACGGAATGCCTGTGCTCGTCTCCCCTGAGGGTTTTCCTCATGTCTCTGTGCCAGGGAATGCTAGGAGGGTTTGCAGGAAATCCCAGTGACAGAGGCTGACTCCCCAAGGTCAGGGAAGGTATTTCTCGGACTTCCCCGAGCAGGGAACACCTGTGACTGAAGACAGCTGCGTGGAGTTGTCTCTCGAGCTCCCCCACTCAATGACAATGGTTCCGGAATCCTGAGCGTGGGGAGGTTCCACCAACGGTCGGCAGCGCGTGGATTCTCAGGGAATGCCTGTGCTCATCTCCCCTGAGGGTTTTCCTCATGTCTCTGTGCCAGGGAATGCTAGGGGGATTTGCAGGAAATCCCAGTGACAGAGGCTGCCTCCACAAGTTCAGGGAAGGTATTTCTCGCACTTCCCCGAGCAGGGAACGCCTGTGACTGAAGAGAGCTGCGTGGAGTTTTCACTCGAGCTCCCCATCTCAATGACAATGGTTCCGGAATCCTGAGCGTGGGGAGGTTCCACCAACGGTCGGCAGCGCGTGGGTTCTAACGGAATGCCTGTGATCGTCTCCCCTCAGTGTTTACCACATGTCCCTGTGCCAGGGAATGCTAGGGGGTGTTGCAGGAAATCCAAGTGACAGAGGCTGCCTCCCCAAGGTCAGGGAAGTTATTTCTCGGACTTCCCTGGGCAGGGAACACCTGTGACTGAAGAGAGCTGCGTGGAGTTGTCTCTCGAGCTCCCCCACTCAATGACAATGGTTCCGGAATCCTGAGCGTGGGGAGGTTCCACCAACGGTCGGCAGCGCGTGGGTTCTAAGGGAATGCCTGTGCTCGTCTCCCCTGAGGATTTTCCTCATGTGTCTGTGCCAGGTAATGCTAGGGGGTGTTGCAGGAAATCCCAGTGACAGAGGCTGCCTCCCCAAGGTCAGGGAAGGTATTTCTCGCACTTCCCGAGCAGGCAACACCTGTGACTGAAGAGAGCTGCGTGGAGTTGTCTCTCGAGCTCCCCCACTCAATGACAATTGTTCCGGAATCCTGAGCGTGGGGAGGTTCCACCAACGGTCGGCAGCGCGTGGGTTCTAAGGGAATGCCTGTGCTCGTCTCCCCTGAGGGTTTTCCTCATATCTCTGTGCCAGGGAATGCTAGGGAGGTTTGCAGGAAATCCCAGTGACAGAGGCTGCCTCCCCAAGGTCAGGAAAGGTATTTCTCGGACTTCCCCGAGCAGGGAACACCTGTGACTGAAGAGAGCTGCGTGGAGTTGTCTCTCGATCTCCCCCACTCAATGACAATGGTTCCGGAATCCTGAGCGTGTGGAGGTTCCACCAACGGTCGGCAGCGCGTGGGTTCTAAAAGAATGCCTGTGCTCGTCTCCCCTGAGGGTTTTCCTCATTTCTCTGTGCCAGGGAATGCTAGGGGGGTTTGCAGGAAATCCCAGTGACAGAGGCTGCCTCCCCAAGGTCAGGGAAGGTGTTTCTCAAACTTCGCCGGGCAGGGAACACCTGTGACTGAAGAGAGCTGCGTGGAGTTGTCTCTCGAGCTCCCCCACTCAATGACAATGGTTCCGGAATCCTGAGCGTGGGGAGGTTCCACCAACGGTCGGCAGCACGTGGGTTCTAAGGGAATGCCTGTGTTCGTCTCCCCTGAGGGTTTTCCTCATGTCTCTCTGCCAGGGAATGCTAGGGGGTGTTGCAGGAAATCCCAGTGACAGAGGCTGCATCCCCAAGGTCAGGGAATGTATTCTTGGACTTCCCCGAGCAGGGAACACCTGTGAATGAAGAGAGCTGTGTTGAGTTGTCTCTCGAGCTCCCCCACTCAATGACAATGGTTCCGGAATCCTGAGCGTGGGGAGGTTCCACCAACGGTCGGCAGCGCGTGGGTTCTAAGGGAATGCCTGTGCTCGTCTCCCCTGAGTGTTTTCCTCATGTCTCTGTGCCAGGGAATGCTGGGGGGGGTTGCAGGAATTCCCAGTGACAGAGGCTGCCTCCCCAAGGTCAGGGAAGTTATTTCTCGGACTTCCCCGAGCAGGGAACACCTGTGACTGAAGAGAGCTGCGTGGAGTTGTCTCTCGAGCTCCCCCACTCAATGACAATGGTTCCGGAATCCTTAGCGTGGGGAGGTTCCACCAACGGTCGGCAGCGCGTGGGTTCTAAGGGAATGCCTGTGCTCGTCTCCCCTGAGGGTTTTCCTCATGTGTCTGTGCCAGGTAATGCTAGGGGCGTTTGCAGGAAATCCCAGTGACAGAGGCTGCCTCCCCAAGGTCAGGGAAGGTATTTCTCGCACTTCCCCGAGCAGGGAACACCTGTGACTGAAGAGAGCTGCGTGGAGTTGTCTCTCGAGCTCCCCCACTCAATGACAATGGTTCCGGAATCCTGAGCGTGGGGAGGTTCCACCAACGGTCGGCAGCGCGTGGTTTCTAAGGGAATGCCTGTGCTCATCTCCCCTGAGGGTTTTCCTCATGTCTCTGTGCCAGGGAATGCTAGGAGGGTTTGCAGGAAATCCCAGTGACAGAGGCTGCCTCCCCAAGGTCAGGGAAGGTATTTCTCGGACTTCCCCGAGCAGGGAACACCTGTGACTGAAGAGAGCTGCGTGGAGTTGTCTCTCGAGCTCCCCCATTCAATGACAATGGTTCCGGAATCCTGAGCGTGGGGAAGTTCCACCAACGGTCGGCAGCGCGTGGGTTCTAAGCGAATGCCTGTGCTCGTCTCCCCTGAGGGTTTTCCTCATGTGTCTGTGCCAGGGAATGCTATGGGGGTTTGCCGGAAATCCCAGTGACAGAGGCTGCCTCCCCAAGGTCAGGGAAGGTATTTCTCGCACTTCCCCGAGCAGGGAACGCCTGTGACTGAAGAGAGCTGCCTGGGGTTTTCACTCGAGCTCCCCATCTCAATGACAATGGTTCCGGAATCTTTAGCGTGGGGAGGTTCCACCAACGGTCGGCAGCGCGTGGGTTCTAACGGAATGCCTGTGCTCGTCTCCCCTGAGTGTTTACCACATGTCTCTGTGCCAGGGAATGCTAGGGGTGTTTGCAGGAAATCCCAGTGACAGAGGCTGCCTCCCCAAGGTCAGGGAACGTATTTCTCAAACTTCCCCAAGCAGGGAACACCTGTGACTGAAGAGAGCTGCGTGGAGTTGTCTCTCGAGCTCCCCCACTCAATGACAATGGTTCCGGAATCCTGAGCGTGGGGAGGTTCCACCAACGGTCGGCAGCGCGTGGGTTCTAAGGGAATGCCTGTGCTCGTCTCCCCTGAGTGTTTTCCTCATGTCTCTGTGCCAGGGAATGCTAGGGGGGGTTGCAGGAATTCCCAGTGACAGAGGCTGCCTCCCCAAGGTCAGGGAAGTTATTTCTCGGACTTCCCCGAGCAGGGAACACCTGTGACTGAAGAGAGCTGCGTGGAGTTGTCTCTCGAGCTCCCCCACTCAATGACAATGGTTCCGGAATCCTGAGCATGTGGAGGTTCCACCAACGGTCGGCAGCGCGTGGGTTCTAAGGGAATGCCTGTGCTCGTCTCCCCTGAGGGTTTTCCTCATGTCTCTGTGCCAGGGAATGCTAGGGGGGTTTGCAGGAAATCCCAGTGACAGAGGCTGCCTCCCCAAGGTCAGGGAAGGTATTTCTCATACTTCCCCGAGCAGGGAACACCTGTGACTGAAGAGAGCTGCGTGGAGTTGTCTCTCGAGCTCCCCCACTCAATGAAAATGGTTCCGGAATCCTGAGCGTGGGGAGGTTCCACCAACGGTCGGCAGCGCGTGGGTTCTAAAAGAATGCCTGTGCTCGTCTCCCCTGAGTGTTTTCCACATTTCTCTGTGCCAGGGAATGCTGGGGGGGTTTGCAGGAAATCCCAGTGACAGAGGCTGCCTCCCCAAGGTCAGGGAAGGTATTTCTCATACTTCCCCGAGCAGGGAACACCTGTGACTGAAGAGAGCTGCGTGGAGTTGTCTCTCGAGCTCCCCCACTCAATGAAAATGGTTCCGGAATCCTGAGCGTGGGGAGGTTCCACCAACGGTCGGCAGCGCGTGGGTTCTAAAAGAATGCCTGTGCTCGTCTCCCCTGAGTGTTTTCCTCATTTCTCTGTGCCAGGGAATGCTGGGGGGGTTTGCAGGAAATCCCAGTGACAGAGGCTGCCTCCCCAAGGTCAGGGAAGGTATTTCTCAAACTTCGCCGAGCAGGGAACACCTGTGACTGAAGAGAGGTGCGTGGAGTTGTCTCTCGAGCTCCCCCACTCAATGACAATGGTTCCGGAATCCTGAGCGTGGGGAGGTTCCACCAACGGTCGGCAGCACGTGGGTTCTAAGGGAATGCCTGTGTTCGTCTCCCCTGAGGGTTTTCCTCATGTCTCTCTGCCAGGGAATGCTAGGGTGTGTTGCAGGAAATCCCAGTGACAGAGGCTGCATCCCCAAGGTCAGGGAAGGTATTCTTGGACTTCCCCGAGCAGGGAACACCTGTGAATGAAGAGAGCTGTGTTGAGTTGTCTCTCGAGCTCCCCCACTCAATGACAATGGTTCCGGAATCCTGAGCGTGGGGAGGTTCCACCAACGGTCGGCAGCGCGTGGGTTCTAAGGGAGTGCCTGTGCTCGTCTCCCCTGAGGGTTTTCTTCATGTCTCTGTGCCAGGGAATGCTAGGGGGGGTTGCAGGAAATCCCAGTGGCAGAGGCTGCCCCCCAAGGTCAGGGAAGGTATTTCTCGGACTTCCCCGAGCAGGGAACACCTGTGACTGAAGAGAGCTGCGTGGAGTTGTCTCTCGAGCTCCCCCATTCAATGACAATAGTTCCGGAATCCTGAGCGTGGGGAGGTTCCACCAACGGTCGGCAGCGCGTGGGTTCTAAGCGAATGCCTGTGCTCGTCTCCCCTGAGGGTTTTCCTCATGTGTCTGTGCCAGGGAATGCTATGGGGTTTTGCCGGAAATCCCAGTGACAGAGGCTGCCTCCCCAAGGTCAGGGAAGGTATTTCTCGCACTTCCCCGAGCAGGGAACGCCGGTGACTGAAGAGAGCTGCCTGGAGTTTTCACTCGAGCTCCCCATCTCAATGACAATGGTTCCGGAATCCTTAGCGTGGGGAGGTTCCACCAACGGTCGGCAGCGCGTGGGTTCTAACGGAATGCCTGTGCTCGTCTCCCCTGAGTGTTTACCACATGTTTCTGTGCCAGGGAATGCTAGGGGTGTTTGCAGGAAATCCCAGTGACAGAGGCTGCCTCCCCAAGGTCAGGGAACGTATTTCTCAAACTTCCCCAAGCAGGGAACACCTGTGACTGAAGAGAGCTGCGTGGAGTTGTCTCTCGAGCTCCCCCACTCAATGACAATGTTTCCGGAATCCTGAGCGTGGGGAGGTTCCACCAACGGTCGGCAGCGCGTGGGTTCTAAGGGAATGCCTGTGCTCGTCTCCCCTGAGTGTTTTCCTCATGTCTCTGTGCCAGGGAATGCTAGGGGGGGTTGCAGGAATTCCCAGTGACAGAGGCTGCCTCCCCAAGGTCAGGGAAGGAATTTCTCGGACTTCCCCGAGCAGGGAACACCTGTGACTGAAGAGAGCTGCGTGGAGTTGTCTCTCGAGCTCCCCCACTCAATGACAATGGTTCCGGAATCCTGAGCGTGGGGAGGTTCCACCAACGGTCGGCAGCGCGTGGGTTCTAAGGGAATGCCTGTGCTCGTCTCCCCTGAGGGTTTTCCTCATGTGTCTGTGCCAGGTAATGCTAGGGGCGTTTGCAGGAAATCCCAGTGACAGAGGCTGCCTCCCCAAGGTCAGGGAAGGTATTTCTCGCACTTCCCCGAGCAGGCAACACCTGTGACTGAAGAGAGCTGCGTGGAGTTGTCTCTCGAGCTCCCCAACTCAATGACAATTTTTCCGGAATCCTGAGCGTGGGGAGGTTCCACCAACGGTCGGCAGCGCGTGGGTTCTAAGGGAATGCCTGTGCTCGTCTCCCCTGAGGGTTTTCCTCATTTCTCTGTGCCAGGGAATGCTAGGGGTGTTTGCAGGAAATCCCAGTGACAGAGTCTGCCTCCCCAAGGTCTGGTAAGGTATTTCTCGGACTTAACTGAGCAGGGAACACCTGTGACTGAAGAGAGCTGCGTGGAGTTTTCTCTCGAGCTCCCCCACTCAATTACAATGGTTCCGGAATCCTGAGCATGGGGAGGTTCCACCAACGGTCGGCAGCGCGTGGGTTCTAACGGAATGCCTGTGCTCGTCTCCCCTGAGGGTTTTCCTCATGTCTCTGTGCCAGGGAATGCTAGGAGGGTTTGCAGGAAATCCCAGTGACAGAGGCTGACTCCCCAAGGTCAGGGAAGTTATTTCTCGGACTTCCCCGAGCAGGGAACACCTGTGACTGAAGACAGCTGCGTGGAGTTGTCTCTCGAGCTCCCCCACTCAATGACAATGGTTCCGGAATCCTGAGCGTGGGGAGGTTCCACCAACGGTCGGCAGCGCGTGGATTCTCAGGGAATGCCTGTGCTCATCTCCCCTGAGGGTTTTCCTCATGTCTCTGTGCCAGGGAATGCTAGGGGGATTTGCAGGAAATCCCAGTGACAGAGGCTGCCTCCACAAGTTCAGGGAAGGTATTTCTCGCACTTCCCCGAGCAGGGAACGCCTGTGACTGAAGAGAGCTGCGTGGAGTTTTCACTCGAGCTCCCCATCTCAATGACAATGGTTCCGGAATCCTGAGCGTGGGGAGGTTCCACCAACGGTCGGCAGCGCGTGGGTTCTAACGGAATGCCTGTGATCGTCTCCCCTCAGTGTTTACCACATGTCCCTGTGCCAGGGAATGCTAGGGGGTGTTGCAGGAAATCCAAGTGACAGAGGCTGCCTCCCCAAGGTCAGGGAAGTTATTTCTCGGACTTCCCTGGGCAGGGAACACCTGTGACTGAAGAGAGCTGCGTGGAGTTGTCTCTCGAGCTCCCCCACTCAATGACAATGGTTCCGGAATCCTGAGCGTGGGGAGGTTCCACCAACGGTCGGCAGCGCGTGGGTTCTAAGGGAATGCCTGTGCTCGTCTCCCCTGAGGATTTTCCTCATGTGTCTGTGCCAGGTAATGCTAGGGGGTGTTGCAGGAAATCCCAGTGACAGAGGCTGCCTCCCCAAGGTCAGGGAAGGTATTTCTCGCACTTCCCGAGCAGGCAACACCTGTGACTGAAGAGAGCTGCGTGGAGTTGTCTCTCGAGCTCCCCCACTCAATGACAATGGTTCCGGAATCCTGAGCGTGGGGAGGTTCCACCAACGGTCGGCAGCGCGTGGGTTCTAAGGGAATGCCTGTGCTCGTCTCCCCTGAGGGTTTTCCTCATATCTCTGTGCCAGGGAATGCTAGGGAGGTTTGCAGGAAATCCCAGTGACAGAGGCTGCCTCCCCAAGGTCAGGAAAGGTATTTCTCGGACTTCCCCGAGCAGGGAACACCTGTGACTGAAGAGAGCTGCGTGGAGTTGTCTCTCGATCTCCCCCACTCAATGACAATGGTTCCGGAATCCTGAGCGTGTGGAGGTTCCACCAACGGTCGGCAGCGCGTGGGTTCTAAAAGAATGCCTGTGCTCGTCTCCCCTGAGGGTTTTCCTCATTTCTCTGTGCCAGGGAATGCTAGGGGGGTTTGCAGGAAATCCCAGTGACAGAGGCTGCCTCCCCAAGGTCAGGGAAGGTGTTTCTCAAACTTCGCCGGGCAGGGAACACCTGTGACTGAAGAGAGCTGCGTGGAGTTGTCTCTCGAGCTCCCCCACTCAATGACAATGGTTCCGGAATCCTGAGCGTGGGGAGGTTCCACCAACGGTCGGCAGCACGTGGGTTCTAAGGGAATGCCTGTGTTCGTCTCCCCTGAGGGTTTTCCTCATGTCTCTCTGCCAGGGAATGCTAGGGTGTGTTGCAGGAAATCCCAGTGACAGAGGCTGCATCCCCAAGGTCAGGGAAGGTATTCTTGGACTTCCCCGAGCAGGGAACACCTGTGAATGAAGAGAGCTGTGTTGAGTTGTCTCTCGAGCTCCCCCACTCAATGACAATGGTTCCGGAATCCTGAGCGTGGGGAGGTTCCACCAACGGTCGGCAGCGCGTGGGTTCTAAGGGAATGCCTGTGCTCGTCTCCCCTGAGTGTTTTCCTCATGTCTCTGTGCCAGGGAATGCTGGGGGGGGTTGCAGGAATTCCCAGTGACAGAGGCTGCCTCCCCAAGGTCAGGGAAGGTATTTCTCGGACTTCCCCGAGCAGGGAACACCTGTGACTGAAGAGAGCTGCGTGGAGTTTTCTCTCGAGCTCCCCCACTCAATGACAATGGTTCCGGAATCCTTAGCGTGGGGAGGTTCCACCAACGGTCGGCAGCGCGTGGGTTCTAAGGGAATGCCTGTGCTCGTCTCCCCTGAGGGTTTTCCTCATGTGTCTGTGCCAGGTAATGCTAGGGGGGTTTGCAGGAAATCCCAGTGACAGAGGCTGCCTCCCCAAGGTCAGGGAAGGTATTTCTCGCACTTCCCCGAGCAGGGAACACCTGTGACTGAAGAGAGCTGCGTGGAGTTGTCTCTCGAGCTCCCCCACTCAATGACAATGGTTCCGGAATCCTGAGCGTGGGGAGGTTCCACCAACGGTCGGCAGCGCGTGGTTTCTAAGGGAATGCCTGTGCTCATCTCCCCTGAGGGTTTTCCTCATGTCTCTGTGCCAGGGAATGCTAGGAGGGTTTGCAGGAATTCCCAGTGACAGAGGCTGCCTCCCCAAGGTCAGGGAAGGTATTTCTCGGACTTCCCCGAGCAGGGAACACCTGTGACTGAAGAGAGCTGCGTGGAGTTGTCTCTCGAGCTCCCCCATTCAATGACAATGGTTCCGGAATCCTGAGCGTGGGGAAGTTCCACCAACGGTCGGCAGCGCGTGGGTTCTAAGCGAATGCCTGTGCTCGTCTCCCCTGAGGGTTTTCCTCATGTGTCTGTGCCAGGGAATGCTATGGGGGTTTGCCGGAAATCCCAGTGACAGAGGCTGCCTCCCCAAGGTCAGGGAAGGTATTTCTCGCACTTCCCCGAGCAGGGAACGCCTGTGACTGAAGAGAGCTGCCTGGGGTTTTCACTCGAGCTCCCCATCTCAATGACAATGGTTCCGGAATCTTTAGCGTGGGGAGGTTCCACCAACGGTCGGCAGCGCGTGGGTTCTAACGGAATGCCTGTGCTCGTCTCCCCTGAGTGTTTACCACATGTCTCTGTGCCAGGGAATGCTAGGGGTGTTTGCAGGAAATCCCAGTGACAGAGGCTGCCTCCCCAAGGTCAGGGAACGTATTTCTCAAACTTCCCCAAGCAGGGAACACCTGTGACTGAAGAGAGCTCCGTGGAGTTGTCTCTCGAGCTCCCCCACTCAATGACAATGGTTCCGGAATCCTGAGCGTGGGGAGGTTCCACCAACGGTCGGCAGCGCGTGGGTTCTAAGGGAATGCCTGTGCTCGTCTCCCCTGAGTGTTTTCCTCATGTCTCTGTGCCAGGGAATGCTAGGGGGGGTTGCAGGAATTCCCAGTGACAGAGGCTGCCTCCCCAAGGTCAGGGAAGGTATTTCTCGGACTTCCCCGAGCAGGGAACACCTGTGACTGAAGAGAGCTGCGTGGAGTTGTCTCTCGAGCTCCCCCACTCAATGACAATGGTTCCGGAATCCTGAGCGTTTGGAGGTTCCACCAACGGTCGGCAGCGCGTGGGTTCTAAGGGAATGCCTGTGCTCGTCTCCCCTGAGGGTTTTCCTCATGTCTCTGTGCCAGGGAATGCTAGGGAGGTTTGCAGGAAATCCCAGTGACAGAGGCTGCCTCCCCAAGGTCAGGGAAGGTATTTCTCATACTTCCCCGAGCAGGGAACACCTGTGACTGAAGAGAGCTGCGTGGAGTTGTCTCTCGAGCTCCCCCACTCAATGAAAATGGTTCCGGAATCCTGAGCGTGGGGAGGTTCCACCAACGGTCGGCAGCGCGTGGGTTCTAAAAGAATGCCTGTGCTCGTCTCCCCTGAGTGTTTTCCACATTTCTCTGTGCCAGGGAATGCTGGGGGGGTTTGCAGGAAATCCCAGTGACAGAGGCTGCCTCCCCAAGGTCAGGGAAGGTATTTCTCAAACTTCGCCGAGCAGGGAACACCTGTGACTGAAGAGAGCTGCGTGGAGTTGTCTCTCGAGCTCCCCCACTCAATGACAATGGTTCCGGAATCCTGAGCGTGGGGAGGTTCCACCAACGGTCGGCAGCACGTGGGTTCTAAGGGAATGCCTGTGTTCGTCTCCCCTGAGGGTTTTCCTCATGTCTCTCTGCCAGGGAATGCTAGGGGGTGTTGCAGGAAATCCCAGTGACAGAAGCTGCATCCCCAAGGTCAGGGAAGGTATTCTTGGACTTCCCCGAGCAGGGAACACCTGTGAATGAAGAGAGCTGTGTTGAGTTGTCTCTCGAGCTCCCCCACTCAATGACAATGGTTCCGGAATCCTGAGCGTGGGGAGGTTCCACCAACGGTCGGCAGCGCGTGGTTTCTAAGGGAATGCCTGTGCTCAACTCCCCTGAGGGTTTTCCTCATGTCTCTGTGCCAGGGAATGCTAGGAGGGTTTGCAGGAAATCCCAGTGACAGAGGCTGCCTCCCCAAGGTCAGGGAAGGTATTTCTCGGACTTCCCCGAGCAGGGAACACCTGTGACTGAAGAGAGCTGCGTGGAGTTGTCTCTCGAGCTCCCCCATTCAATGACAATGGTTCCGGAATCCTGAGCGTGGGGAGGTTCCACCAACGGTCGGCAGCGCGTGGGTTCTAAGCGAATGCCTCTGCTCGTCTCCCCTGAGGGTTTTCCTCATGTGTCTGTGCCAGGGAATGCTATGGGGGTTTGCCGGAAATCCCAGTGACAGAGGCTGCCTCCCCAAGGTCAGGGAAGGTATTTCTCGCACTTCCCCGAGCAGGGAACGCCTGTGAATGAAGAGAGCTGCCTGGAGTTTTCACTCGTGCTCCCCATCTCAATGACAATGGTTCCGGAATCCTTAGCGTGGGGAGGTTCCACCAACGGTCGGCAGCGCGTGGGTTCTAACGGAATGCCTGTGCTCGTCTCCCCTGAGTGTTTACCACATGTCTCTGTGCCAGGGAATGCTAGGGGTGTTTGCAGGAAATCCCAGTGACAGAGCCTGCCTCCCCAAGGTCAGGGAACGTATTTCTCAAACTTCCCCAAGCAGGGAACACCTGTGACTGAAGAGAGCTGCGTGGAGTTGTCTCTCGAGCTCCCCCACTCAATGACAATGTTTCCGGAATCCTGAGCGTGGGGAGGTTCCACCAACGGTCGGCAGCGCGTGGGTTCTAAGGGAATGCCTGTGCTCGTCTCCCCTGAGTGTTTTCCTCATGTCTCTGTGCCAGGGAATGCTAGGGGGGGTTGCAGGAATTCCCAGTGACAGAGGCTGCCTCCCCAAGGTCAGGGAATTTATTTCTCGGACTTCCCCGAGCAGGGAACACCTGTGACTGAAGAGAGCTGCGTGGAGTTGTCTCTCGAGCTCCCCCACTCAATGACAATGGTTCCGGAATCCTGAGCGTGGGGAGGTTGCAACAACGGTCGGCAGCGCGTGGGTTCTAAGGGAATGCCTGTGCTCGTCTCCCCTGAGGGTTTTCCTCATGTGTCTGTGCCAGGTAATGCTAGGGGCGTTTGCAGGAAATCCCAGTGACAGAGGCTGCCTCCCCAAGGTCAGGGAAGGTATTTCTCGCACTTCCCCGAGCAGGCAACACCTGTGACTGAAGAGAGCTGCGTGGAGTTGTCTCTCGAGCTCCCCCACTCAATGACAATGTTTCCGGAATCCTGAGCGTGGGGAGGTTCCACCAACGGTCGGCAGCGCGTGGGTTCTAAGGGAATGCCTGTGCTCGTCTCCCCTGAGGGTTTTCCTCATTTCTCTGTGCCAGGGAATGCTTGGGGTGTTTGCAGGAAATCCCAGTGACAGAGTCTGCCTCCCCAAGGTCTGGGAAGGAATTTCTCGGACTTAACTGAGCAGGGAACACCTGTGACTGAAGAGAGCTGCGTGGAGTTTTCTCTCGAGCTCCCCCACTCAATTACAATGGTTCCGGAATCCTGAGCTTAGGGAGGTTCCACCAACGGTCGGCAGCGCGTGGGTTCTAAGGGAATGCCTGTGCTCGTCTCCCCTGAGGGTTTTCCTCATGTCTCTGTGCCAGGGAATGCTAGGAGGGTTTGCAGGAAATCCCAGTGACAGAGGCTGACTCCCCAAGGTCAGGGAAGTTATTTCTCGGACTTCCCCGAGCAGGGAACACCTGTGACTGAAGAGAGCTGCGTGGAGTTGTCTCTCGAGCTCCCCCACTCAATGACAATGGTTCCGGAATCCTGAGCGTGGGGAGGTTCCACCAACGGTCGGCAGCGCGTGGATTCTCAGGGAATGCCTGTGCTCATCTCCCCTGAGGGTTTTCCTCATCTCTCTGTGCCAGGGAATGCTAGGGGGTGTTGCAGGAAATCCCAGTGACAGAGGCTGCCTCCCCATGGTCAGGGAAGGTATTTCTCGGACTTCCCCGAGCAGGGAACACCTGTGACTGAAGAGAGCTGCGTGGAGTTGTCTCTCATGCTCCCCCACTCAATGACAATGGTTCGGGAATCCTGAGCGTGGGAGGTTCCACCAACGGTCGGCAGCGCGTGGGTTCTAGGGAATGCCAGTGCTCGTCTCCCCTGAGGGTTTTCCTCATGTCTCTGTGCCAGGGAATGCTAGGGGGGTTTGCAGGAATTCCCAGTGACAGAGGCTGCCTCCACAAGTTCAGGGAAGGTATTTCTCGCACTTCCCCGAGCAGGGAACGCCTGTGACTGAAGAGAGCTGCGTGGAGTTTTCACTCGAGCTCCCCATCTCAATGACAATCGTTCCGGAATCCTGAGCGTGGGGAGGTTCCACCAACGGTCGGCAGCGCGTGGGTTCTAACGGAATGCCTGTGATCGTCTCCCCTGAGTGTTTACCACATGTCTCTGTGCCAGGGAATGCTAGGGGTGTTTGCAGGAATTCCCAGTGACAGAGGCTGCCTCCCCAAGGTCAGGGAACGTATTTCTCAAACTTCCCCAAGCAGGGAACACCTGTGACTGAAGAGAGCTGCGTGGAGTTGTCTCTCGAGCTCCCCCACTCAATGACAATGGTTCCGGAATCCTGAGCGTGGGGAGGTTCCACCAACGGTCGGCAGCGCGTGGGTTCTAAGGGAATGCCTGTGCTCGTCTCCCCTGAGTGTTTTCCTCATGTCTCTGGGCCAGGGAATGCTAGGGGGGGTTGCAGGAATTCCCAGTGACAGAGGCTGCCTCCCCAAGGTCAGGGAAGGTATTTCTAGGACTTCCCCGAGCAGGGAACACCTGTGACTGAAGAGAGCTGCGTGGAGTTGTCTCTCGAGCTCCCCCACTCAATGACAATGGTTCCGGAATCCTGAGCGTGTGGAGGTTCCACCAACGGTCGGCAGCGCGTGGGTTCTAAGGGAATGCCTGTGCTCGTCTCCCCTGAGGGTTTTCCTCATGTCTCTGTGCCAGGGAATGCTAGGGGGGTTTGCAGGAAATCCCAGTGACAGAGGCTGCCTCCCCAAGTTCAGGGAAGGTATTTCTCATACTTCCCCGAGCAGGGAACACCTGTGACTGAAGAGAGCTGCGTGGAGTTGTCTCTCGAGCTCCCCCACTCAATGAAAATGGTTCCGGAATCCTGAGCGTGGGGAGGTTCCACCAACGGTCGGCAGCGCGTGGGTTCTAAAAGAATGCCTGTGCTCGTCTCCCCTGAGTGTTTTCCTCATTTCTCTGTGCCAGGGAATGCTGGGGGGGTTTGCAGGAAATCCCAGTGACAGAGGCTGCCTCCCCAAGGTCAGGGAAGGTATTTCTCAAACTTCGCCGAGCAGGGAACACCTGTGACTGAAGAGAGCTGCGTGGAGTTGTCTCTCGAGCTCCCCCACTCTATGACAATGGTTCCGGAATCCTGAGCGTGGGGAGGTTCCACCAACGGTCGGCAGCACGTGGGTTCTAAGGGAATGCCTGTGTTCGTCTCCCCTGAGGGTTTTCCTCATGTCTCTCTGCCAGGGAATGCTAGGGGGTGTTGCAGGAAATCCCAGTGACAGAGGCTGCATCCCCAAGGTCAGGGAAGGTATTCTTGGACTTCCCCGAGCAGGGAACACCTGTGAATGAAGAGAGCTGTGTTGAGTTGTCTCTCGAGCTCCCCCACTCAATGACAATGGTTCCGGAATCCTGAGCGTGGGGAGGTTCCACCAACGGTCGGCAGCGCGTGGTTTCTAAGGGAATGCCTGTGCTCAACTCCCCTGAGGGTTTTCCTCATGTCTCTGTGCCAGGGAATGCTAGGAGGGTTTGCAGGAAATCCCAGTGACAGAGGCTGCCTCCCCAAGGTCAGGGAAGGTATTTCTCAGACTTCCCCGAGCAGGGAACACCTGTGACTGAAGAGAGCTGCGTGGAGTTGTCTCTCGAGCTCCCCCATTCAATGACAATGGTTCCGGAATCCTGAGCGTGGGGAGGTTCCACCAACGGTCGGCAGCGCGTGGGTTCTAAGCGAATGCCTGTGCTCGTCTCCCCTGAGGGTTTTCCTCATGTGTCTGTGCCAGGGAATGCTATGGGGGTTTGCCGGAAATCCCAGTGACAGAGGCTGCCTCCCCAAGGTCAGGGAAGGTATTTCTCGCACTTCCCCGAGCAGGGAACGCCTGTGACTGAAGAGAGCTGCCTGGAGTTTTCACTCGAGCTCCCCATCTCAATGACAATGGTTCCGGAATCCTTAGCGTGGGGAGGTTCCACCAACGGTCGGCAGCGCGTGGTTTCTAACGGAATGCCTGTGCTCGTCTCCCCTGAGTGTTTACCACATGTCTCTGAGCCAGGGAATGCTAGGGGTGTTTGCAGGAAATCCCAGTGACAGAGCCTGCCTCCCCAAGGTCAGGGAACGTATTTCTCAAACTTCCCCAAGCAGGGAACACCTGTGACTGAAGAGAGCTGCGTGGAGTTGTCTCTCGAGCTCCCCCACTCAATGACAATGTTTCCGGAATCCTGAGCGTGGGGAGGTTCCACCAACGGTCGGCAGCGCGTGGGTTCTAAGGGAATGCCTGTGCTCGTCTCCCCTGAGTGTTTTCCTCATGTCTCTGTGCCAGGGAATGCTAGGGGGGGTTGCAGGAATTCCCAGTGACAGAGGCTGCCTCCCCAAGGTCAGGGAAGGTATTTCACGGACTTCCCCGAGCAGGGAACACCTGTGACTGAAGAGAGCTGCGTGGAGTTGTCTCTCGAGCTCCCCCACTCAATGACAATGGTTCCGGAATCCTGAGCGTGGGGAGGTTCCAACAACGGTCGGCAGCGCGTGGGTTCCAAGGGAATGCCTGTGCTCGTCTCCCCTGAGTGTTTTCCTCATGTGTCTGTGCCAGGTAATGCTAGGGGCGTTTGCAGGAAATCCCAGTGACAGAGGCTGCCTCCCCAAGGTCAGGGAAGATATTTCTCGCACTTCCCCGAGCAGGCAACACCTGTGACTGAAGAGAGCTGCGTGGAGTTGTCTCTCGAGCTCCCCCACTCAATGACAATGTTTCCGGAATCCTGAGCGTGGGGAGGTTCCACCAACGGTCGGCAGCGCGTGGGTTCTAAGGGAATGCCTGTGCTCGTCTCCCCTGAGGGTTTTCCTCATTTCTCTCTGCCAGGGAATGCTAGGGGTGTTTGCAGGAAATCCCAGTGACAGAGTCTGCCTCCCCAAGGTCTGGGAAGGTATTTCTCGGACTTAACTGAGCAGGGAACACCTGTGACTGAAGAGAGCTGCGTGGAGTTGTCTCTCGAGCTCCCCCACTCAATGACAATGGTTCCGGAATCCTGAGCGTGGGGAGGTTCCACCAACGGTCGGCAGCGCGTGGATTCTCAGGGAATGCCTGTGCTCATCTCCCCTGAGGGTTTTCCTCATGTCTCTGTGCCAGGGAATGCTAGGGGGTGTTGCAGGAAATCCCAGTGACAGAGGCTGCCTCCCCATGGTCAGGGAAGGTATTTCTCGGACTTCCCCGAGCAGGGAACACCTGTGACTGAAGAGAGCTGTGTGGAGTTGTCTCTCGTGCTCCCCCACTCAATGACAATGGTTCGGGAATCCTGAGCGTGGGAGGTTCCACCAACGGTCGGCAGCGCGTGGGTTCTAGGGAATGCCAGTGCTCGTCTCCCCTGAGGGTTTTCCTCATGTCTCTGTGCCAGGGAATGCTAGGGGGGTTTGCAGGAATTCCCAGTGACAGAGGCTGCCTCCACAAGTTTAGGGAAGGTATTTCTCGCACTTACCCGAGCAGGGAACGCCTGTGACTGAAGAGAGCTGCGTGGAGTTTTCACTCGAGCTCCCCATCTCAATGACAATGGTTCCGGAATCCTGAGCGTGGGGAGGTTCCACCAACGGTCGGCAGCGCGTGGGTTCTAACGGAATGCCTGTGATCGTCTCCCCTGAGTGTTTACCACATGTCTCTGTGCCAGGGAATGCTAGGGGTGTTTGCAGGAATTCCCAGTGACAGAGGCTGCCTCCCCAAGGTCAGGAAAGGTATTTCTCGGACTTCCCCGCGCAGGGAACACCTGTGACTGAAGAGAGCTGCGTGGAGTTGTCTCTCGAGCTCCCCCACTCAATGACAATGGTTCCGGAATCCTGAGCGTGGGGAGGTTCCACCAACGGTCGGCAGCGCGTGGGTTCTAGGGAATGCCTGTGCTCGTCTCCCCTGAGTGTTTTCCTCATGTCTCTGTGCCAGGGAATGCTAGGGGGTGTTGCAGGAAATCCAAGTGACAGAGGCTGCCTCCCCAAGGTCAGGGAAGGTATTTCTCGGACTTCCCCGGCCAGGGAACACCTGTGACTGAAGAGAGCTGCGTGGAGTTGTCTCTCGAGCTCCCCCACTCAATGACAATGGTTCCGGAATCCTGAGCGTGGGGAGGTTCCACCAACGGTCGGCAGCGCGTGGGTTCTAAGGGAATGCCTGTGCTCGTCTCCCCTGAGGGTTTTCCTCATGTGTCTGTGCCAGGTAATGCTAGGGGGTGTTGCAGGAAATCCCAGTGACAGAGGCTGCCTCCCCAAGGTCAGGGAAGGTATTTCTCGCACTTCCCGAGCAGGCAACACCTGTGACTGAAGAGAGCTGCGTGGAGATGTCTCTCGAGCTCCCCCACTCAATGACAATGGTTCCGGAATCCTGAGCGTGGGGAGGTTCCACCAACGGTCGGCAGCGCGTGGGTTCTAAGGGAATGCCTGTGCTCGTCTCCCCTGAGGGTTTTCCTCATATCTCTGTGCCTGGGAATGCTAGGGAGGTTTGCAGGAAATCCCAGTGACAGAGGCTGCCTCCCCAAGGTCAGGAAAGGTATTTCTCGGACTTCCCCGAGCAGGGAACACCTGTGACTGAAGAGAGCTGCGTGGAGTTGTCTCTCGAGCTCCCCCACTCAATGACAATGGTTCCGGAATCCTGAGCGTGTGGAGGTTCCACCAACGGTCGGCAGCGCGTGGGTTCTAAAAGAATGCCTGTGCTCGTCTCCCCTGAGGGTTTTCCTCATTTCTCTGTGCCAGGGAATGCTAGGGGGGTTTGCAGGAAATCCCAGTGACAGAGGCTGCCTCCCCAAGGTCAGGGAAGGTATTTCTCAAACTTCGCCGAGCAGGGAACACCTGTGACTGAAGAGAGCTGCGTGGAGTTGTCTCTCGAGCTCCCCCACTCAATGACAATGGTTCCGGAATCCTGAGCGTGGGGAGGTCCCATCAACGGTCGGCAGCACGTGGGTTCTAAGGGAATGCCTGTGTTCGTCTCCCCTGAGGGTTTTCCTCATGTCTCTCTGCCAGGGAATGCTAGGGGGTGTTGCAGGAAATCCCACTGACAGAGGCTGCCTCCCCAAGGTCAGGGAAGGTATTTCTCGGACTTCCCCGAGCAGGGAACACCTGTGACTGAAGAGAGCTGCGTGGAGTTGTCTCTCGAGCTCCCCCATTCAATGACAATGGTTCCGGAATCCTGAGCGTGGGGAAGATCCACCAACGGTCGGCAGCGCGTGGGTTCTAAGCGAATGCCTGTGCTCGTCTCCCCTGAGGGTTTTCCTCATGTGTCTGTGCCAGGGATTGCTATGGGGGTTTGCCGGAAATCAAAGTGACAGAGGCTGCTTCCCCAAGGTCAGGGAAGCTATTTCTCGCACTTCCCCGAGCAGGGAACGCCTGTGACTGAAGAGAGCTGCCTGGAGTTTTCACTCGAGCTCCCCAACTCAATGACAATGGTTCCGGAATCCTTAGCGTGGGGAGGTTCCACCAACGGTCGGCAGCGCGTGGGTTCTAACGGAATGCCTGTGCTCGTCTCCCCTGAGTGTTTACCACATGATTCTGTGCCAGGGAATGCTAGGGGTGTTTGCAGGAAATCCCAGTGACAGAGGCTGCCTCCCCAAGGTCAGGGAACGTATTTCTCAAACTTCCCCAAGCAGGGAACACCTGTGACTGAAGAGAGCTGCGTGGAGTTGTCTCTCGAGCTCCCCCACTCAATGACAATGGTTCCGGAATCCTGAGCGTGGGGAGGTTCCACCAACGGTCGGCAGCGCGTGGGTTCTAAGGGAATGCCTGTGCTCGTCTCCCCTGAGTGTTTTCCTCATGTCTCTGTGCCAGGGAATGCTAGGGGGGGTTGCAGGAATTCCCAGTGACAGAGGCTGCCTCCCCAACGTCAGGGAAGGTATTTCTCGGACTTCCCCGAGCAGGGAACACCTGTGACTGAAGAGAGCTGCGTGGAGTTGTCTCTCGAGCTCCCCCACTCAATGACAATGGTTCCGGAATCCTGAGCGTGTGGAGGTTCCACCAACGGTCGGCAGCGCGTGGGTTCTAAGGGAATGCCTGTGCTCGTCTCCCCTTAGGGTTTTCCTCATGTCTCTGTGCCAGGGAATGCTAGGGGTGTTTGCAGGAAATCCCAGTGACAGAGGCTGCCTCCCCAAGGTCAGGGAAGGTATTTCTCATAATTCCCCGAGCAGGGAACACCTGTGACTGAAGAGAGCTGCGTGGAGTTGTCTCTCGAGCTCCCCCACTCAATGAAAATGGTTCCGGAATCCTGAGCGTGGGGAGGTTCCACCAACGGTCGGCAGCGCGTGGGTTCTAAAAGAATGCCTGTGCTCGTCTCCCCTGAGTGTTTTCCTCATTTCTCTGTGCCAGGGAATGCTGGGGGTGTTTGCAGGAAATCCCAGTGACAGAGGCTGCCTCCCCAAGTTCAGGGAAGGTATTTCTCAAACTTCGCCGAGCAGGGAACACCTGTGACTGAAGAGAGCTGCGTGGAGTTGTCTCTCGAGCTCCCCCACTCAATGACAATGGTTCCGGAATCCTGAGCGTGGGGAGGTTCCACCAACGGTCGGCAGCACGTGGGTTCTAAGGGAATGCCTGTGTTCGTCTCCCCTGAGGGTTTTCCTCATGTCTCTGTGCCAGGGAATGCTAGGGGGTGTTGCAGGAAATCCCAGTGACAGAGGCTGCATCCCCAAGGTCAGGGAAGGTATTCTTGGACTTCCCCGAGCAGGGAACACCTGTGAATGAAGAGAGCTGTGTTGAGTTGTCTCTCGAGCTCCCCCACTCAATGACAATTGTTCCGGAATCCTGAGCGTGGGGAGGTTCCACCAACGGTCGGCAGCGCGTGGTTTCTAAGGGAATGCCTGTGCTCATCTCCCCTGAGGGTTTTCCTCATGTCTCTGTGCCAGGGAATGCTATGGGTTTTGCAGGAAATCCCAGTGACAGAGGCTGCCTCCCCAAGGTCAGGGAAGGTATTTCTCGCACTTCCCCGAGCAGGGAACGCCTGTGACTGAAGAGAGCTGCCTGGAGTTTTCACTCGAGCTCCCCATCTCAATGACAATGGTTCCGGAATCCTTAGCGTGGGGAGGTTCCACCAACGGTCGGCAGCGCGTGGGTTCTAACGGAATGCCTGTGCTCGTCTCCCCTGAGTGTTTACCACATGTCTCTGTGCCAGGGAATGCTAGGGGTGTTTGCAGGAAATCCCAGTGACAGAGGCTGCCTCCCCAAGGTCAGGGAACGTATTTCTCAAACTTCCCCA
This sequence comes from Vicugna pacos, assembly GCF_048564905.1. Classification (NCBI taxonomy): domain Eukaryota; kingdom Metazoa; phylum Chordata; class Mammalia; order Artiodactyla; family Camelidae; genus Vicugna; species Vicugna pacos. The sequence continues at coordinate 53,005,124 of NW_027328721.1, forward strand.
AGCAGGGAACACCTGTGACTGAAGAGAGCTGCGTGGAGTTGTCTCTCGAGCTCCCCCACTCAATGACAATGGTTCCGGAATCCTGAGCGTGGGGAGGTTCCACCAACGGTCGGCAGCGCGTGGGTTCTAAGGGAATGCCTGTGCTCGTCTCCCCTGAGGGTTTTCCTCATTTCTCTGTGCCAGGGAATGCTAGGGGGGGTTGCAGGAATTCCCAGTGACAGAGGCTGCCTCCCCAAGGTCAGGGAAGGTATTTCTCGGACTTCCCCGAGCAGGGAACACCTGTGACTGAAGAGAGCTGCGTGGAGTTTTCTCTCGAGCTCCCCCACTCAATGACAATGGTTCCGGAATCCTGAGCGTGGGGAGGTTCCACCAACGGTCGGCAGCGCGTGGGTTCTAAGGGAATGCCTGTGCTCGTCTCCCCTGAGGGTTTTCCTCATGTGTCTGTGCCAGGTAATGCTAGGGGCGTTTGCAGGAAATCCCAGTGACAGAGGCTGCCTCCCCAAGGTCAGGGAAGGTATTTCTCGCACTTCCCCGAGCAGGCAACACCTGTGACTGAAGAGAGCTGCGTGGAGTTGTCTCTCGAGCTCCCCCACTCAATGACAATGTTTCCGGAATCCTGAGCGTGGGGAGGTTCCACCAACGGTCGGCAGCGCGTGGGTTCTAAGGGAATGCCTGTGCTCGTCTCCCCTGAGGGTTTTCCTCATTTCTCTGTGCCAGGGAATGCTAGGGGTGTTTGCAGGAAATCCCAGTGACAGAGTCTGCCTCCCCAAGTTCTGGGAAGGTATTTCTCGGACTTAACTGAGCAGGGAACACCTGTGACTGAAGAGAGCTGCGTGGAGTTTTCTCTCGAGCTCCCCCACTCAATTACAATGGTTCCTTAATCCTGAGCATGGGGAGGTTCCACCAACGGTCGGCAGCGCGTGGATTCTCAGGGAATGCCTGTGCTCATCTCCCCTGAGGGTTTTCCTCATGTTACTGTGCCAGGGAATGCTAGGGGGTGTTGCAGGAAATCCCAGTGACAGAGGCTGCCTCCCCATGGTCAGGGAAGTTATTTCTCGGACTTCCCCGAGCAGGGAACACCTGTGACTGAAGAGAGCTGCGTGGAGTTGTCTCTCGTGCTCCCCCACTCAATGACAATGGTTCGGGAATCCTGAGCGTGGGAGGTTCCACCAAAGGTCGGCAGCGCGTGGGTTCTAGGGAATGCCAGTGCTCGTCTTCCCTGAGGGTTTTCCTCATGTCTCTTTGCCAGGGAATGCTAGGGGGGTTTGCAGGAAATCCCAGTGACAGAGGCTGCCTCCACAAGGTCAGGGAAGTTATTTCTCGGACTTCCCCGAGCAGGGAACGCCTGTGACTGAAGAGAGCTGCGTGGAGTTTTCACTCGAGCTCCCCATCTCAATGACAATGGTTCCGGAATCCTGAGCGTGGGGAGGTTCCACCAACGGTCGGCAGCGCGTGGGTTCTAACGGAATGCCTGTGATCGTCTCCCCTGAGTGTTTACCACATGTCTCTGTGCCAGGGAATGCTAGGGGTGTTTGCAGGAATTCCCAGTGACAGAGGCTGCCTCCCCAAGGTCAGGAAAGGTATTTCTCGGACTTCCCCGCGCAGGGAACACCTGTGACTGAAGAGAGCTGCGTGGAGTTGTCTCTCGAGCTCCACCACTCAATGACAATGGTTCCAGAATCCTGAGCGTGGGGAGGTTCCAACAACGGTCGGCAGCGCGTGGGTTCTAAGGGAATGCCTGTGCTCGTCTCCCCTGAGGGTTTTCCTCATGTGTCTGTGCCAGGTAATGCTAGGGGTTGTTGCAGGAAATCCCAGTGACAGAGGCTGCCTCCCCAAGGTCAGGGAAGTTATTTCTCGCACTTCCCGAGCAGGCAACACCTGTGACTGAAGAGAGCTGCGTGGAGTTGTCTCTCGAGCTCCCCCACTCAATGACTATGGTTCCGAAATCCTGAGCGTGGGGAGGTTCCACCAACGGTCGGCAGCGCGTGGATTCTAACGGAATGCCTGTGCTCGTCTCCCCTTAGGGTTTTACTCATGTCTCTGTGCCAGGGAATGCTAGGGGGTGTTTCAGGAAATCCCAGTGACAGAGGCTGCCTCCCCAAGGTCAGGGAAGTTATTTCTCGGACTTCCCCGAGCAGGGAACACCTGTGACTGAAGAGAGCTGCGTGGAGTTGTCTCTCGAGCTCCCCCACTCAATGACAATGGTTCCGGAATCATGAGCGTGGGGAGGTTCCAACAACGGTCGGCAGCGCGTGGGTTCTAAGGGAATGCCTGTGCTCGTCTCCCCTGAGGGTTTTCCTCATTTCTCTGTGCCAGGGAATGCTAGGGGATGCTGCAGGAAATCCCAGCGACAGAGGCTGCCTCCCCAAGGTCAGGGAAGGTATTTCTCGGACTTCCCAGGACAGGGAACACCTGTGACTGAAGAGAGCTGCGTGGAGTTGTCTCTCGAGCTCCCCCACTCAATGACAATGGTTCCGGAATCCTGAGCGTGTGGAGGTTCCACCAACGGTCGGCAGCGCGTGGGGTCTAAGGGAATGCCTGTGCTCGTCTCCCCTGAGGGTTTTCCTCATGTCTCTGTGCCAGGGAATGCTAGGGGGGTTTGCAGGAAATCCCAGTGACAGAGGCGGCCTCCCCAAGGTCAGGGAAGGTATTTCTCAATCTTCCCCGAGCAGGCAACACCTGTGACTGAAGAGAGCTGCGTGGAGTTGTCTCTCGAGCTCCCCCACTCAATGACAATGGTTCCGGAATCCTGAGCGTGGGGAGGTTCCACCAACGGTCGGCAGCGCGTGGGTTCTAACGGAATGCCTGTGCTCGTCTCCCCTGAGTGTTTTCCTGATTTCTCTGTGCCAGGGAATGCTAGGGGGGTTTGCAGGAAATCCCAGTGACAGAGGCTGCCTCCCCAAGTTCAGGGAAGGTATTCTTGGACTTCCCCGAGCAGGGAACACCTGTGAATGAAGAGAGCTGTGTGGAGTTGTCTCTCGAGCTCCCCCACTCAATGACAATGGTTCCGGAATCCTGAGCGTGGGGAGGTTCCACCAACGGTCGGCAGCGCGTGGTTTCTAAGGGAATGCCTGTGCTCATCTCCCCTGAGGGTTTTCCTCATATCTCTTTGCCAGGGAATGCTAGGAGGGTTTGCAGGAAATCCCAGTGACAGAGGCTGCCTCCCCAAGGTCAGGGAAGGTATTTCTCGGACTTCCCCGAGCAGGGAACACCTGTGACTGAAGAGAGCTGCGTGGAGTTGTCTCTCGAGCTCCCCCATTCAATGACAATGGTTCCGGAATCCTGAGCATGGGGAGGTTCCACCAACGGTCGGCAGCGGTGAGTTCTAAGCAAATGCCTGTGCTCGTCTCCCCTGAGGGTTTTCCTCATGTGTCTGTGCCAGGGAATGCTAGGGGGGTTTGCCGGAAATCCCAGTGACAGAGGCTGCCTCCCCAAGGTCAGGGAAGGTATTTCTCAATCTTCCCCGAGCAGGCAACACCTGTGACTGAAGAGAGCTGCGTGGAGTTGTCTCTCGAGCTCCCCCACTCAATGACAATCGTTCCGGAATCCTGAGCGTGGGGAGGTTCCACCAACGGTCGGCAGCGCGTGGGGTCTAAGGGAATGCCTGTGCTCGTCTCCCCGGAGGGTTTTCCTCATGTCTCTGTGCCAGGGAATGCTAGGGGATGCTGCAGGAAATCCCAGTGACAGAGGCTGCCTCCCCAAGGTCAGGGAAGTTATTTCTCAAACTTCCCCGAGCAGGGAACACCTGTGACTGAAGAGAGCTGCGTGGAGTTGTCTCTCGATCTCCCCCACTCAATGACAATGGTTCCGGAATCCTGAGCGTGGGGAGGTTCCACCAACGGTCGGCAGCGCGTGGGTTCTAAAGGAATGCCTGTGCTCGTCTCCCCTGAGTGTTTTCCTCATTTCTCTGTGCCAGGGAATGCTAGGGGGGTTTGCAGGAAATCCCAGTGACAGAGGCTGCCTGCCCAAGGTCAGGGAAGGTATTTCTCAAACTTCCCCGAGCAGGGAACACCTGTGACTGAAGAGAGCTGCGTGGAGTTGTCTCTCGAGCTCCACCACTCAATGACAATGTTTCCGGAATCCTGAGCGTGGGGAGGTTCCACCAACGGTCGGCAGCGCGTGGGTTCTAAGGGAATGCCTGTGCTCGACTCCCCTGAGTGTTTTCCACATGTCTCTCTGCCAGGGAATGCTAGTGGGGGTTGCAGGAATTCCCAGTGACAGAGGCTGCCTCCCCAAGTTCAGGGAAGGTATTTCTCGGACTTCCCCGAGCAGGGAACACCTGTGACTGAAGAGAGCTGCGTGGAGTTGTCTCTCGAGCTCCCCCACTCAATGACAATGGTTCCGGAATCCTGATCGTGGGGAGGTTCCACCAACGGTCGGCAGCGCGTGGGTTCTATGAGAATGCCTGTTCTAGTCTCCCCTGAGGGTTTTCCTCATGTCTCTGTGCCAGGGAATGCTAGGGGGTGTTGCAGGAAATCCCAGTGACATAGGCTGCCTCCCGAAAGGGCAGGGAATTTATTTCTCGGACTTCCCCTAGCAGGGAACACCTGTGACTGAAGAGAGCTGCGTGGAGTTGTCTCTCGAGCTCCCCCACTCAATGACAATGGTTCCGGAATCCTGAGCGTGGGGAGGTTCCACCAACGGTCGGCAGCGCTTGGGTTGTAACGGAATGCCTGTGCTCGTCTCCCCTGAGGGTTTTCTTCATGTCTCTGTGCCAGGGAATGCTAGGGGGCTTTGCAGGAAATCCCAGTGACAGAGGCTGTTTCCCAAGGTCAGGGAAGTTATTTCTCGGACTTCCCCGAGCAGGGAACACCTGTGACTGAAGAGAGCTGCGTGGAGTTGTCTCTCGAGCTCCCCCATTCAATGACAATGGTTCCGGAATCCTGAGCATGGGAAGGTTCCACCAACGGTCGGCAGCGCGTGAGTTCTAAGCAAATGCCTGTGCTCGTCTCCCCTGAGGGTTTTCCTCATGTGTCTGTGCCAGGGAATGCTAGGGGGGTTTGCCGGAAATCCCAGTGACAGAGGCTGCCTCCCCAAGGTCAGGGAAGGTATTTCTCGCACTTCCCCGAGCAGGGAACGCCTGTGATTGAAGAGAGCTCCGTGGAGTTTTCACTCGAGCTCCCCATCTCAATGACAATGGTTCCGGAATCCTTAGCGTGGGGAGGTTCCACCAACGGTCGGCAGCGCGTGGGGTCTAAGGGAATGCCTGTGCTCGTCTCCCCTGAGGGTTTTCCTCATGTCTCTGTGCCAGGGAATGCTAGGGGATGCTGCAGGAAATCCCAGTGACAGAGGCTGCCTCCCCAAGGTCAGGGAAGGTATTTCTCGGACTTCCCCGGCCAAGGAACACCTGTGACTGAAGAGAGCTGCGTGGAGTTGTCTCTCGAGCTCCCCCACTCAATGACAATGGTTCCGGAATCCTGAGCGTGTGGAGGTTCCACCAACGGTCGGCAGCGCGTGGGGTCTAAGGGAATGCCTGTGCTCGTCTCCCCTGAGGGTTTTCCTCATGTCTCTGTGCCAGGGAATGCTAGGGGATGCTGCAGGAAATCCCAGTGACAGAGGCTGCCTCCCCAAGGTCAGGGAAGGTATTTCTCAAACTTCCCCGAGCAGGGAACACCTGTGACTGAAGAGAGCTGCGTGGAGTTGTCTCTCGAGCTCCCCCACTCAATGACAATGGTTCCGGAATCCTGAGCGTGGGGAGGTTCCACCAACGGTCGGCAGCGCGTGGGTTCTAAAGGAATGCCTGTGCTCGTCTCCCCTGAGTGTTTTCCTCATTTCTCTGTGCCAGGGAATGCTAGGGGGGTTTGCAGGAAATCCCAGTGACAGAGGCTGCCTGCCCAAGGTCAGGGAAGGTATTTCTCAAACTTCCCCGAGCAGGGAACACCTGTGACTGAAGAGAGCTGCGTGGAGTTGTCTCTCGAGCTCCACCACTCAATGACAATGGTTCCGGAATCCTGAGCGTGGGGAGGTTCCACCAACGGTCGGCAGCGCGTGGGTTCTAAGGGAATGCCTGTGCTCGACTCCCCTGAGTGTTTTCCCCATGTCTCTCTGCCAGGGAATGCTAGTGGGGGTTGCAGGAATTCCCAGTGACAGAGGCTGCCTCCCCAAGTTCAGGGAAGGTATTTCTCGGACTTCCCTGAGCAGGGAACACCTGTGACTGAAGAGAGCTGCGTGGAGTTGTCTCTCGAGCTCCCCCACTCAATGACAATGGTTCCGGAATCCTGAGCGTGGGGAGGTTCCACCAACGGTCGGCAGCGCATGGGTTCTATGAGAATGCCTGTTCTAGTCTCCCCTGAGGGTTTTCCTCATGTCTCTGTGCCAGGGAATGCTAGGGGGTGTTGCAGGAAATCCCAGTGACATAGGCTGCCTCCCGAAAGGGCAGGGAATTTATTTCTCGGACTTCCCCTAGCAGGGAACACCTGTGACTGAAGAGAGCTGCGTGGAGTTGTCTCTCGAGCTCCCCCACTCAATGACAATGGTTCCGGAATCCTGAGCGTGGGGAGGTTCCACCAACGGTCGGCAGCGCTTGGGTTGTAACGGAATGCCTGTGCTCGTCTCCCTTGAGGGTTTTCTTCATGTCTCTGTGCCAGGGAATGCTAGGGGGCTTTGCAGGAAATCCCAGTGACAGAGGCTGTTTCCCAAGGTCAGGGAAGTTATTTCTCGGACTTCCCCGAGCAGGGAACACCTGTGAAGGAAGAGAGCTTCGTGGAGTTGTCTCTCGAGCTCCCCCACTCAATGACAATGGTTCCGGAATCCTGAGCGTGGGGAGGTTCCACCAACGGTCGGCAGCGCGTGGGTTCTAAGAGAATGCCTGTTCTAGTCTCCCCTGAGGGTTTTCCTCATGTCTCTGTGCCAGGGAATGCTAGGGGGTGTTGCAGGAAATCCCAGTGACATAGGCTGCCTCCCAAAGTGCAGGGAAGTTATTTCTCGGACTTCCCCTAGCAGGGAACACCTGTGACTGAAGAGTGCTGCGTGGAGTTCTCTCTCGAGCTACCCCACTCAATGACAATGGTTCCGGAATCCTGAGCGTGGGGAGGTTCCACCAACGGTCGGCAGCGCTTGGGTTCTAACGGAATGCCTGTGCTCGTCTCCCCTGAGGGTTTTCCTCATGTCTCTGTGCCAGGGAATGCTAGGGGGTGTTGCAGGAAATCCCAGTGACAGAGGCTGCCTCCCCAAGGTCAGGGAAGGTATTTCTCAGACTTCCCCGAGCAGGGAACACCTGTGACTGAAGAGAGCTGCGTGGAGTTTTCTCTCGAGCTCCCCCACTCAATGACAACGGTTCCGGAATCCTGAGCGTGGGGAGGTTCCACCAACGGTCGGCAGCGCGTGGCTTCTAAGGGAATGAATGTGCTCGTCTCCCCTGAGGGTTTTCCTCATGTCTCTGTGCCAGGGAATGCTAGGAGGGTTTGCAGGAAATCCCAGTGACAGAGGCTGCTTCCCCAACGTCAGGAAAGTTATTTCTCGGACTTCCCCTAGCAGGGAACACCTATGACTGAAGAGTGCTGCGTGGAGTTGTCTGTCGAGCTCCCCCAATCAATGACTATGGTTCCGAAATCCTGAGCGTGGGGAGGTTCCACCAACGGTCGGCAGCGCGTGGATTCTAAGGGAATGCCTGTGCTCGTCTCCCCTGAGGGTTTTCCTCATGTCTCTGTGCCAGGGAATGCTAGGGGTTGTTGCAGGAAACCCCAGTGACAGAGGCTGCCTCCCCAAGGTCAGGGAAGGTATTTCTCGGACTTCCCCGAGCAGGGAACACCTGTGACTGAAGAGAGCTGCGTGGAGTTGTCTCTCGAGCTCCCCCACTCAATGACAATGGTTCCGGAATTCTGAGCGTGTGGAGGTTCCACCAACGGTCGGCAGCGCGTGGGTTCTAAGGGAATGCCTGTGCTCGTCTCCCCTGAGGGTTTTCCTCATGTCTCTGTGCCAGGGAATGCGAGGGGTGTTTGCAGGAAATCCCAGTGACAGAGGCTGCCTCCCCAAGGTCAGGGAAGTTATTTCTCAAACTTCCCCGAGCAGGGAACACCTGTGACTGAAGAGAGCTGCGTGGAGTTGTCTCTCGAGCTCCCCCACTCAATGACAATGGTTCCGGAATCCTGAGCGTGGGGAGGTTCCACCAACGTTCGGCAGCGCGTGGGTTCTAAAGGAATGCCTGTGCTCGTCTCCCCTGAGTGTTTTCCTCATTTCTCTGTGCCAGGGAATGCTAGGGGGGTTTGCAGGAAATCCCAGTGACAGAGGCTGCCTCCCCAAGGTCAGGGAAGGTATTTCTCAAACTTCCCCGTGCAGGGAACACCTGTGACTGAAGAGAGCTGCGTGGAGTTGTCTCTCGAGCTCCCCCAATCAATGACAATGGTTCCGGAATCCTGAGCGTGGGGAGGTTCCACCAACGGTCGGCAGCGCGTGTGTACTAAGGGAATGAATGTGCTCGACTCCCCTGAGTGTTTTCCTCATGTCTCTCTGCCAGGGAATGCTAGTGGGGGTTGCAGGAATTCCCAGTGACAGAGGCTGCCTCCCCAAGGTCAGGGAAGGTATTTCTTGGATTTCCCCGAGCAGGGAACACCTGTGACTGAAGAGAGTTTCGTGGAGTTGTCTCTCGAGCTCCCCCACACAATGACAATTGTTCCGGAATCCTGAGCGTGGGGAGGTTCCACCAAAGGTCGGCAGCGCGTGGGTTCTAAGGGAATGCCTGTTCTAGTCTCCCCTGAGTGTTTTCCTGCTGTCTCTGTCCCAGGGAATGCTAGGGGGTGTTGCAGGAAATCCCAGTGACATAGGCTGCCTCCCAAAGGTCAGGGAAGTTATTTCTCGGACTTCCCCTAGCAGGGATCACCTGTGACTGAAGAGAGCTGCGTGGAGTTGTCTCTCGAGCTCCCCCACTCAATGACAATGGTTCCGGAATCCTGAGCGTGGGGAGGTTCCACGAAAGGTCGGCAGCGCTTGGGTTCTAACGGAATGCCTGTGCTCGTCTCCCCTGAGGGTTTTCCTCATGTCTCTGTGCCAGGGAATCCTAGGGGGTGTTGCAGGAAATCCCAGTGACAGAGGCTGCCTCCCCAAGGTCAGGGAAGGTATTTCTCAGACTTCCCCGAGCAGGGAACACCTGTGACTGAAGAGAGCTGCGTGGAGTTTTCTCTCGAGCTCCCCCACTCAATGACAATAGTTCCGGAATCCTGAGCGTGGGGAGGTTCCACCAACGGTCGGCAGCGCGTGGTTTCTAAGGGAATGAATGTGCTCTTCTCCCCTGAGGGTTTTCCTCATGTCTCTGTGCCAGGGAATGCTAGGAGGGTTTCCATGAAATCCCAGAGACAGAGGCTGCCTCCCCAAGGTCAGGGAAGTTATTTCTCGGACTTCCCCGAGCAGGGAACACCTGTGACTAAAGAGAGCTGCGTGGAGTTGTCTCTCGAGATCCCCCACTCATTGACTATCGTTCCGCAATCCTGAGCGTGAGGAGGTTCCACCAATGGTCGGCAGCGCGTGGGTTCTACTGGAGTGCCTGTGCTCGTCTCCACTGAGGATTTTCTTCATGTCTCTGTGCCAGGGAATGCTAGGGGGGGTTGCAGGAAATCCCAGTGACAGAGGCTGCCTCCCCAAGTTCAGGGAAGGTATTTCTCGCACTTCCCCGAGCAGGGAACACCTGTGATTGAAGAGAGCTGCGTCGAGTTGTCTCTCGAACTCCACCACTCAGTGACAATCATTCCGGAATCCTGAGCGTGGGGAGGTTCCACCAACGGTCGGCAGCGCGTGGGTTCTAAGGGAATGCCAGTGCTCGTCTCCCCTGAGGGTTTTCCTCATGTCTCTGTGCCAGGGAATGCTAGGGGGGGTTGCAGGAAATCCCAGTGACAGAGGCTGCCTCCCCAAATTCAGGTAAGGTTTTTCTCGGACTTCCCCGAGCAGGGAACACCTGTGACTGAAGAGAGCGGCGTGGAGTTTTCTCTCGAGCTCCCCCACTCAATGACAATGCTTCCGGAATCCTGAGCGTGGGGAGGTTCCACCAACGGTCGGCAGCGCGTGGGTTCTAAGGGAATGCCTGTGCTCGTCTCCCCTGAGGGTTTTCCTCATGTCTCTGTGCCAGGGAATGCTAGGGGGTGTTGCAGGAAATCCCAGTGACAGAGGCTGCCTCCCCAAGGTCAAGGAAGTTATTTCCCAGACTTCCCCGAGCAGGGAACACCTGTGACTGAAGAGAGCTGCGTGGAGTTTTCTCTCGAGATCCCCCACTCATTGACTATGGTTCCGGAATTATGAGCGTGGGGAGGTTCCACCAACGGTCGGCAGCTCGTGGGTTCTAATGGAGTGCCTGTGCTCGTCTCCCCTGAGGGTTTTCTTCATGTCTCTGTGCCAGGGAATGCTAGGGGGGGTTGCAGGAAATCCCAGTGACAGAGGATGCTTCCCCAAGGTCAGGGAATTTATTTCTCGCACTTCTCCGAGCAGGGAACACCTGTGAGAGAAGAGAGCTGCGTCGAGTTGTCTCTCGAACTCCCCCACTCAATGACAATGGTTCCGGAATCCTGAGCGTGGGGAGGTTCCACCAACGGTCGGCAGCGCGTGGGTTCTAAGGGAGTGCCTGTGCTCGTCTCCCCTGAGGGTTTTCTTCATGTCTCTGTGCCAGGGAATGCTAGGGGGGGTTGCAGGAAATCCCAGTGGCAGAGGCTGCCCCCCAAGGTCAGGGAAGGTATTTCTCGCACTTCCCCGAGCAGGGAACACCTGTGACTGAAGAGAGCTGCGTCGAGTTGTCTCTCGAACTCCCCCACTCAATGACAATGGTTCCGGAATCCTGAGCGTGGGGAGGTTCCACCAACGGTCGGCAGCGCGTGGGTTATAAGGGAATGCCTGTGCTCGTCTCCCCTGAGGGTTTTCCTCATGTCTCTGTGCCAGGGAATGCAAGGGGGTGTTGCAGGAAATCCCAGTGACAGAGGCTGCCTCCCCAAGGTCAGGGAAGGTATTTCTCGGACTTCCCCAAGCAGGGAACACCTGTGACTGAAGAGAGCTGCGTGGAGTTGTCTCTCGAGCTCCCCCACTCAATGAAAATGTTTCCGGAATCCTGAGCATGGGGAGGTTCCACCAACGGTCGGCAGCGCTTGGGTTCTAACGGAATGCCTGTGCTCGTCTCCCCTGAGGGTTTTCCTCATGTCTCTGTGCCAGGGAATGCTAGGAGGGTTTCCAGGAAATCCCAGTGACAGAGGCTGCCTCCCCAAGGTCAGGGAAGGTATTTCTCGCACTTCCCCGAGCAGGGAACACCTGTGACTGAAGAGAGATTCGTGGAGTTGTCTCTCGAGATCCCCCACTCATTGACTATGGTTCCGGAATCCTGAGCGTGGGGAGGTTCCACCAACGGTCGGCAGCGCGTGGGTTCTAAGGTAGTGCCTGTGCTCGTCTCCCCTGAGGGTTTTCTTCATGTCTCTGAGCCAGGGAATGCTAGGGGGGGTTGCAGGAAATCCCAGTGACAGAGGCTGCCTCCCCAAGGTAAGGGAAGGTATTTCTCGCACTTCCCCGAGCAGGGAACACCTGTGATTGAAGAGAGCTGCGTAGAGTTGTCTCTCGAACTCCCCCACTCAATGACAATGGTTCCGGAATCCTGAGCGTGGGGAGGTTCCACCAACGGTCGGCAGCGCGTGGGTTCTAACGGAATGCCTGTGCTCGTCTCCCCTGAGGGTTTTCCTCATGTCTCTGTGCCAGGGAATGCTAGGGGGTGTTGCAGGAAATCCCAGTGTCAGAGGCTGCCTCCCCAAGGGCAGGGAAGTTACTTCTCGAACTTCCCCGAGCAGGGAACACCTGTGACTGAAGAGAGCTGCGTGGAGATGTGTCTCGAGGTCCCCCACTCAATGACAATGGTTCCGGAATCCTGAGCGTGGGGAGGTTCCACCAACGGTCGGCAGCGCGTTGGTTCGAAGGGAATGCCTGTGCTCGTCTCCCCTGAGGGTTTTCCTCATGTCTCTGTGCCAGGGAATGCTAGGGGGTGTTGCAGGAATTTCCAGTGACAGAGGCTGCCCCCTCACGATCAGGGGAGTTATTTATTGGACTTCCCCGAGCATGGAACACCTGTGACTGAAGAGAGCTGCGTGGAGTTGTCTCTCGAGCTCCCCCACTCAATGACAATGGTTCCGGAATCCTGAGCGTGGGGAGGTTCCACAAACGGTCGGCAGCGCGTGGGTTCTAAGGGAATGCCTGTGCTTGTCTCCCCTGAGGGTTTTCCTCATGTCTCTGTGCAGGGAATGCTAGGGGGTGTTGCAGGAAATCCCAGTGACAGAGGCTGCCTCCCCATGGTCAGGGAAGGTGTTTCTCGGACTTCCCCGAGCAGGGAACACGTGTGACTGAAGAGAGCTGAGTGGAGTTTTGTCTCGAGCTCCCCCACTCAATGACAATGGTTCCGGAATCCTGAGCGTGGGGAGGTTCCACCAACGGTCGTCAGCGCGTGGGTTCTAATGGAATGCCAGTGCTCTTCTCCCCTGAGGGTTTTCCTCATGTCTCTGTGCCAGGGAATGCTAGGGTGGTTTGCAGGAAATCCCAGTGACAGAGGCTGCCTCCGCAAGGTCAGGGAAATTATTTCTCGGACTTCCCCGATCAGGGAACACCTGTGACTGAAGAGAGCTTCGTGGAGTTGTCTCTCGAGCTCCCCCAATCAATGACAATGGTTCCGGAATCCTGAGCGTGGGGAGGTTCCACCAACAGTAGGCAGCGCGTGGGTTCTAAGGGAATGCCTGTGCTAGTCTCCCCTGAGGGTTTTCCTCATGTCTCTGTGCCAGGGAATGCTAGGGGGTGTTGCAGGAAATCCCAGTGACAGAGGCTGCCTCCCCAAGGGCAGGGAAGTTATTTCTCGGACTTCCCCTAGCAGGGAACACCTGTGACTGAAGAGAGCTGCGTGGAGTTGTCTCTCGAGCTCCCCCACTCAATGACAATGGTTCCGGAATCCTGAGCGTGGGGAGGTTCCACCAACGGTCGGCAGCGCTTGGGTTCTAACGGAATGCCTGTGCTCGTCTCCCCTGAGGGTTTTTCTCATTTCTCTGTGCCAGGGAATGCTAGGAGGGTTTCCAGGAAATCCCAGTGACAGAGGCTGCCTCCCGAAGGTCAGGGAAGCTATTTCTCGGACTTCCCCGAGCAGGGAACACCTGTGACTGAAGAGAGCTGCGTGGAGTTGTCTCTCGAGATCCCCCACTCAATGACTATGGTTCCGGAATCCTGAGCGTGGGGAGGTTCCACCAACGGTCGGCAGCGCGTGGGTTCTAAGGGAGTGTCTGTTCTCATTTCCCCTGAGGGTTTTCCTCATGTCTCTGTGCCAGGGAATGCTAGGGGGTGTTGCAGGAAATCCCAGTGACAGAGTCTGCCTCCCCAAGGTCAGGGAAGATATTTCTCGCACTTCCCCAAGCTGGGAACACCTGTGACTAAAGAGAGCTGCGTCGAGTTGTCTCTCGATCTCCCCAACTCAACGAAAATGGTTCCGGAATCCTGAGCGTGGGGAGGTTCCTCCAACGGTCGGCAGCCAGTGGGTTCTAACGGAATGCCAGTGCTCTTCTCCCCTGAGGGTTTTCCTAAAGTCTCTGTGCCAGGGAAAGCTAGGGGGTGTTGCAGGAAATCCCAGTGACAGAGGCTGGCTCCCCAAGGTCAGGGAAGGTATTTCTCGCACTTCCCCGAGCAGGGAACACCTGTGATTGAAGAGAGCTGCGTGGAGCTGTCTCTCGAGCTCCCCCACTCAATGACAATGGTTCCGGAATCCTGAGCTTGGGGAGATTCCACCAACGGACGGCAGCGCGTGGGTTCTAAGGGAATGCCTGTGCTAGTCTCCCCTGAGGGTTTTCCTCATGTCTCTGTGCCAGGGAATGCTAGGGGGTGTTGCAGGAAATCCCAGTTACAGAGGCCGCCTCCCCAAGGGCAGGGAAGTTATTTCTCGGACTTCCCCTAGCAGGGAACACCTGTGACTGAAGAGAGCTGCGTGGAGTTGTCTCTCGAGCTCCCCCACTCAATGACAATGTTTCCGGGATCCTGAGCGTGGGGAGGTTCCACCAACTGTCGGCAGCGCTTGGGTTCTAACGGAATGCCTGTGCTCGTCTCCCTTGAAGTTTTTTCTCATTTCTCTGTGCCAGGGAATGCTAGGGGGGTTTACAGGAAATCTCAGTGACAGAGGCTGCCTCCCCAAGGTCAGAGAAGTTATTTCTCGGACTTCCCGGATCAGGGAACACCTGTGACTGAAGAGAGCTTCGTGGAGTTGTCTCTCGAGCTCCCCCACTCAATGACTCTGGTTCCGGAATCTTGAGCGTGGGGAGGTTCCACCAACGGTCGGCAGCGCGTGGGTTCTAAGGGAATGCCTGTGCTCGTCTCCCCTGAGGGTTTTCCACATGTCTCTGTGCCAGGGAATGCTAGGGGGCTTTGCAGGAAATCCCAGTGACAGAGGCTGCTTCCCCAAGGTCAGGGAATGTATTTCTCGGACTTCCCCGAGCAGGGAACACCTGTGACTGAAGAGAGCTTCGTGGAGTTGTCTCTCTATCTCCCCCACTCAATGACAATGTTTCCGGAATCCTGAGCGTGGGGAGGTTCCACCATCGGTCGGCAGCGCGTGGGTTATAAGGGAATGCCTTTTCTAGTCTCCCCTGAGGGTTTTCCTCATGTCTCTGTGCCAGGGAATGCTAGGGGGTGATACAGGAAATCCCAGTGACATAGGCTGCCACCCAAAGGGCAGGGAAGTTATTTCTCGGACTTCCCCTAGCAGGGAACACCTGTGACTGAAGAGAGCTGCGTGGAGTTGTCTCTCGAGCTCCCCCACTCAATGACAATGGTTCCGGAATCCTGAGCGTTGGGAGGTTCCACCAACGGTCGGCAGCGCTTTGGTTCTAACGGAATGATTGTGCTCGTCTCCCCTGAGGGTTTTCCTCATGTCTCTGTGCCAGGGAATGCTAGGGGGTGTTGCAGGAAATCCCAGTGACAGAGGCTTCCTCCCCAAGATCAGGGAAGTTATTTCTCGGACTTCCCCGAGCAGGGAACACCTGTGAATGAAGAGAGCTGCGTGGAGATTTCTCTCGAGCTCCCCCACTCAATGACAATGGTTCCGGAATCCTGAGCGAGGGGAGGTTCCACCAACGGTCGGCAGCGCGTGGTTTCTAAGGGAATGCCTGTACTTGTCTCCCCTGAGGATTTTCCTCATGTCTCTGTGCCAGGGAATGCTAGGGGGTGTTGCAGGAAATCCCAGTGACAGAGGCTGCCTGACCAAGGGCAGGGAAGTTATTTCTCTGACTTCCCCGAGTAGGGAACACCTGTGTCTGAAGAGAGCTGCGTGGAATTGTCTCTCGAGCTCCCCCACTCAATGACAATGGTTTCGGAATCCTGAGCGTTGGGAGGTTCCACCAACGGTCGGCAGCGCATTGGTTCTAAGGGAATGCCTGTGTTCGTCTCCCCTGAGGGTTTTCCTCATGTCTCTGTGCCAGGGAATGCTAGGGAGTGTTGCAGGAAATCCCAGTGACAGAGGCTGCCTCCCCAAGGTCAAAGAAGATATTTCTCGGACTTCCCCGAGCAGGGAACACCTGTGACTGAAGAGAGCTGCGTGGAGTTGTCTCTCGAGCTCCCCCACTCAATGACAATGGTTCCGGAATCCTGAGCGTGGGGAGGTTCCACCAACGGTCGGCAGTGCGTGGGTTCCAAGGGAATGCCTGTGCTCGTCTCCCCTGAAGGTTTTCCTAATGTCTCTGTGCCAGGGAATGCTAGGGGGTGTTGCAGGAAATCCCAGTGACAGAGGCTGCCTCCCCAAGATCAGGGAAGTTATTTCTTGGATTCCCCGAGCAGGGAACACCTGTGACTGAAGAGAGCTGCGTGGAGTTGTCTCTCGAGCTCCCCCACTCAATGACAATGGTTCCGGAATCCTGAGCGTGGGGAGGTTCCACCAACGGTCGGCAGCGCGTGGGTTCTAAGGGAGTGCCTGTGCTCGTCTCCCCTAAGGGTTTTCTTCATGTCTCTGTGCCAGGGAAAGCTAGGGGGGTTGCAGGAAATCCCAGTGACAGAGGCTGCCTCCCCAAGGTCAGGGAAGTTATTTCTCGCACTTCCCAGAGCAGGGAACACCTGTGACTGAAGAGAGCTGCGTCGAGTTCTCTCTCGAACTCCCCCACTCAATGACAATGTTTCCGGAATCCTGAGCGTGGGGAGGTTCCACCAACTGTCGGCAGCGCGTGGGTTCTAAGGGAATGCCTGTGCTCGTCTCCCCTGAGGGTTTTCCTGATGTCTCTGTGCCAGGTAATTCTAGGGGGGTTTGCAGGAAATCCCAGTGACAGAGGCTGCCTCCCCAAGGTCAGCGAAGGTATTTCTCGGACTTCCCCTAGCAGGGAACACCTGTGACTGAAGAGAGCTTCGTGGAGTTTTCTCTCGAGCTCCCCCACTCAATGACAATGGTTCCGGAATCCTGAGCGTGGGGAGGTTCCACCAACGGTCGGCAGCGCTTGGGTTCTAACGGAATGCCTGTGCTCTTCTCCCCTGAGTGTTTTCCTCATGTCTCTGTGCCAGGGAATGCTAGGGGGTGTTGCAGGATATCCCAGTGACAGAGGCTGCCTCCCCAAGGGCAGGGAAGTTATTTCTCGGACTTCCCCTAGCAGGGAACACCTGTGACTGAAGAGAGCTTCGTGGAGTTGTCTCTCGAGCTCCCCCACTCAATGACAATGGTTCCGGAATCCTGAGCGTGGGGAGGTTCCACCAACGGTCGGCAGCGCGTTGGTTCGAAGGGAATGCCTGTGCTCGTCTCCCCTGAGTGTTTTCCTCATGTCTCTGTGCCAGGGAAAGCTAGGGGGTGTTGCAGGAAATCCCAGTGACAGAGGCTGCCTCCCCAAGGTCAGGGAAGCTATTTCTCGGACTTCCCCGAGCAGGGAACACCTGTGAATGAAGAGAGCTGCGTGGAGTTGTCTCTCGAGATCCCCCACTCAATGACTATGGTTCCGGAATCCTGAGTGTGGGGAGGTTCCACCAACTGTTGGCAGCGCGTGGGTTCTAAGGGAGTGTCTGTTCTCATCTCCCCTGAGGGTTTTCCTCATGTCTCTGTGCCAGGGAATGCTAGGGGGTGTTGCAGGAAATCCCAGTGACAGAGTATGCCTCCCCAAGGTCAGGGAAGATATTTCTCGCACTTCCCCAAGCTGGGAACACCTGTGACTGAAGAGAGCTGCGTCGAGTTGTCTCTCGATCTCCCCAACTCAACGAAAATTGTTCCGGAATCCTGAGCGTGCGGAGGTTCCACCAATGGTCGGCAGCGCGTGGGTTCTAAGGGAATGCCTGTGCTTGTCTCCCCTGAGTGTTTTCCTCATGTCTCTGTGCCAGGGAATGCTAGGGGGTGTTGCAGGAAATCCCAGTGACAGAGGCTGCCTCCCCAAGGTCAGGGAAGTTATTTCTCGGACTTCCCCGAGCAGGGAACACCTGTGACTGAAGAGAGCTGCGTGGAGTTGTCTCTCGAGCTCCCCCACTCAATGACAATGGTTCCGGAATCTTGAGCGTGGGGAGGTTCCACCATCGGTCGGCAGCGCGTGGTTTCTAAGGGAATGCCTGTGCTCGTCTCCCCTTAGGGTTTTCCTCATGTCTCTGTGCCAGGGAATGCTAGGAGGGTTTGCAGGAAATCCCAGTGACAGAGGCTGCCTCCCCAAGGTCAGGGAAGTTATTTCTTGGACTTCCCCGAGCAAGGAACATCTGTGACTGACGGGAGATGCGTGGAGCTGTCTCTCGAGCTCCCCACTCAATGACAATGGTTCCGGAATCCTGAGCGTGGGGAGGTTCCACCAACGGTCGGCAGCGCGTGGGTTCTAACGGAATGCCAGTGCTCGTCTCCCCTGAGGGTTTTCCTCATGTCTCTGTGATAGGGAATGCTAGGGGGGGTTGCAGGAAATCCCAGTGACAGAGGCTGCCTCCCCAAGGTCAGGGAAGGTATTTCTCTGACTTCCCCGAGCAGGGAACACCTGTGACTGAAGAGAGCTGCGTGGAGTTTTGTTTCGAGCTCCCCCACTCAATGACAATGGTTCCGGAATCCTGAGCGTGGGGAGGTTCCACCAACGGTCGGCAGCCAGTGGGTTCTAACGGAATGCCAGTGCTCTTCTCCCCTGAGGGTTTTCCTAAAGTCTCTGTGCCAGGGAAAGCTAGGGGGTGTTGCAGGAAATCCCAGTGACAGAGGCTGACTCCCCAAGGTCAGGGAAGGTATTTCTCGCACTTCCCCGAGCAGGGAACACCTGTGATTGAAGAGAGCTGCGTGGAGCTGTCTCTCGAGCTCCCCCACTCAATGACAATGGTTCCGGAATCCTGAGCGTGGGGAGGTTCCACCAACGGACGGCAGCGCGTGGGTTCTAAGGGAATGCCTGTGCTAGTCTCCCCTGAGGGTTTTCCTCATGTCTCTGTGCCAGGGAATGCTAGGGGGTGTTGCAGGAAATCCCAGTTACAGAGGCCGCCTCCCCAAGGGCAGGGAAGTTATTTCTCGGACTTCCCCTAGCAGGGAACACCTGTGACTGAAGAGAGCTGCATGGAGTTGTCTCTCGAGCTCCCCCACTCAATGACAATGTTTCCGGAATCCTGAGCGTGGGGAGGTTCCACCAACTGTCGGCAGCGCTTGGGTTCTAACGGAATGCCTGTGCTCGTCTCCCTTGACGTTTTTTCTCATTTCTCTGTGCCAGGGAATGCTAGGGGGGTTTGCAGGAAATCCCAGTGACAGAGGCTGCCTCCCCAAGGTCAGAGAAGTTATTTCTCGGACTTCCCGGATCAGGGAACACCTGTGACTGAAGAGAGCTTCGTGGAGTTGTCTCTCGAGCTCCCCCACTCAATGACTCTGGTTCCGGAATCTTGAGCGTGGGGAGGTTCCACCAACGGTCGGCAGCGCGTGGGTTCTAAGGGAATGCCTGTGCTCTTCTCCCCTGAGGGTATTCCACATGTCTCTGTGCCAGGGAATGCTAGGGAGTGTTGCAGGAAATCCCAGTGACAGAGGCTGCCTCCCCAAGTTCAGGGAAGTTATTTCTCGGACTTCCCCGAGCAGGTAACACCTGTGACTGAAGAGAGCTGCGTGGAGTTGTCTCTCGAGCTCCCCCACTCAATGACAATGGTTCCGGAATCCTGAGCGTGGGGAGGTTCCACCAACGGTCGGCAGCGCGTGGGTTCTAAGGGAGTGCCTGTGCTCGTCTCCCCTGAGGGTTTTCTTCATGTCTCTGTGCCAGGTAATGCTAGGGGGGTTTGCAGGAAATCCCAGTGACAGAGGCTGCCTCCCCAAGGTCAGCGAAGGTATTTCTCGGACTTCCCCGAGCAGGGAACACCTGTGACTGAAGAGAGCTTCGTGGAGTTTTCTCTCGAGCTCCCCCACAAAATGACAATGGTTCCAGAATCCTGAGAGTTGGGAGGTTCCACCAACAGTCGGCAGCGCATTGGTTCTAAAGGAATGCCTGTGTTCCTCTCCCCTGAGGGTTTTCCTCATGTCTCTGTGCCAGGGAATGCTAGGTGGGGTTGCAGGAAATCCCAGTGACAGAGGCTGCCTCCCCAAGGTTAAAGAAGTTATTTTTCGGACTTCCCCGAGCAGGGATCACCTGTGACTGAAGAGAGCTGCGTGGAGTTTTCTCTCGAGCTCCCCCACTCAATGACAATGGTTCCGGAATCCTGAGCGTGGGGAGGTTCCACCAACGGTCGGCAGCGCGTGGGTTCTAAGGGAATGCCTGTGCTCGTCTCCCCTGAGGGTTTTCCTCATGTCTCTATGCCAGGGAATGCTAGGGGGGGTTGCAGGAAATCCCAGTGACAGAGGCTGCCTCCCCAAGGTCAGGGAAGGTATTTCTCGGACTTCCCCGAGCAGGGAACACCTGTGACTGAAGAGAGCTTCGTGGAGTTGTCTCTCTATCTCCCCCACTCAATGACAATGTTTCCGGAATCCTGAGCGTGGGGAGGTTCCACCAACGGTCGGCAGCGCGTGGGTTATAAGGGAATGCTTTTTCTAGTCTCCCCTGAGGGTTTTCCTCATGACTCTGTGCCAGGGAATGCTAGGGGGTGATGCAGGAAATCCCAGTGACATAGGCTGCCACCCAAAAGGCAGGGAAGTTATTTCTCGGACTTCCCCGTGCAGGGAACACCTGTGAATGAAGAGAGCTGCGTGGAGTTGTCTCTCGAGCTCCCCCACTCAATGAAAATGGTTCCGGAATCCTGAGCGTGGGGAGGTTCCACCAACGGTCGGCAGCGCGTGGTTTCTAAGGGAATGCCTGTACTTGTCTCCCCTGAGGGTTTTCCTCATGTCTCTGTGCCAGGGAATGCTAGGGGGTGTTGCAGGAAATCCCAGTGACAGAGGCTGCCTCCCCAAGGGCAGGGAAGTTATTTCTCTGACTTCCCCGAGCAGGGAACACCTGAGACTGAAGAGAGCTGCGTGGAATTGTCTCTCGAGCTCCCCCACAAAATGACAATGGTTCCGGAATCCTGAGCGTTGGGAGGTTCCACCAACGGTCGGCAGCGCATTGGTTCTAAAGGAATGCATGTGTTCGTCTCCCCTGAGGGTTTTCCTCATGTCTCTGTGCCAGGGAATGCTAGGGGGGGTTGCAGGAAATCCCAGTGACAGAGGCTGCCTCCCCAAGGTTAAAGAAGATATTTTTCGGACTTCCCCGAGCAGGGATCACCTGTGACTGAAGAGAGCAGCGTGGAGTTTTCTTTCGAGCTCCCCCACTCAATGACAATGGTTCCGGAATCCTGAGCGTGGGGAGGTTCCACCAACGGTCGGCAGCGCGTGGGTTCTAAGGGAATGCCTGTGCTCGTCTCCCCTGAGGGTTTTCCTCATGTCTCTATGCCAGGGAATGCTAGGGGGTGTTGCAGGAAATCCCAGTGACAGAGGCTGACTCCCCAAGATCAGGGAAGCTATTTCTTGGACTTCCCCGAGCATGGAACACCTGTGACTGAAGAGAGCTGCGTGGAGTTGTCTCTCGAGATCCCCCAATCAATGACAATGGTTCCGGAATCCTGAGCGTGGGGAAGTTCCACAAACGGTCGGCAGCGCGTGGGTTCTAACGGAATGCCTGTGATCGTCTCCCCTGATGGTTTTCCTCATGTCTCTGTGCCAGGGAATGCTAGGGGGGGGTTGCAGGAAATCCCAGTGACAGAGGCTGCCTCCCCAAGGTCAGGGAAGTTATTTCTCGGACTTCCCCGAGCAGGGAACTCCTGTGATTGAAGAGAGCTGCGTGGAGATTTCTCTCGAGCTCCCCCACTCAATGACAATGGTTCCGGAATCCTGAGCGAGGGGAGGTTCCACCAACGGTCGGCAGCGCGTGTTTTCTAAGGGAATGCCTGTACTTGTCTCCCCTGAGGGTTTTCCTCATGTCTCTGTGCCAGGGAATGCTAGGGGGTGTTGCAGGAAATCCCAGTGACAGAGGCTGCCTCCCCAAGGGCAAGGAAGTTATTTCTCTGACTTCCCCGAGCAGGGAACACCTGTGACTGAAGAGAGCTGCGTGGAATTGTCTCTCGAGCTCCCCCACTCAATGACAATGGTTTCGGAATCCTGAGCGTTGGGAGGTTCCACCAACGGTCGGCAGCGCATTGGTTCTAAGGGAATGCATGTGTTCGTCTCCCCTGAGGGTTTTCCTCATGTCTCTGTGCCAGGGAATGCTAGGGAGTGTTGCAGGAAATCCCAGTGACAGACGCTGCCTCCCCAAGGTCAAAGAAGATATTTCTCGGAATTCCCCGAGCAGGGAACACCTGTGACTGAAGAGATCTGCGTGGAGTTTTCTCTCGAGCTCCCCCACTCAATGACAATGGTTCCGGAATCCTGAGCGTGGGGAGGTTCCACCAACTGTCGGCAGCGCTTGGGTTCTAACGGAATGCCTGTGCTCGTCTCCCTTGACGTTTTTTCTCATTTCTCTGTGCCAGGGAATGCTAGGGGGGTTTGCAGGAAATCCCAGTGACAGAGGCTGCCTCCCCAAGGTCAGAGAAGTTATTTCTCGGACTTCCCGGATCAGGGAACACCTGTGACTGAAGAGAGCTTCGTGGAGTTGTCTCTCGAGCTCCCCCACTCAATGACTCTTGTTCCGGAATCTTGAGCGTGGGGAGGTTCCACCAACGGTCGGCAGCGCGTGGGTTCTAAGGGAATGCCTGTGCTCTTCTCCCCTGAGGGTTTTCCACATGTCTCTGTGCCAGGGAATGCTAGGGAGTGTTGCAGGAAATCCCAGTGACAGAGGCTGCCTCCCCAAGTTCAGGGAAGGTATTTCTCGGACTTCCCCGAGCAGGGAACACCTGTGACTGAAGAGAGCTGCGTGGAGTTGTCTCTCGAGCTCCCCCACTCAATGACAATGGTTCCGGAATCCTGAGCGTGGGGAGGTTCCACCAACGGTCGGCAGCGCGTGGGTTCTAAGGGAGTGCCTGTGCTCGTCTCCCCTGAGGGTTTTCTTCATGTCTCTGTGCCAGGTAATGCTAGGGGCGTTTGCAGGAAATCCCAGTGACAGAGGCTGCCTCCCCAAGGTCAGCGAAGGTATTTCTCGGACTTCCCCTAGCAGGGAACACCTGTGACTGAAGAGAGCTTCGTTCAGTTTTCTCTCGAGCTCCCCCACAAAATGACAATGGTTCCAGAATCCTGAGCGTTGGGAGGTTCCACCAACAGTCGGCAGCGCATTGGTTCTAAAGGAATGCCTGTGTTCCTCTCCCCTGAGGGTTTTCCTCATGTCTCTGTGCCAGGGAATGCTAGGTGGGGTTGCAGGAAATCCCAGTGACAGAGGCTGCCTCCCCAAGGTTAAAGAAGTTATTTTTCGGACTTCCCCGAGCAGGGATCACCTGTGACTGAAGAGAGCTGCGTGGAGTTTTCTCTCGAGCTCCCCCACTCAATGACAATGGTTCCGGAATCCTGAGCGTGGGGAGGTTCCACCAACGGTCGGCAGCGCGTGGGTTCTAAGGGAATGCCTGTGCTCGTCTCCCCTGAGGGTTTTCCTCATGTCTCTATGCCAGGGAATGCTAGGGGGGGTTGCAGGAAATCCCAGTGACAGAGGCTGCCTCCCCAAGGTCAGGGAAGGTATTTCTCGGACTTCCCCGAGCAGGGAACACCTGTGACTGAAGAGAGCTTCGTGGAGTTGTCTCTCTATCTCCCCCACTCAATGACAATGTTTCCGGAATCCTGAGCGTGGGGAGGTTCCACCAACGGTCGGCAGCGCGTGGGTTATAAGGGAATGCTTTTTCTAGACTCCCCTGAGGGTTTTCCTCATGACTCTGTGCCAGGGAATGCTAGGGGGTGATGCAGGAAATCCCAGTGACATAGGCTGCCACCCAAAAGGCATGGAAGTTATTTCTCGGACTTCCCCGAGCAGGGAACACCTGTGACTGAAGAGAGCTGCGTCGAGTTGTCTCTCGAGCTCCCCCACTCAATGAAAATGGTTCCGGAATCCTGAGCGTTGGGAGGTTCCACCAACGGTCGGCAGCGCATTGGTTCTAAAGGAATGCCTGTGTTCGTCTCCCCTGAGGGTTTTCCTCATGTCTCTGTGCCAGGGAATGCTAGGGGGGGTTGCAGGAAATCCCAGTGACAGAGGCTGCCTCCCCAAGGTCAGGGAAGGTATTTCTCGGACTTCCCCGAGCAGGGAACTCCTGTGATTGAAGAGAGCTGCGTGGAGTTTTGTCTCGAGCTCCCCCACTCAATGACAATGGTTCCTGAATCCTGAGCGTGGGGAGGTTCCACCAACGGTCGGCAGCGCGTGGGTTCTAACGGAATGATTGTGCTCGTCTCCCCTGAGGGTTTTCCTCATGTCTCTGTGCCAGGGAATGCTAGGGGGTGTTGCAGGAAATCCCAGTGACAGAGGCTTCCTCCCCAAGATCAGGGAAGTTATTTCTCGGACTTCCCCGAGCAGGGAACACCTGTGACTGAAGAGAGCTGCGTGGAGATTTCTCTCGAGCTCCCCCACTCAATGACAATGGTTCCGGAATCCTGAGCGAGGGGAGGTTCCACCAACGGTCGGCAGCGCGTGGTTTCTAAGGGAATGCCTGTACTTGTCTCCCCTGAGGGTTTTCCTCATGTCTCTGTGCCAGGGAATGCTAGGGGGTGTTGCAGGAAATCCCAGTGACAGAGGCTGCCTCCCCAAGGGCAAGGAAGTTATTTCTCTGACTTCCCCGAGCAGGGAACACCTGTGACTGAAGAGAGCTGCGTGGAATTGTCTCTCGAGCTCCCCCACTCAATGACAATGGTTTCGGAATCCTGAGCGTTGGGAGGTTCCACCAACGGTCGGCAGCGCATTGGTTCTAAGGGAATGCCTGTGTTCGTCTCCCCTGAGGGTTTTCCTCATGTCTCTGTGCCAGGGAATGCTAGGGAGTGTTGCAGGAAATCCCAGTGACAGAGGCTGCCTCCCCAAGGTCAAAGAAGATATTTCTCGGAATTCCCCGAGCAGGGAACACCTGTGACTGAAGAGATCTGCGTGGAGTTTTCTCTCGAGCTCCCCCACTCAATGACAATGGTTCCGGAATCCTGAGCGTGGGGAGGTTCCACCAACGGTCGGCAGCGCGTGGGTTCTAAGGGAGTGCCTGTGCTCGTCTCCCCTGAGGGTTTTCTTCATGTCTCTGTGCCAGGTAATGCTAGGGGGGTTTGCAGGAAATCCCAGTGACAGAGGCTGCCTCCCCAAGGTCAGCGAAGGTATTTCTCGGACTTCCCCTAGCAGGGAACACTTGTGACTGAAGAGAGCTTCGTGGAGTTTTCTCTCGAGCTCCCCCACAAAATGACAATGGTTCCAGAATCCTGAGCGTTGGGAGGTTCCACCAACAGTCGGCAGCGCATTGGTTCTAAAGGAATGCCTGTGTTCCCCTCCCCTGAGGGTTTTCCTCATTTCTCTGTGCCAGGGAATGCTAGGTGGGGTTGCAGGAAATCCCAGTGACAGAGGCTGCCTCCCCAAGGTTAAAGAAGTTATTTTTCGGACTTCCCCGAGCAGGGATCACCTGTGACTGAAGAGAGCTGCGTGGAGTTTTCTCTCGAGCTCCCCCACTCAATGACAATGGTTCCGGAATCCTGAGCGTGGGGAGGTTCCACCAACGGTCGGCAGCGCGTGGGTTCTAAGGGAATGCCTGTGCTCGTCTCCCCGGAGGATTTTCCTCATGTCTCTATGCCAGGGAATGCTAGGGGGGGTTGCAGGAAATCCCAGTGACAGAGGCTGCCACCCCAAGGTCAGGGAAGGTATTTCTCAGACTTCCCCGAGCAGGGAACACCTGTGACTGAAGAGAGCTTCGTGGAGTTGTCTCTCTATCTCCCCCACTCAATGACAATGTTTCCGGAATCCTGAGCGTGGGGAGGTTCCACCAACGGTCGGCAGCGCGTGGGTTATAAGGGAATGCCTTTTCTAGTCTCCCCTGAGGGTTTTCCTCATGACTCTGTGCCAGGGAATGCTAGGGGGTGATGCAGGAAATCCCAGTGACATAGGCTGCCACCCAAAAGGCAGGGAAGTTATTTCTCGGACTTCCCCGGGCAGGGAACACCTGTGACTGAAGAGAGCTGCGTCGAGTTGTCTCTCGAGCTCCCCCACTCAATGAAAATGGTTCCGGAATCCTGAGCGTGGGGAGGTTCCACCAACGGTCGGCAGCGCGTGGTTTCTAAGGGAATGCCTGTACTTGTCTCCCCTGAGGGTTTTCCTCATGTCTCTGTGCCAGGGAATGCTAGGGGGTGTTGCAGGAAATCCCAGTGACAGAGGCTGCCTCCCCAAGGGCAGGGAAGTTATTTCTCTGACTTCCCCGAGCAGGGAACACCTGAGACTGAAGAGAGCTGCGTGGAATTGTCTCTCGAGCTCCCCCACAAAATGACAATGGTTCCGGAATCCTGAGCGTTGGGAGGTTCCACCAACGGTCGGCAGCGCATTGGTTCTAAAGGAATGCCTGTGTTCGTCTCCCCTGAGGGTTTTCCTCATGTCTCTGTGCCAGGGAATGCTAGGGGGGGTTGCAGGAAATCCCAGTGACAGAGGCTGCCTCCCCAAGGTTAAAGAAGATATTTTTCGGACTTCCCCGAGCAGGGATCACCTGTGACTGAAGAGAGCAGCGTGGAGTTTTCTCTCGAGCTCCCCCACTCAATGACAATGGTTCCGGAATCCTGAGCGTGGGGAGGTTCCACCAACGGTCGGCAGCGCGTGGGTTCTAAGGGAATGCCTGTGCTCGTCTCCCCTGAGGGTTTTCCTCATGTCTCTATGCCAGGGAATGCTA
Source organism: Vicugna pacos (assembly GCF_048564905.1). Classification (NCBI taxonomy): domain Eukaryota; kingdom Metazoa; phylum Chordata; class Mammalia; order Artiodactyla; family Camelidae; genus Vicugna; species Vicugna pacos. The sequence goes on from NW_027328721.1 coordinate 53,031,206, forward strand.
GGGGGTGTTGCAGGAAATCCCAGTGACAGAGGCTGACTCCCCAAGATCAGGGAAGCTATTTCTTGGACTTCCCCGAGCAGGGAACACCTGTGACTGAAGAGAGCTGCGTCGAGTTGTCTCTCGAGATCCCCCAATCAATGACAATGGTTCCGGAATCCTGAGCGTGGGGAAGTTCCACAAACGGTCGGCAGCGCGTGGGTTCTAACGGAATGCCTGTGATCGTCTCCCCTGATGGTTTTCCTCATGTCTCTGTGCCAGGGAATGCTAGGGGGGGGTTGCAGGAAATCCCAGTGACAGAGGCTGCCTCCCCAAGGTCAGGGAAGGTATTTCTCGGACTTCCCCGAGCAGGGAACACCTGTGATTGAAGAGAGCTGCGTGGAGTTTTGTCTCGAGCTCCCCCACTCAATGACAATGGTTCCTGAATCCTGAGCGTGGGGAGGTTCCACCAACGGTCGGCAGCGCGTGGGTTCTAACGGAATGATTGTGCTCGTCTCCCCTGAGGGTTTTCCTCATGTCTCTGTGCCAGGGAATGCTAGGGGGTGTTGCAGGAAATCCCAGTGACAGAGGCTTCCTCCCCAAGATCAGGGAAGTTATTTCTCGGACTTCCCCGAGCAGGGAACACCTGTGACTGAAGAGAGCTGCGTGGAGATTTCTCTCGAGCTCCCCCACTCAATGACAATGGTTCCGGAATCCTGAGCGAGGGGAGGTTCCACCAACGGTCGGCAGCGCGTGGTTTCTAAGGGAATGCCTGTACTTGTCTCCCCTGAGGGTTTTCCTCATGTCTCTGTGCCAGGGAATGCTAGGGGGTGTTGCAGGAAATCCCAGTGACAGAGGCTGCCTCCCCAAGGGCAAGGAAGTTATTTCTCTGACTTCCCCGAGCAGGGAACACCTGTGACTGAAGAGAGCTGCGTGGAATTGTCTCTCGAGCTCCCCCACTCAATGACAATGGTTTCGGAATCCTGAGCGTTGGGAGGTTCCACCAACGGTCGGCAGCGCATTGGTTCTAAGGGAATGCCTGTGTTCGTCTCCCCTGAGGGTTTTCCTCATGTCTCTGTGCCAGGGAATGCTAGGGAGTGTTGCAGGAAATCCCAGTGACAGAGGCTGCCTCCCCAAGGTCAAAGAAGATATTTCTCGGAATTCCCCGTGCAGGGAACACCTGTGACTGAAGAGATCTGCGTGGAGTTTTCTCTCGAGCTCCCCCACTCAATGACAATGGTTCCGGAATCCTGAGCGTGGGGAGGTTCCACCAACGGTCGGCAGTGCGTGGGTCCTAAGGGAATGCCTGTGTTCGTCTCCCCTGAGGGTTTTCCTCATGTCTCTGTGCCAGGGAATGCTAGGGGGTGTTGCAGGAAATCCCAGTGACAGAGGCTGCCTCCCCAAGGGCAAGGAAGTTATTTCTCTGACTTCCCCGAGCAGGGAACACCTGTGACTGAAGAGAGCTGCGTGGAATTGTCTCTCGAGCTCCCCCACTCAATGACAATGGTTTCGGAATCCTGAGCGTTGGGAGGTCCCACCAACGGTCGGCAGCGCATTGGTTCTAAGGGAATGCCTGTGTTCGACTCCCCTGAGGGTTTTCCTCATGTCTCTGTGCCAGGGAATGCTTGGGAGTGTTGCAGGAAATCCCAGTGACAGAGGCTGCCTCCCCAAGTTCAAAGAAGATATTTCTCGGAATTCCCCGAGCAGGGACCACCTGTGACTGAAGAGAGCTGCGTGGAGTTTTCTCTCGAGCTCCCCCACTCAATGACAATGGTTCCGGAATCCTGAGCGTGGGGAGGTTCCACCAACGGTCGGCAGCGCTTGGGTTCTAACGGAATGCCTGTGCTCTTCTCCCCTGAGTGTTTTCCTCATGTCTCAGTGCCAGGGAATGCTAGGGGGTGTTGCAGGAAATCCCAGTGCCAGAGGCTGCATCCCCAAGGTCAGGGAAGGTATTTCTCGGACTTCCCCGAGCAGGGAACACCTGTGACTGAAGAGAGCTGCGTCGAGTTGTCTCTCGAGCTCCCCCACTGAATGAAAATGGTTCCGGAATCCTGAGCGTGGGGAGGTTCCACCAACGGTCGGCAGCGCGTGGTTTCTAAGGGAATGCCTGTACTTGTCTCCCCTGAGGGTTTTCCTCATGTCTCTGTGCCAGGGAATGCTAGGGGGTGTTGCAGGAAATCCCAGTGACAGAGGCTGCCTCCCCAAGGGCAGGGAAGTTATTTCTCTGACTTCCCGGAGCAGGGAACACCTGAGACTGAAGAGAGCTGCATGGAATTGTCTCTCGAGCTCCCCCACAAAATGACAATGGTTCCAGAATCCTGAGCGTTGGGAGGTTCCACCAACAGTCGGCAGCGCATTGGTTCTAAAGGAATGCCTGTGTTCCTCTCCCCTGAGGGTTTTCCTCATGTCTCTGTGCCAGGGAATGCTAGGTGGGGTTGCAGGAAATCCCAGTGACAGAGGCTGCCTCCCCAAGGTTAAAGAAGATATTTTTCGGACTTCCCCGAGCAGGGATCACCTGTGACTGAAGAGAGCTGCGTGGAGTTTTCTCTCGAGCTCCCCCACTCAATGACAATGGTTCCGGAATCCTGAGCGTGGGGAGGTTCCACCAACGGTCGGCAGCGCGTGGGTTCTAAGGGAATGCCTGTGCTCGTCTCCCCTGAGGGTTTTCCTCATGTCTCTATGCCAGGGAATGCTAGGGGGGGTTGCAGGAAATCCCAGTGACAGAGGCTGCCTCCCCAAGGTCAGGGAAGGTATTTCTCGGACTTCCCCGAGCAGGGAACACCTGTGACTGAAGAGAGCTGCGTGGAGTTTTGTCTCGAGCTCCCCCACTCAATGACAATGGTTCCGGAATCCTGAGCGTGGGGAGGTTCCACCAACGGTCGGCAGCCAGTGGGTTCTAACGGAATGCCAGTGCTCTTCTCCCCTGAGGGTTTTCCTAAATTCTCTGTGCCAGGGAAAGCTAGGGGGTGTTGCAGGAAATCCCAGTGACAGAGGCTGACTCCCCAAGGTCAGGGAAGGTATTTCTCGCACTTCCCCGTGCAGGGAACACCTGTGATTGAAGAGAGCTTCGTCGAGGTGTCTCTCGAGCTCCCCCACTCAATGACAATGGTTCCAGAATCCTGAGCGTGGGGAGGTTCCACCAACGGTCGGCAGCGCGTGGGTTCTAAGGGAATGCCTGTGCTAGTCTCCCCTGAGGTTTTTCCTCATGTCTCTGTGCCAGGGAATGCTAGGGGGTGTTGCAGGAAATCCCAGTGACAGAGGCTGCCTCCCCAAGAGCAGGGAAGGTATTTCTCGCACTTCCCCGTGCAGGGACCACCTGTGACTGAAGAGAGCTGCGTGGAGTTTTCTCTCGAGCTCCCCCACTCAATGACAATGGTTCCGGAATCCTGAGCGTGGGGAGGTTCCACCAACGGTCGGCAGCGCTTGGGTTCTAACGGAATGCCTGTGCTCTTCTCCCCTGAGTGTTTTCCTCATGTCTCAGTGCCAGGGAATGCTAGGGGGTGTTGCAGGAAATCCCAGTGCCAGAGGCTGCCTCCCCAAGGGGAGGGAAGTTATTTCTCGGACTTCCCCGAGCAGGGAACACCTGTGACTGAAGAGAGCTGCGTCGAGTTGTCTCTCGAGCTCCCCCACTGAATGAAAATGGTTCCGGAATCCTGAGCGTGGGGAGGTTCCACCAACGGTCGGCAGCGCGTGGTTTCTAAGGGAATGCCTGTACTTGTCTCCCCTGAGGGTTTTCCTCATGTCTCTGTGCCAGGGAATGCTAGGGGGTGTTGCAGGAAATCCCAGTGACAGAGGCTGCCTCCCCAAGGGCAGGGAAGTTATTTCTCTGACTTCCCGGAGCAGGGAACACCTGAGACTGAAGAGAGCTGCATGGAATTGTCTCTCGAGCTCCCCCACAAAATGACAATGGTTCCAGAATCCTGAGCGTTGGGAGGTTCCACCAACAGTCGGCAGCGCATTGGTTCTAAAGGAATGCCTGTGTTCCTCTCCCCTGAGGGTTTTCCTCATGTCTCTGTGCCAGGGAATGCTAGGTGGGGTTGCAGGAAATCCCAGTGACAGAGGCTGCCTCCCCAAGGTTAAAGAAGATATTTTTCGGACTTCCCCGAGCAGGGATCACCTGTGACTGAAGAGAGCTGCGTGGAGTTTTCTCTCGAGCTCCCCCACTCAATGACAATGGTTCCGGAATCCTGAGCGTGGGGAGGTTCCACCAACGGTCGGCAGCGCGTGGGTTCTAAGGGAATGCCTGTGCTCGTCTCCCCTGAGGGTTTTCCTCATGTCTCTATGCCAGGGAATGCTAGGGGGGGTTGCAGGAAATCCCAGTGACAGAGGCTGCCTCCCCAAGGTCAGGGAAGGTATTTCTCGGACTTCCCCGAGCAGGGAACACCTGTGACTGAAGAGAGCTGCGTGGAGTTTTGTCTCGAGCTCCCCCACTCAATGACAATGGTTCCGGAATCCTGAGCGTGGGGAGGTTCCACCAACGGTCGGCAGCCAGTGGGTTCTAACGGAATGCCAGTGCTCTTCTCCCCTGAGGGTTTTCCTAAATTCTCTGTGCCAGGGAAAGCTAGGGGGTGTTGCAGGAAATCCCAGTGACAGAGGCTGACTCCCCAAGGTCAGGGAAGGTATTTCTCGCACTTCCCCGTGCAGGGAACACCTGTGATTGAAGAGAGCTTCGTCGAGGTGTCTCTCGAGCTCCCCCACTCAATGACAATGGTTCCAGAATCCTGAGCGTGGGGAGGTTCCACCAACGGTCGGCAGCGCGTGGGTTCTAAGGGAATGCCTGTGCTAGTCTCCCCTGAGGTTTTTCCTCATGTCTCTGTGCCAGGGAATGCTAGGGGGTGTTGCAGGAAATCCCAGTGACAGAGGCTGCCTCCCCAAGAGCAGGGAAGTTATTTCTCGGACTTCCCCTAGCAGGGAACACCTGTGACTGAAGAGAGCTGCGTGGAGTTGTCTCTCGAGCTCCCCCACTCAATGACAATGGTTCCGGAATCCTGAGCGTGGGGAGGTTCCACCAACGGTCGGCAGCGCTTGGGTTCTAACGGAATGCCTGTGCTCGTCTCCCCTGAGGTTTTCTCTCATTTCTCTGTGCCAGGGAATGCTAGCGGGTGTTGCAGGAAATCCCAGTGACAGAGGCTGCCTCCCCAAGGTCAGGGAAATTATTTCTCGGACTTCCCCGAGCAGGGAACACCTGTGACTGAAGAGAGTTGCGTGGAGTTGTCTCTCGAGCTTCCCCACACAATGACAATGGTTCCGGAATCCTGAGCGTGGGGAGGTTCCACCAACGGTCGGCAGCGCGTGGTTTCTAATGGAATGCCTGTGCTCGTCTCCACTGACGGTTTTCCTCATGTCTCTGTGCCAGGGAATGCTAGGAGGGTTTCCAGGAAATCCCAGTGAGATAGGCTGACTCCCCAAGGTCAGGGAAGGTATTTCTCGCACTTCCCAGAGCAGGGAACACCTGTGACTGAAGAGAGCTGCGTGGAGTTGTCTCTCGAGATCCCCCACTCATTGACTATGGTTCCGGAATCCTGAGCGTGGGGAGGTTCCACCAACGGTCGGCAGCGCGTGGGTTCTAAGGTAGTGCCTGTGCTCGTCTCCCCTGAGGGTTTTCTTCATGTCTCTGAGCCAGGGAATGCTAGGGGGTGTTGCAGGAAATCCCAGTGACAGAGGCTGCCTCCCCAGGTCAGGGAAGGTATTTCTCGCACTTCCCCGAGCAGGGAACACCTGTGATTGAAGAGAGCTGCCTAAAGTTGTCTGTCGAACTCCCCCACTCAATGACAATGGTTCCGGAATCCTGAGCGTGGGGAGGTTCCACCAACGGTCGGCAGCGCGTGGGTTCTAACGGAATGCCTGTGCTCGTCTCCCCTGAGGGTTTTCCTCATGTCTCTGTGCCAGGGAATGCTAGGGGGTGTTGCAGGAAATCCCAGTGACAGAGGCTGCCTCCCCAAGATCAAAGAAGATATTTCTCGGACTTCCCCGAGCAGGGAACACCTGTGACTGAAGAGAGCTGCGTGGAGTTTTCTCTCGAGCTCCCCCACTCAATGACAATGGTTCCGGAATCCTGAGCGTGGGGAGGTTCCACCAACGGACGGCAGCGCGTGGGTTCAAACGGAATGCCTGTGCTCGTCTCCCCTGAGGGTTTTCCTCATGTCTCTGTGCCAGGGAATGCTAGGGGGTGTTGCAGGAAATCCCAGTGACAGAGGCTGCCTCCCCAAGATCAGGGAAGTTATTTCTTGGACTTCCCCGAGCAAGGAACACCTGTGACTGAAGAGAGATGCGTGGAGTTGTCTCTCGAGCTCCCCACTCAATGACAATGGTTCCGGAATCCTGAGCGTGGGGAGGTTCCACCAACGGTCGGCAGCGCGTGGGTTCTAACGTAATGCCAGTGCTCGTCTCCCCTAAGGGTTTTCCTCATGTCTCTGTGATAGGGAATTCTAGGGGGGGTTGCAGGAAATCCCAGTGACAGAGGCTGCCTCCCCAAGGTCAGGGAAGGTATTTCTCGGACTTCCCCGAGCAGGGAACACCTGTGACTGAAGAGAGCTGCGTGGAGTTTTGTCTCGAGCTCCCCCACTCAATGACAATGGTTCCGGAATCCTGAGCGTGGGGAGGTTCCACCAACGGTCGGCAGCCAGTGGGTTCTAACGGAATGCCAGTGCTCTTCTCCCCTGAGGGTTTTCCTAAATTCTCTGTGCCAGGGAAAGCTAGGGGGTGTTGCAGGAAATCCCAGTGACAGAGGCTGACTCCCCAAGGTCAGGGAAGGTATTTCTCGCACTTCCCCGAGCAGGGAACACCTGTGATTGAAGAGAGCTGCGTGAAGCTGTCTCTCGAGCTCCCCCACTCAATGACAATGGTTCCGGAATCCTGAGCGTGGGGAGGTTCCACCAACGGACGGCAGCGCTTGGGTTCTAAGGGAATGCCTGTGCTAGTCTCCCCTGAGGGTTTTCCTCATGTCTCTGTGCCAGGGAATGCTAGGGGTTGTTGCAGGAAATCCCAGTTACAGAGGCCGCCTCCCCAAGGGCAGGGAAGTTATTTCTCGGACTTCCCCTAGCAGGGAACACCTGTGACTGAAGAGAGCTGCATGGAGTTGTCTCTCGAGCTCCCCCACTCAGTGATAATGTTTCCGGAATCCTGAGCGTGGGGAGGTTCCACCAACTGTCGGCAGCGTTTGGATTCTAACGGAATGCCTGTGCTCGTCTCCCTTGACGTTTTTTCTCATTTCTCTGTGCCAGGGAATGCTAGGGGGGTTTGCAGGAAATCCCAGTGACAGAGGCTGCCTCCCCAAGGGCAGGGAAGTTATTTCTCTGACTTCCCCGAGCAGGGAACACCTGTGACTGAAGAGAGCTGCGTGGAATTGTCTCTCGAGCTCCCCCACTCAATGACAATGGTTTGGGAATCCTGAGATTTGGGAGGTTCCACCAACGGTCGGCAGCGCATTGGTTCTAAGGGAATGCCTGTGTTCGTCTCCCCTGAGGGTTTTCCTCATGTCTCTGTGCCAGGGAATGCTAGGGAGTGTTGCAGGAAATCCCAGTGACAGAGGCTGCCTCCCCAAGGTCAAAGAAGATATTTCTCGGACTTCCCCGAGCAGGGAACACCTGTGACTGAAGAGAGCTGCGTGGAGTTGTCTCTCGAGCTCCCCCACTCAATGACAATGGTTCCGGAATCCTGAGCGTGGGGAGGTTCCACCAACGGTCGGCAGTGCGTGGGTTCTAAGGGAATGCCTGTGCTCGTCTCCCCTGAGGGTTTTCCTAATATCTCTGTGCCAGGGAATGCTAGGGGGTGTTGCAGGAAATCCCAGTGACAGAGGCTGCCTCCCCAAGATCAGGGAAGTTATTTCTTGGATTCCCCGAGCAGGGAACACCTGTGACTGAAGAGAGCTGCGTGGAGTTGTCTCTCGAGCTCCCCCACTCAATGACAATGGTTCCAGAATCCTGAGCGTGGGGAGGTTCCACAAACGGTCGGCAGCGCGTGGGTTCTAACGGAATGCCAGTGCTCGTCTCCCCTGAGTGTTTTCTTAATGTCTCTGTGCCAGGGAATGCTAGGGGGTGTTGCAGGAAATCCCAGTGACAGAGGCTGCCTCCCCAAGTTCAGGGAAGGTATTTCTCGCACTTCCCCGAGCAGGGAACACCTGTGATTGAAGACAACTGCGTCGAGTTGTCTCTCGAACTCCCCCACTCAATGACAATGGTTCCGGAATCCTGAGCGTGGGGAGGTTCCACCAACGGTCGGCAGCGCGTGGGTTCTAAGGGAGTGCCTGTGCTCGTCTCCCCTGAGGGTTTTCTTCATGTCTCTGTGCCAGGGAATTCTAGGGGGGGTTGCAGGAAATCCCAGTGACAGAGGCTGCCTCCCCAAGGTCAGGGAAGTTATTTCTCGCACTTCCCCGAGCAGGGAACACCTGTGACTGAAGAGAGCTGCGTCGAGTTCTCTCTCGAACTCCCCCACTCAATGACAATGGTTCCGGAATCCTGAGCGTGGGGAGGTTCCACCAACTGTCGGTAGCGCGTGAGTTCTAAGGGAATGCCTGTGCTCGTCTCCCCTGAGGGTTTTCCTGCTGTCTCTGTGCCAGGTAATGCTAGGGGGGTTTGCAGGAAATCCCAGTGACAGAGGCTGCCTCCCCAAGGTCAGCGAAGGTATTTCTCGGACTTCCCCTAGCAGGGAACACCTGTGACTGAAGAGAGCTGCGTCGAGTTCTCTCTCGAACTCCCCCACTCAATGACAATGGTTCCGGAATCCTGAGCGTGGGGAGGTTCCACCAACGGTCGGCAGCGCTTGGGTTCTAACGGAATGCCTGTGCTCTTCTCCCCTGAGTGTTTTCCTCATGTCTCTGTGCCAGGGAATGCTAGGGGGTTTTGCAGGAAATCCCAGTGACAGAGGCTGCCTCCCCAAGGGCAGGGAAGTTATTTCTCGGACTTCGCCGATCAGGGAACACCTGTGACTGAAGAGAGCTGCGTGGAGTTGTCTCTCGAGCTCCCCCACTCAATGACAATGGTTCCGGAATCCTGAGCGTGGGGAGGTTCCACCAACGGTCGGCAGCGCGTTGGTTCGAAGGGAATGCCTGTGCTCGTCTCCCCTGAGGGTTTTCCTCATGTCTCTGTGCCAGGGAATGCTAGGGGGTGTTGCAGGAAATCCCAGTGACAGAGCCTGCATCCCCAAGGTCAGGGAAGGTATTTCTCGGACTTCCCCGAGCAGGGAACACCTGTGACTGAAGAGAGCTGCGTCGAGTTGTCTCTCGAGCTCCCCCACTCAATGACAATGGTTCCGGAATCCTGAGCGTGGGGAGGTTCCACCAACGGTCGGCAGCCAGTGGGTTCTAACGGAATGCCAGTGCTCTTCTCCCCTGAGGGTTTTCCTAAATTCTCTGTGCCAGGGAAAGCTAGGGGGTGTTGCAGGAAATCCCAGTGACAGAGGCTGACTCCCCAAGGTCAGGGAAGGTATTTCTCGCACTTCCCCGTGCAGGGAACACCTGTGATTGAAGAGAGCTTCGTCGAGGTGTCTCTCGAGCTCCCCCACTCAATGACAATGGTTCCAGAATCCTGAGCGTGGGGAGGTTCCACCAACGGTCGGCAGCGCGTGGGTTCTAAGGGAATGCCTGTGCTAGTCTCCCCTGAGGTTTTTCCTCATGTCTCTGTGCCAGGGAATGCTAGGGGGTGTTGCAGGAAATCCCAGTGACAGAGGCTGCCTCCCCAAGAGCAGGGAAGGTATTTCTCGCACTTCCCCGTGCAGGGACCACCTGTGACTGAAGAGAGCTGCGTGGAGTTTTCTCTCGAGCTCCCCCACTCAATGACAATGGTTCCGGAATCCTGAGCGTGGGGAGGTTCCACCAACGGTCGGCAGCGCTTGGGTTCTAACGGAATGCCTGTGCTCTTCTCCCCTGAGTGTTTTCCTCATGTCTCAGTGCCAGGGAATGCTAGGGGGTGTTGCAGGAAATCCCAGTGCCAGAGGCTGCCTCCCCAAGGGGAGGGAAGTTATTTCTCGGACTTCGCCGATCAGGGAACACCTGTGACTGAAGAGAGCTGCGTGGAGTTGTCTCTCGAGCTCCCCCACTCAATGACAATGGTTCCGGAATCCTGAGCGTGGGGAGGTTCCACCAACGGTCGGCAGCGCGTTGGTTCGAAGGGAATGCCTGTGCTCGTCTCCCCTGAGGGTTTTCCTCATGTCTCTGTGCCAGGGAATGCTAGGGGGTGTTGCAGGAAATCCCAGTGACAGAGGCTGCATCCCCAAGGTCAGGGAAGGTATTTCTCGGACTTCCCCGAGCAGGGAACACCTGTGACTGAAGAGAGCTGCGTCGAGTTGTCTCTCGAGCTCCCCCACTGAATGAAAATGGTTCCGGAATCCTGAGCGTGGGGAGGTTCCACCAACGGTCGGCAGCGCGTGGTTTCTAAGGGAATGCCTGTACTTGTCTCCCCTGAGGGTTTTCCTCATGTCTCTGTGCCAGGGAATGCTAGGGGGTGTTGCAGGAAATCCCAGTGACAGAGGCTGCCTCCCCAAGGGCAGGGAAGTTATTTCTCTGACTTCCCGGAGCAGGGAACACCTGAGACTGAAGAGAGCTGCATGGAATTGTCTCTCGAGCTCCCCCACAAAATGACAATGGTTCCAGAATCCTGAGCGTTGGGAGGTTCCACCAACAGTCGGCAGCGCATTGGTTCTAAAGGAATGCCTGTGTTCCTCTCCCCTGAGGGTTTTCCTCATGTCTCTGTGCCAGGGAATGCTAGGTGGGGTTGCAGGAAATCCCAGTGACAGAGGCTGCCTCCCCAAGGTTAAAGAAGATATTTTTCGGACTTCCCCGAGCAGGGATCACCTGTGACTGAAGAGAGCTGCGTGGAGTTTTCTCTCGAGCTCCCCCACTCAATGACAATGGTTCCGGAATCCTGAGCGTGGGGAGGTTCCACCAACGGTCGGCAGCGCGTGGGTTCTAAGGGAATGCCTGTGCTCGTCTCCCCTGAGGGTTTTCCTCATGTCTCTATGCCAGGGAATGCTAGGGGGGGTTGCAGGAAATCCCAGTGACAGAGGCTGCCTCCCCAAGGTCAGGGAAGGTATTTCTCGGACTTCCCCGAGCAGGGAACACCTGTGACTGAAGAGAGCTGCGTGGAGTTTTGTCTCGAGCTCCCCCACTCAATGACAATGGTTCCGGAATCCTGAGCGTGGGGAGGTTCCACCAACGGTCGGCAGCCAGTGGGTTCTAACGGAATGCCAGTGCTCTTCTCCCCTGAGGGTTTTCCTAAATTCTCTGTGCCAGGGAAAGCTAGGGGGTGTTGCAGGAAATCCCAGTGACAGAGGCTGACTCCCCAAGGTCAGGGAAGGTATTTCTCGCACTTCCCCGTGCAGGGAACACCTGTGATTGAAGAGAGCTTCGTCGAGGTGTCTCTCGAGCTCCCCCACTCAATGACAATGGTTCCAGAATCCTGAGCGTGGGGAGGTTCCACCAACGGTCGGCAGCGCGTGGGTTCTAAGGGAATGCCTGTGCTAGTCTCCCCTGAGGTTTTTCCTCATGTCTCTGTGCCAGGGAATGCTAGGGGGTGTTGCAGGAAATCCCAGTGACAGAGGCTGCCTCCCCAAGAGCAGGGAAGGTATTTCTCGCACTTCCCCGTGCAGGGACCACCTGTGACTGAAGAGAGCTGCGTGGAGTTTTCTCTCGAGCTCCCCCACTCAATGACAATGGTTCCGGAATCCTGAGCGTGGGGAGGTTCCACCAACGGTCGGCAGCGCTTGGGTTCTAACGGAATGCCTGTGCTCTTCTCCCCTGAGTGTTTTCCTCATGTCTCAGTGCCAGGGAATGCTAGGGGGTGTTGCAGGAAATCCCAGTGCCAGAGGCTGCCTCCCCAAGGGGAGGGAAGTTATTTCTCGGACTTCGCCGATCAGGGAACACCTGTGACTGAAGAGAGCTGCGTGGAGTTGTCTCTCGAGCTCCCCCACTCAATGACAATGGTTCCGGAATCCTGAGCGTGGGGAGGTTCCACCAACGGTCGGCAGCGCGTTGGTTCGAAGGGAATGCCTGTGCTCGTCTCCCCTGAGGGTTTTCCTCATGTCTCTGTGCCAGGGAATGCTAGGGGGTGTTGCAGGAAATCCCAGTGACAGAGGCTGCATCCCCAAGGTCAGGGAAGGTATTTCTCGGACTTCCCCGAGCAGGGAACACCTGTGACTGAAGAGAGCTGCGTCGAGTTGTCTCTCGAGCTCCCCCACTGAATGAAAATGGTTCCGGAATCCTGAGCGTGGGGAGGTTCCACCAACGGTCGGCAGCGCGTGGTTTCTAAGGGAATGCCTGTACTTGTCTCCCCTGAGGGTTTTCCTCATGTCTCTGTGCCAGGGAATGCTAGGGGGTGTTGCAGGAAATCCCAGTGACAGAGGCTGCCTCCCCAAGGGCAGGGAAGTTATTTCTCTGACTTCCCGGAGCAGGGAACACCTGAGACTGAAGAGAGCTGCATGGAATTGTCTCTCGAGCTCCCCCACAAAATGACAATGGTTCCAGAATCCTGAGCGTTGGGAGGTTCCACCAACAGTCGGCAGCGCATTGGTTCTAAAGGAATGCCTGTGTTCCTCTCCCCTGAGGGTTTTCCTCATGTCTCTGTGCCAGGGAATGCTAGGTGGGGTTGCAGGAAATCCCAGTGACAGAGGCTGCCTCCCCAAGGTTAAAGAAGATATTTTTCGGACTTCCCCGAGCAGGGATCACCTGTGACTGAAGAGAGCTGCGTGGAGTTTTCTCTCGAGCTCCCCCACTCAATGACAATGGTTCCGGAATCCTGAGCGTGGGGAGGTTCCACCAACGGTCGGCAGCGCGTGGGTTCTAAGGGAATGCCTGTGCTCGTCTCCCCTGAGGGTTTTCCTCATGTCTCTATGCCAGGGAATGCTAGGGGGGGTTGCAGGAAATCCCAGTGACAGAGGCTGCCTCCCCAAGGTCAGGGAAGGTATTTCTCGGACTTCCCCGAGCAGGGAACACCTGTGACTGAAGAGAGCTGCGTGGAGTTTTGTCTCGAGCTCCCCCACTCAATGACAATGGTTCCGGAATCCTTTGCGTGGGGAGGTTCCACCAACGGTCGGCAGCCAGTGGGTTCTAACGGAATGCCAGTGCTCTTCTCCCCTGAGGGTTTTCCTAAATTCTCTGTGCCAGGGAAAGCTAGGGGGTGTTGCAGGAAATCCCAGTGACAGAGGCTGACTCCCCAAGGTCAGGGAAGGTATTTCTCGCACTTCCCCGTGCAGGGAACACCTGTGATTGAAGAGAGCTTCGTCGAGGTGTCTCTCGAGCTCCCCCACTCAATGACAATGGTTCCAGAATCCTGAGCGTGGGGAGGTTCCACCAACGGTCGGCAGCGCGTGGGTTCTAAGGGAATGCCTGTGCTAGTCTCCCCTGAGGTTTTTCCTCATGTCTCTGTGCCAGGGAATGCTAGGGGGTGTTGCAGGAAATCCCAGTGACAGAGGCTGCCTCCCCAAGAGCAGGGAAGTTATTTCTCGGACTTCCCCTAGCAGGGAACACCTGTGACTGAAGAGAGCTGCGTGGAGTTGTCTCTCGAGCTCCCCCACTCAATGACAATGGTTCCGGAATCCTGAGCGTGGGGAGGTTCCACCAACGGTCGGCAGCGCTTGGGTTCTAACGGAATGCCTGTGCTCGTCTCCCCTGAGGTTTTCTCTCATTTCTCTGTGCCAGGGAATGCTAGCGGGTGTTGCAGGAAATCCCAGTGACAGAGGCTGCCTCCCCAAGGTCAGGGAAATTATTTCTCGGACTTCCCCGAGCAGGGAACACCTGTGACTGAAGAGAGTTGCGTGGAGTTGTCTCTCGAGCTTCCCCACACAATGACAATGGTTCCGGAATCCTGGGCGTGGGGAGGTTCCACCAACGGTCGGCAGCGCGTGGTTTCTAATGGAATGCCTGTGCTCGTCTCCACTGACGGTTTTCCTCATGTCTCTGTGCCAGGGAATGCTAGGAGGGTTTCCAGGAAATCCCAGTGAGATAGGCTGACTCCCCAAGGTCAGGGAAGGTATTTCTCGCACTTCCCAGAGCAGGGAACACCTGTGACTGAAGAGAGCTGCGTGGAGTTGTCTCTCGAGATCCCCCACTCATTGACTATGGTTCCGGAATCCTGAGCGTGGGGAGGTTCCACCAACGGTCGGCAGCGCGTGGGTTCTAAGGTAGTGCCTGTGCTCGTCTCCCCTGAGGGTTTTCTTCATGTCTCTGAGCCAGGGAATGCTAGGGGGTGTTGCAGGAAATCCCAGTGACAGAGGCTGCCTCCCCAGGTCAGGGAAGGTATTTCTCGCACTTCCCCGAGCAGGGAACACCTGTGATTGAAGAGAGCTGCCTAAAGTTGTCTGTCGAACTCCCCCACTCAATGACAATGGTTCCGGAATCCTGAGCGTGGGGAGGTTCCACCAACGGTCGGCAGCGCGTGGGTTCTAACGGAATGCCTGTGCTCGTCTCCCCTGAGGGTTTTCCTCATGTCTCTGTGCCAGGGAATGCTAGGGGGTGTTGCAGGAAATCCCAGTGACAGAGGCTGCCTCCCCAAGATCAAAGAAGATATTTCTCGGACTTCCCCGAGCAGGGAACACCTGTGACTGAAGAGAGCTGCGTGGAGTTTTCTCTCGAGCTCCCCCACTCAATGACAATGGTTCCGGAATCCTGAGCGTGGGGAGGTTCCACCAACGGACGGCAGCGCGTGGGTTCAAACGGAATGCCTGTGCTCGTCTCCCCTGAGGGTTTTCCTCATGTCTCTGTGCCAGGGAATGCTAGGGGGTGTTGCAGGAAATCCCAGTGACAGAGGCTGCCTCCCCAAGATCAGGGAAGTTATTTCTTGGACTTCCCCGAGCAAGGAACACCTGTGACTGAAGAGAGATGCGTGGAGTTGTCTCTCGAGCTCCCCACTCAATGACAATGGTTCCGGAATCCTGAGCGTGGGGAGGTTCCACCAACGGTCGGCAGCGCGTGGGTTCTAACGTAATGCCAGTGCTCGTCTCCCCTAAGGGTTTTCCTCATGTCTCTGTGATAGGGAATTCTAGGGGGGGTTGCAGGAAATCCCAGTGACAGAGGCTGCCTCCCCAAGGTCAGGGAAGGTATTTCTCGGACTTCCCCGAGCAGGGAACACCTGTGACTGAAGAGAGCTGCGTGGAGTTTTGTCTCGAGCTCCCCCACTCAATGACAATGGTTCCGGAATCCTGAGCGTGGGGAGGTTCCACCAACGGTCGGCAGCCAGTGGGTTCTAACGGAATGCCAGTGCTCTTCTCCCCTGAGGGTTTTCCTAAATTCTCTGTGCCAGGGAAAGCTAGGGGGTGTTGCAGGAAATCCCAGTGACAGAGGCTGACTCCCCAAGGTCAGGGAAGGTATTTCTCGCACTTCCCCGAGCAGGGAACACCTGTGATTGAAGAGAGCTGCGTGAAGCTGTCTCTCGAGCTCCCCCACTCAATGACAATGGTTCCGGAATCCTGAGCGTGGGGAGGTTCCACCAACGGACGGCAGCGCTTGGGTTCTAAGGGAATGCCTGTGCTAGTCTCCCCTGAGGGTTTTCCTCATGTCTCTGTGCCAGGGAATGCTAGGGGTTGTTGCAGGAAATCCCAGTTACAGAGGCCGCCTCCCCAAGGGCAGGGAAGTTATTTCTCGGACTTCCCCTAGCAGGGAACACCTGTGACTGAAGAGAGCTGCATGGAGTTGTCTCTCGAGCTCCCCCACTCAGTGATAATGTTTCCGGAATCCTGAGCGTGGGGAGGTTCCACCAACTGTCGGCAGCGTTTTGGTTCTAACGGAATGCCTGTGCTCGTCTCCCTTGACGTTTTTTCTCATTTCTCTGTGCCAGGGAATGCTAGGGGGGTTTGCAGGAAATCCCAGTGACAGAGGCTGCCTCCCCAAGGGCAGGGAAGTTATTTCTCTGACTTCCCCGAGCAGGGAACACCTGTGACTGAAGAGAGCTGCGTGGAATTGTCTCTCGAGCTCCCCCACTCAATGACAATGGTTTGGGAATCCTGAGATTTGGGAGGTTCCACCAACGGTCGGCAGCGCATTGGTTCTAAGGGAATGCCTGTGTTCGTCTCCCCTGAGGGTTTTCCTCATGTCTCTGTGCCAGGGAATGCTAGGGAGTGTTGCAGGAAATCCCAGTGACAGAGGCTGCCTCCCCAAGGTCAAAGAAGATATTTCTCGGACTTCCCCGAGCAGGGAACACCTGTGACTGAAGAGAGCTGCGTGGAGTTGTCTCTCGAGCTCCCCCACTCAATGACAATGGTTCCGGAATCCTGAGCGTGGGGAGGTTCCACCAACGGTCGGCAGTGCGTGGGTTCTAAGGGAATGCCTGTGCTCGTCTCCCCTGAGGGTTTTCCTAATATCTCTGTGCCAGGGAATGCTAGGGGGTGTTGCAGGAAATCCCAGTGACAGAGGCTGCCTCCCCAAGATCAGGGAAGTTATTTCTTGGATTCCCCGAGCAGGGAACACCTGTGACTGAAGAGAGCTGCGTGGAGTTGTCTCTCGAGCTCCCCCACTCAATGACAATGGTTCCAGAATCCTGAGCGTGGGGAGGTTCCACAAACGGTCGGCAGCGCGTGGGTTCTAACGGAATGCCAGTGCTCGTCTCCCCTGAGTGTTTTCTTAATGTCTCTGTGCCAGGGAATGCTAGGGGGTGTTGCAGGAAATCCCAGTGACAGAGGCTGCCTCCCCAAGTTCAGGGAAGGTATTTCTCGCACTTCCCCGAGCAGGGAACACCTGTGATTGAAGACAACTGCGTCGAGTTGTCTCTCGAACTCCCCCACTCAATGACAATGGTTCCGGAATCCTGAGCGTGGGGAGGTTCCACCAACGGTCGGCAGCGCGTGGGTTCTAAGGGAGTGCCTGTGCTCGTCTCCCCTGAGGGTTTTCTTCATGTCTCTGTGCCAGGGAATTCTAGGGGGGGTTGCAGGAAATCCCAGTGACAGAGGCTGCCTCCCCAAGGTCAGGGAAGTTATTTCTCGCACTTCCCCGAGCAGGGAACACCTGTGACTGAAGAGAGCTGCGTCGAGTTCTCTCTCGAACTCCCCCACTCAATGACAATGGTTCCGGAATCCTGAGCGTGGGGAGGTTCCACCAACTGTCGGTAGCGCGTGAGTTCTAAGGGAATGCCTGTGCTCGTCTCCCCTGAGGGTTTTCCTGCTGTCTCTGTGCCAGGTAATGCTAGGGGGGTTTGCAGGAAATCCCAGTGACAGAGGCTGCCTCCCCAAGGTCAGCGAAGGTATTTCTCGGACTTCCCCTAGCAGGGAACACCTGTGACTGAAGAGAGCTGCGTCGAGTTCTCTCTCGAACTCCCCCACTCAATGACAATGGTTCCGGAATCCTGAGCGTGGGGAGGTTCCACCAACGGTCGGCAGCGCTTGGGTTCTAACGGAATGCCTGTGCTCTTCTCCCCTGAGTGTTTTCCTCATGTCTCTGTGCCAGGGAATGCTAGGGGATTTTGCAGGAAATCCCAGTGACAGAGGCTGCCTCCCCAAGGGCAGGGAAGTTATTTCTCGGACTTCGCCGATCAGGGAACACCTGTGACTGAAGAGAGCTGCGTGGAGTTGTCTCTCGAGCTCCCCCACTCAATGACAATGGTTCCGGAATCCTGAGCGTGGGGAGGTTCCACCAACGGTCGGCAGCGCGTTGGTTCGAAGGGAATGCCTGTGCTCGTCTCCCCTGAGGGTTTTCCTCATGTCTCTGTGCCAGGGAATGCTAGGGGGTGTTGCAGGAAATCCCAGTGACAGAGCCTGCATCCCCAAGGTCAGGGAAGGTATTTCTCGGACTTCCCCGAGCAGGGAACACCTGTGACTGAAGAGAGCTGCGTCGAGTTGTCTCTCGAGCTCCCCCACTCAATGAAAATGGTTCCGGAATCCTGAGCGTGGGGAGGTTCCACCAACGGTCAGCAGCGCGTGGTTTCTAAGGGAATGCCTGTACTTGTCTCCCCTGAGGGTTTTCCTCATGTCTCTGTGCCAGGGAATGCTAGGGGGTGTTGCAGGAAATCCCAGTGACAGAGGCTGCCTCCCCAAGGGCAGGGAAGTTATTTCTCTGACTTCCCCGAGCAGGGAACACCTGAGACTGAAGAGAGCTGCGTGTAATTGTCTCTCGAGCTCCCCCACAAAATGACAATGGTTCCGGAATCCTGAGCGTTGGGAGGTTCCACCAACGGTCGGCAGCGCATTGGTTCTAAAGGAATGCCTGTGTTCGTCTCCCCTGAGGATTTTCCTCATGTCTCTGTGCCAGGGAATGCTAGGGGGGGTTGCAGGAAATCCCAGTGACAGAGGCTGCCTCCCCAAGGTTAAAGAAGAATTTTTTCGGACTTCCCCGAGCAGGGATCACCTGTGACTGAAGAGAGCTGCGTGGAGTTTTCTCTCGAGCTCCCCCACTCAATGACAATGCTTCCGGAATCCTGAGCGTGGGGAGGTTCCACCAACGGTCGGCAGCGCGTGGGTTCTAAGGGAATGCCTGTGCTCGTCTCCCCTGAGGGTTTTCCTCATGTCTCTATGCCAGGGAATGCTAGGGGGTGTTGCAGGAAATCCCAGTGACAGAGGCTGACTCCCCAAGATCAGGGAAGGTATTTCTTGGACTTCCCCGAGCAGGGAACACCTGTGACTGAAGAGAGCTGCGTGGAGTTGTCTCTCGAGATCCCCCACTCAATGACAATGGTTCCGAAATCCTGAGCGTGGGGAAGTTCCACAAACGGTCGGCAGCGCGTGGGTTCTAACGGAATGCCTGTGCTCGTCTCCCCTGATGGTTTTCCTCATGTCTCTGTGCCAGGGAATGCTAGGGGGGGGTTGCAGGAAATCCCAGTGACAGAGGCTGCCTCCCCAAGGTCAGGGAAGGTATTTCTCGGACTTTCCCGAGCAGGGAACACCTGTGACTGAAGAGAGCTGCGTGGAGTTTTGTCTCGAGCTCCCCCACTCAATGACAATGGTTCCGGAATCCTGAGCGTGGGGAGGTTCCACCAACGGTCGGCAGCGCGTGGGTTCTAACGGAATGCCAGTGCTCTTCTCCCCTGAGGGTTTCTCTCATTTCTCTGTGCCAGGGAATGCTAGGGGATGTTGCAGGAAATCCCAGTGACAGAGGCTGACTCCCCAAGGTCAGGGAAGGTATTTCTCGCACTTCCCCGTGCAGGGAACACCTGTGATTGAAGAGAGCTTCGTCGAGGTGTCTCTCGAGCTCCCCCACTCAATGACAATGGTTCCGGAATCCTGAGCGTGGGGAGGTTCCACCAAAGGTCGGCAGCGCGTGGGTTCTAAGGGAATGCCTGTGCTAGTCTCCCCTGAGGTTTTTCCTCATGTCTCTGTGCCAGGGAATGCTAGGGGGTGTTGCAGGAAATCCCAGTGACAGAGGCTGCCTCCCCAAGAGCAGGGAAGTTATTTCTCGGACTTCCCCTAGCAGGGAACACCTGTGACTGAAGAGAGCTGCGTGGAGTTGTCTCTCGAGCTCCGCCACTCAATGACAATGGTTCCGGAATCCTGAGCGTGGGGAGGTTCCACCAACGGTCGGCAGCGCTTGGGTTCTAACGGAATGCCTGTGCTCGTCTCCCCTGAGGGTTTCTCTCATTTCTCTGTGCCAGGGAATGCTAGGGGGGTTTGCAGGAAATCCCAGTGGCAGAGGCTGCCTCCCCAAGGTCAGGGAAGTTATTTCTCGGACTTCCCCGATCAGGGAACTCCTGTGACTGAAGAGAGTTTCGTGGAGTTGTCTCTCGAGCTCCCACACTCAATGACAATGGTTCCGGAATCCTGAGCGTGGGGAGGTTCCAACATCAGTCGGCAGCGCGTGGGTTCTAAGGGAATGCCTGTGCTCGTCTCCCCTGAGGGTTTTCCTCATGTCTCTGTGCCAGGGAATGCTAGCGGGTGTTGCAGGAAATCCCAGTGACAGAGGCTGCCTCCCCAAGGTCAGGGAAATTATTTCTCGGACTTCCCCGAGCAGGGAACACCTGTGACTGAAGAGAGTTGCGTGGAGTTGTCTCTCGAGCTCCCCCACTCAATGACAATTGTTCCGGAATCCTGAGCGTGGGGAGGTTCCACCAACGGTCGGCAGCGCGTGGTTTCTAATGGAATGCCTGTGCTCGTCTCCACTGACGGTTTTCCTCATGTCTCTGTGCCAGGGAATGCTAGGAGGGTTTCCAGGAAATCCCAGTGAGAGAGGCTGCCTCCCCAAGGTCAGGGAAGATATTTCTCGCACTTCCCCGAGCAGGGAACACCTGTGACTGAAGAGAGCTTCGTGGAGTTGTCTCTCGAGATCCCCCACTCATTGACTATGGTTCCGGAATCCTGAGCGTGGGGAGGTTCCACCAACGGTCGGCAGCGCGTGGGTTCTAAGGTAGTGCCTGTGCTCGTCTCCCCTGAGGGTTTTCTTCATGTCTCTGAGCCAGGGAATGCTAGGGGGTGTTGCAGGAATTCCCAGTGACAGAGGCTGCCTCCCCAGGTCAGGGAAGGTATTTCTCGCACTTCCCCGAGCAGGGAACACCTGTGATTGAAGAGAGCTGCGTAAAGTTGTCTCTCGAGCTCCCCCACTCAATGACAATGGTTCCGGAATCCTGAGCGTGGGGAGGTTCCACCAACGGTCGGCAGCGCGTGGGTTCTAATGGAATGCCTGTGCTCGTCTCCCCTGAGGATTTTCCTCATGTCTCTGTGCCAGGGAATGCTAGGGGGTGTTGCAGGAAATCCCAGTGACAGAGGCTGCCTCCCCAAGGTCAAAGAAGATATTTCTCGGACTTCCCCGAGCAGGGAACACCTGTGACTGAAGAGAGCTGCGTGGAGTTTTCTCTCGAGCTCCCCCACTCAATGACAATGGTTCCGGAATCCTGAGCGTGGGGAGGTTCCACCAACGGTCGGCAGCGCGTGGGTTCTAACGGAATGCCTGTGCTCGTCTCCCCTGAGGGTTTTCCTCATGTCTCTGTGCCAGGGAATGCTAGGGGGTGTTGCAGGAAATCCCAGTGACAGAGGCTGCCTCCCCAAGATCAGGGAAGTTATTTCTTGGACTTCCCCGAGCAAGGAACACCTGTGACTGAAGAGAGATGCGTGGAGTTGTCTCTCGAGCTCCCCACTCAATGACAATGGTTCCGGAATCCTGAGCGTGGGGAGGTTCCACCAACGGTCGGCAGCGCGTGGGTTCTAACGGAATGCCAGTGCTCGTCTCCCCTGAGGATTTTCCTCATGTCTCTGTGCCAGGGAATGCTAGGGGGTGTTGCAGGAAATCCCAGTGACAGAGGCTGCCTCCCCAAGATCAGGGAAGTTATTTCTTGGACTTCCCCGAGCAAGGAACACCTGTGACTGAAGAGAGATGCGTGGAGTTGTCTCTCGAGCTCCCCACTCAATGACAATGGTTCCGGAATCCTGAGCGTGGGGAGGTTCCACCAACGGTCTGCAGCCAGTGGGTTCTAACGGAATGCCAGTGCTCTTCTCCCCTGAGGGTTTTCCTAAAGTCTCTGTGCCAGGGAAAGCTAGGGGGTGTTGCAGGAAATCCCAGTGACAGAGGCTGACTCCCCAAGGTCAGGGAAGGTATTTCTCGCACTTCCCCGAGCAGGGAACACCTGTGATTGAAGAGAGCTGCGTGGAGCTGTCTCTCGAGCTCCCCCACTCAATGACAATGGTTCCGGAATCCTGAGCGTGGGGAGGTTCCACCAACGGACGGCAGCGCGTGGGTTCTAAGGGAATGCCTGTGCTAGTCTCCCCTGAGGGTTTTCCTCATGTCTCTGTGCCAGGGAATGCTAGGGGGTGTTGCAGGAAATCCCAGTTACAGAGGCCGCCTCCCCAAGGGCAGGGAAGTTATTTCTCGGACTTCCCCTAGCAGGGAACACCTGTGACTGAAGAGAGCTGCATGGAGTTGTCTCTCGAGCTCCCCCACTCAATGACAATGTTTCCGGAATCCTGAGCGTGGGGAGGTTCCACCAACTGTCGGCAGCGCTTGGGTTCTAACGGAATGCCTGTGCTCGTCTCCCTTGACTTTTTTCTCATTTCTCTGTGCCAGGGAATGCTAGGGGGGTTTGCAGGAAATCCCAGTGACAGAGGCTGCCTCCCCAAGGTCAGGGAAGTTATTTCTCGGACTTCCCGGATCAGGGAACACCTGTGACTGAAGAGAGCTTCATGGAGTTGTCTCTCGAGCTCCCCCACTCAATGACCCTGGTTCCGGAATCCTGAGCGTGGGGAGGTTCCACCAACGGTCGGCAGCGCGTGGGTTCTAAGGGAATGCCTGTGCTCGTCTCCCCTGAGGGTTTTCCACATGTCTCTGTGCCAGGGAATGCTAGGGGACTTTGCAGGAAATCCCAGTGACAGAGGCTGCTTCCCCAAGGTCAGGGAAAGTATTTCTCGGACTTCCCCTAGCAGGGAACACCTGTGACTGAAGAGAGCTTCGTGGAGTTGTCTCTCTATCTCCCCCACTCAATGACAATGTTTCCGGAATCCTGAGCGTGGGGAGGTTCCATCAACGGTCGGCAGCGCGTGGGTTATAAGGGAATGCCTGTTCTAGTCTCCCCTGAGTGTTTTCCTCATGTCTCTGTGCCAGGGAATGCTAGGGGGTGTTGCAGGAAATCCCAGTGACATAGGCTGCCACCCAAAGGGCAGGGAAGTTATTTCTCGGACTTCCCCTAGCAGGGAACACCTGTGACTGAAGAGAGCTGCGTGGAGTTGTCTCTCGAGCTCCCCCACTCAATGACAATGGTTTCGGAATCCTGAGCGTTGGGAGGTTCCACCAACGGTCGGCAGCGCATTGGTTTTAAGGGAATGCCTGTGTTCGTCTCCCCTGGGGGTTTTCCTCATGTCTCTGTGCCAGGGAATGCTAGGGGGTGTTGCAGGAAATCCCAGTGACAGAGGCTGCCTCCCCAAGGTCAAAGAAGATATTTCTCGGACTTCCCCGACCAGGGAACACCTGTGACTGAAGAGAGCTGCGTGGAGTTGTCTCTCGAGCTCCCCCACTCAATGACAATGGTTCCGGAATCCTGAGCGTGGGGAGGTTCCACCAACGGTCGGCAGTGCGTGGGTTCTAAGGGAATGCCTGTGCTCGTCTCCCCTGAGGGTTTTCCTCATGTCTCTGTGCCAGGGAATGCTAGGGGGTGTTGCAGGAAATCCCAGTGACTGAGGCTGCCTCCCCAAGATCAGGGAAGGTATTTCTTGGATTCCCCGAGCAGGGAACACCTGTGACTGAAGAGAGCTGCGTGGAGTTGTCTCTCGAGCTCCCCAACTCAATGACAATGGTTCCGGAATCCTGAGCGTGGGGAGGTTCCACAAACGGTCGGCAGCGCGTGGGTTCTAACGGAATGCCGGTGCTCGTCTCCCCTGAGGGTTTTCCTCATGTCTCTGTGCCAGGGAATGCTAGGGGGGGTTGCAGGAAATCCCAGTGACAGAGGCTGCATCCCCAAGGTCAGGGAAGGTATTTCTCGGACTTCCCCGAGCAGGGAACACCTGTGACTGAAGAGAGCTGTGTGGAGTTTTGTCTCGAGCTCCCCCACTCAATGACAATGGTTCCGGAATCCTGAGCGTGAGGAGGTTCCACCAACGGTCGGCAGCGGGTGGGTTCTAAGGGAATGCCTGTGCTCGTCTCCCCTGAGGGTTTTCCACATGTCTCTGTGCCAGGGAATGCTAGGGGGCTTTGCAGGAAATCCCAGTGACAGAGGCTGCCTCCCCAAGGTCAGTGAAGGTATTTCACGGACTTCCTCGAGCAGGGAACACCTGTGACTGAGAGAGTTTCTTGGAGTTGTCTCTCGTGCTCCCCCACTCAATGACAAAAGTTCCGGAATCCTGAGCGTGGGTAGGTTCCACCAACGGTCGGCAGCGCGTGGGTTATAAGGGAATGAATGTGCTCGTCTCCCCTGAGTGTTTTCCTCATGTCTCTGTGCCAGGGAATGCTAGGAGGGTTTCCAGGAAATCCCAGAGAGAGAGGCTGCCTCCCCAAGATCAGGGAAGGTATTTCTCGGACTTATCCGAGCAGGGAACACCTGTGACTAAAGAGAGCTGCGTGGAGATGTCTCTCGAGATCCCCCACTCATTGACTATGGTTCCGGAATCCTGAGCGTGGGGAGGTTCCACCAACGGTCGGCAGCGCGTGGGTTC
Source organism: Vicugna pacos (assembly GCF_048564905.1). Classification (NCBI taxonomy): domain Eukaryota; kingdom Metazoa; phylum Chordata; class Mammalia; order Artiodactyla; family Camelidae; genus Vicugna; species Vicugna pacos. The sequence continues at coordinate 53,055,161 of NW_027328721.1, forward strand.
TAATGGAGTGCCTGTGCTCGTCTCCCCTGAGTGTTTTCTTCATGTCTCTGTGCCAGGGAATGCTAGGGAGGGTTGCAGGAAATCCCAGTGACAGAGGCTGCCTCCCCAAGTTCAGGGAATGTATTTCTCGCACGTCCCCGAGCAGGGAACACCTGTGATTGAAGACAACTGCGTCGAGTTGTCTCTCGAACTCCCCCACTCATTGACAATGGTTCCGGAATCCTGAGCGTGGGGAGGTTCCACCAACGGTCGGCAGCGCGTGGGTTCTAAGGGAGTGCCTGTGCTCGTCTCCCCTGAGGGTTTTCTTCATGTCTCTGTGCCAGGGAATTCTAGGGGGGGTTGCAGGAAATCCCAGTGACAGAGGCTGCCTCCCCAAGGTCAGGGAAGTTATTTCTCGCACTTCCCCGAGCAGGGAACACCTGTGACTGAAGAGAGCTGCGTCGAGTTCTCTCTCGAACTCCCCCACTCAATGACAATGGTTCCGGAATCCTGAGCGTGGGGAGGTTCCACCAACTGTCGGCAGCGCGTGGGTTCTAAGGGAATGCCTGTGCGCGTCTCCCCTGAGGGTTTTCCTGATGTCTCTGTTCCAGGGAATGCTAGGGGGGTTTGCAGGAAATCCCAGTGACAGAGGCTGCCTCCCCAAGGTCAGGGAAGTTATTTCTCGGACTTCCCCGATCAGGGAACACCTGTGACTGAAGAGAGTTTCATGGAGTTGTCTCTCGTGCTCCCACACTCAATGACAATGGTTCCGGAATCCTGAGCGTGGGGAGGTTCCACCATCAGTCGGCAGCGCGTGGGTTCTAAGGGAATGCCTGTGCTCGTCTCCCCTGAGGGTTTTCCTCATGTCTCTGTGCCAGGGAATGCTAGCGGGTGTTGCAGGAAATCCCAGTGACAGAGGCTGCTTCCCCAAGGTCAGGGAAATTATTTCTCGGACTTCCCCGAGCAGGGAACACCTGTGACTGAAGAGAGTTGCGTGGAGTTGTCTCTCGAGCTCCCCCACTCAATGACAATGGTTCCGGAATCCTGAGCGTGGGGAGGTTCCACCAACGGTCGGCAGCGCGTGGTTTCTAATGGAATGCCTGTGCTCGTCTCCACTGACGGTTTTCCTCATGTCTCTGTGCCAGGGAATGCTAGGAGGGTTTCCAGGAAATCCCAGTGAGAGAGGCTGCCTCCCCAAGGTCAGGGAAGGTATTTCTCGCACTTCCCCGAGCAGGGAACACCTGTGACTGAAGAGAGCTTCGTGGAGTTGTCTCTCGAGATCCCCCACTCATTGACTATGGTTCCGGAATCCTGAGCGTGGGGAGGTTCCACAAACGGTCGGCAGCGCGTGGGTTCAAACGGAATGCCAGTGCTCGTCTCCCCTGAGGGTTTTCCTCATGTCTCTGTGATAGGGAATGCTAGGGGGGGTTGCAGGAAATCCCAGTGACAGAGGCTGCCTCCCCAAGGTCAGGGAAGGTATTTCTCGGACTTCCCCGAGCAGGGAACACCTGTGACTGAAGAGAGCTGCGTGGAGTTTTGTCTCGAGCTCCCCCACTCAATGACAATGGTTCCGGAATCCTGAGCGTGGGGAGGTTCCACCAACGGTCGGCAGCCAGTGGGTTCTAACGGAATGCCAGTGCTCTTCTCCCCTGAGGGTTTTCCTAAAGTCTCTGTGCCAGGGAATGCTAGGGGGTGTTGCAGGAAATCCCAGTTACAGAGGCCGCCTCCCCAAGGGCAGGGAAGTTATCTCTCGGACTTCCCCTAGCAGGGAACACCTGTGACTGAAGAGAGCTGCATGGAGTTGTCTGTCGAGCTCCCCCACTCAATGACAATGGTTCCGGAATCCTGAGCGTGGGGAGGTTCCACCAACTGTCGGCAGCGCTTGGGTTCTAACGGAATGCCTGTGCTCGTCTCCCTTGACTTTTTTTCTCATTTCTCTGTGCCAGGGAATGCTAGGGGGGTTTGCAGGAAATCCCAGTGACAGAGGCTGCCTCCCCAAGGTCAGGGAAGTTATTTCTCGGACTTCCCGGATCAGGGAACACCTGTGACTGAAGAGAGCTTCGTGGAGTTGTCTCTCGTGCTCCCCCACTCAATGACAAAAGTTCCGGAATCCTGAGCGTGGGTAGGTTCCACCAACGGTCGGCAGCGCGTGGGTTATAAGGGAATGCCTGTTCTAGTCTCCCCTGAGGGTTTTCCTCATGTCTCTGTGCCAGGGAATGCTAGGGGGTGTTGCAGGAAATCCCAGTGACATAGGCTGCCTCCCAAAGGGCAGGGAAGTTATTTCTCGGACTTCCCCCAGCAGGGAACACCTGTGACTGAAGAGAGCTGCGTGGAGTTGTCTCTCGAGCTCCCCCACTCAATGACAATGGTTCCGGAATCCTGAGCGTTGGGAGGTTCCACCAACGGTCGGCAGCGCTTGGGTTCTGACTGAATGCCTGTGCTCGTCTCCCCTGAGGGTTTTCCTCATGTCTCTGTGCCAGGGAATGCTAGGGGGTGTTGCAGGAAATCCCAGTGACAGAGGCTGCCTCCCCAAGGTCAGGGAAGGTATTTCTCAGACTTCCCCGAGCAGGGAACATCTGTGACTTAAGAGAGCTGCGTGGAGTTGTCTCTCGAGCTCCCCTATTCAATGACAATGTTTCCGGAATCCTGAGCGTGGGGAGGTTCAACCAACGGTCGGCAGCGCGTGGTTTCTAAGGGAATGAATGTGCTCGTCTCCCCTGAGTGTTTTCCTCATGTCTCTGTGCCAGGGAATGCTAGGAGGGTTTCCAGGAAATCCCAGAGAGAGAGGCTGCCTCCCCAAGATCAGGGAAGTTATTTCTCGGACTTATCCGAGCAGGGAACACCTGTGACTGAAGAGAGCTGCGTGGAGATGTCTCTCGAGATCCCCCACTCATTGACTATGGTTCCGGAATCCTGAGCGTGGGGAGGTTCCACCAACGGTCGGCAGCGCGTTGGTTCGAAGGGAATGCCTGTGCTCGTCTCCCCTGAGGGTTTTCCTCATGTCTCTGTGCCAGGGAATGCTAGGGGGTGTTGCAGGAAATCCCAGTGACAGAGGCTGCATCCCCAAGGTCAGGGAAGGTATTTCTCGGACTTCCCCGAGCAGGGAACACCTGTGACTGAAGAGAGCTGCGTCGAGTTGTCTCTCGAGCTCCCCCACTCAATGAAAATGGTTCCGGAATCCTGAGCGTGGGGAGGTTCCACCAACGGTCGGCAGCGCGTGGTTTCTAAGGGAATGCCTGTACTTGTCTCCCCTGAGGGTTTTCCTCATGTCTCTGTGCCAGGGAATGCTAGGGGGTGTTGCAGGAAATCCCAGTGACAGAGGCTGCCTCCCCAAGGGCAGGGAAGTTATTTCTCTGACTTCCCCGAGCAGGGAACACCTGAGACTGAAGAGAGCTGCGTGTAATTGTCTCTCGAGCTCCCCCACAAAATGACAATGGTTCCAGAATCCTGAGCGTTGGGAGGTTCCACCAACGGTCGGCAGCGCATTGGTTCTAAAGGAATGCCTGTGTTCGTCTCCCCTGAGGGTTTTCCTCATGTCTCTGTGCCAGGGAATGCTAGGGGGGGTTGCAGGAAATCCCAGTGACAGAGGCTGCCTCCCCAAGGTTAAAGAAGATATTTTTCGGACTTCCCCGAGCAGGGATCACCTGTGACTGAAGAGAGCTGCGTGGAGTTTTCTCTCGAGCTCCCCCACTCAATGACAATGGTTCCGGAATCCTGAGCGTGGGGAGGTTCCACCAACGGTCGGCAGCGCATGGGTTCTAAGGGAATGCCTGTGCTCATCTCCCCTGAGGATTTTCCCCATGTCTCTATGCCAGGGAATGCTAGGGGGTGTTGCAGGAAATCCCAGTGACAGAGGCTGACTCCCCAAGATCAGGGAAGGTATTTCTTGGACTTCCCCGAGCAGGGAACACCTGTGACTGAAGAGAGCTGCGTGGAGTTGTCTCTCGAGATCCCCCACTCAATGACAATTGTTCCGGAATCCTGAGCGTGGGGAAGTTCCACAAACGGTCGGCAGCGCGTGGGTTCTAACGGAATGCCTGTGCTCGTCTCCCCTGATGGTTTTCCTCATGTCTCTCTGCCAGGGAATGCTAGGGGGGGGTTGCAGGAAATCCCAGTGACAGAGGCTGCCTCCCCAAGGTCAGGGAAGGTATTTCTCGGACTTCCCCGAGCAGGGAACACCTGTGACTGAAGAGAGCTGCGTGGAGTTTTGTCTCGAGCTCCCCCACTCAATGACAATGGTTCCGGAATCCTGAGCGTGGGGAGGTTCCACCAACCGTCGGCAGCGCGTGGGTTCTAACGGAATGCCAGTGCTCTTCTCCCCTGAGGGTTTCTCTCATTTCTCTGTGCCAGGGAATGCTAGGGGGTGTTGCAGGGAATCCCAGTGACAGAGGCTGACTCCCCAAGGTCAGGGAAGGTATTTCTCGCACTTCCCCGTGCAGGGAACACCTGTGATTGAAGAGAGCTTCGTCGAGGTGTCTCTCGAGCTCCCCCACTCAATGACAATGGTTCCAGAATCCTGAGCGTGGGGAGGTTCCACCAACGGTCGGCAGCGCGTGGGTTCTTAGGGAATGCCTGTGCTAGTCTCCCCTGAAGTTTTTCTTCATGTCTCTGTGCCAGGGAATGCTAGGGGGTGTTGCAGGAAATCCCAGTGACAGAGGCTGCCTCCCCAAGGGCAGGGAAGTTATTTCTCTGACTTCCCCGAGCAGGGAACACCTGAGACTGAAGAGAGCTGCGTGTAATTGTCTCTCGAGCTCCCCCACAAAATGACAATGGTTCCAGAATCCTGAGCGTTGGGAGGTTCCACCAACGGTCGGCAGCGCATTGGTTCTAAAGGAATGCCTGTGTTCGTCTCCCCTGAGGGTTTTCCTCATGTCTCTGTGCCAGGGAATGCTAGGGGGGGTTGCAGGAAATCCCAGTGACAGAGGCTGCCTCCCCAAGGTTAAAGAAGATATTTTTCGGACTTCCCCGAGCAGGAATCACCTGTGACTGAAGAGAGCTGCGTGGAGTTTTCTCTCGAGCTCCCCCACTCAATGACAATGGTTCCGGAATCCTGAGCGTGGGGAGGTTCCACCAACGGTCGGCAGCGCATGGGTTCTAAGGGAATGCCTGTGCTCATCTCCCCTGAGGATTTTCCCCATGTCTCTATGCCAGGGAATGCTAGGGGGTGTTGCAGGAAATCCCAGTGACAGAGGCTGACTCCCCAAGATCAGGGAAGGTATTTCTTGGACTTCCCCGAGCAGGGAACACCTGTGACTGAAGAGAGCTGCGTGGAGTTGTCTCTCGAGATCCCCCACTCAATGACAATGGTTCCGGAATCCTGAGCGTGGGGAAGTTCCACAAACGGTCGGCAGCGCGTGGGTTCTAACGGAATGCCTGTGCTCGCCTCCCCTGATGGTTTTCCTCATGTCTCTCTGCCAGGGAATGCTGGGGGGGGGTTGCAGGAAATCCCAGTGACAGAGGCTGCCTCCCCAAGGTCAGGGAAGGTATTTCTCGGACTTCCCCGAGCAGGGAACACCTGTGACTGAAGAGAGCTGCGTGGAGTTTTGTCTCGAGCTCCCCCACTCAATGACAATGGTTCCGGAATCCTGAGCGTGGGGAGGTTCCACCAACCGTCGGCAGCGCGTGGGTTCTAACGGAATGCCAGTGCTCTTCTCCCCTGAGGGTTTCTCTCATTTCTCTGTGCCAGGGAATGCTAGGGGGTGTTGCAGGGAATCCCAGTGACAGAGGCTGACTCCCCAAGGTCAGGGAAGGTATTTCTCGCACTTCCCCGTGCAGGGAACACCTGTGATTGAAGAGAGCTTCGTCGAGGTGTCTCTCGAGCTCCCCCACTCAATGACAATGGTTCCGGAATCCTGAGCGTGGGGAGGTTCCACCAACGGTCGGCAGCGCGTGGGTTCTTAGGGAATGCCTGTGCTAGTCTCCCCTGAAGTTTTTCTTCATGTCTCTGTGCCAGGGAATGCTAGGGGGTGTTGCAGGAAATCCCAGTGACAGAGGCTGCCTCCCCAAGAGCAGGGAAGTTATTTCTCGGACTTCCCCTAGCAGGGAACACCTGTGACTGAAGAGAGCTGCGTGGAGTTGTCTCTCGAGCTCCCCCACTCAATGACAATGGTTCCGGAATCCTGAGCGTGGGGAGGTTCCACCAACGGTCGGCAGCGCTTGGGTTCTAACGGAATGCCTGTGCTCGTCTCCCCTGAGGGTTTCTCTCATTTCTCTGTGCCAGGGAATGCTAGGGGTGTTTGCAGGAAATCCCAGTGGCAGAGGCTGCCTCCCCAAGGTCAGGGAAGTTATTTCTCGGACTTCCCCGAGCAGGGAACACCTGTGACTGAAGAGAGCTGCGTGGAGATTTCTCTCGAGCTCCCCCACTCAATGACAATGGTTCCGGAATCCTGAGCGAGGGGAGGTTCCACCAACGGTCGGCAGCGCGTGGTTTCTAAGGGAATGCCTGTACTTGTCTCCCCTGAGGGTTTTCCTGCTGTCTCTGTGCCAGGTAATGCTAGGGGGGTTTGCAGGAAATCCCAGTGACAGAGGCTGCCTCCCCAAGGTCAGCGAAGGTATTTCTCGGACTTCCCCTAGCAGGGAACACCTGTGACTGAAGAGAGCTTCGTGGAGTTTTCTCTCGAGCTCCCCCACTCAATGACAATGGTTCCGGAATCCTGAGCGTGGGGAGGTTCCACCAACGGTCGGCAGCGCGTGGGTTCTAAGGGAATGCCTGTGCTCGTCTCCCCTGAGGGTTTTCCTCATGTCTCTGTGCCAGGGAATGCTAGGGGGTGTTGCAGGAAATCCCAGTGACAGAGGCTGCCTCCCCAAGGGCAGGGAAGTTATTTCTCTGACTTCCCCGAGCAGGGAACACCTGAGACTGAAGAGAGCTGCGTGTAATTGTCTCTCGAGCTCCCCCACAAAATGACAATGGTTCCAGAATCCTGAGCGTTGGGAGGTTCCACCAACGGTCGGCAGCGCATTGGTTCTAAAGGAATGCCTGTGTTCGTCTCCCCTGAGGGTTTTACTCATGTCTCTGTGCCAGGGAATGCTAGGGGGGGTTGCAGGAAATCCCAGTGAAAGAGGCTGCCTCCCCAAGGTTAAAGAAGATATTTTTCAGACTTCCCCGAGCAGGGATCACCTGTGACTGAAGAGAGCTGCGTGGAGTTTTCTCTCGAGCTCCCCCACTCAATGACAATGGTTCCGGAATCCTGAGCGTGGGGAGGTTCCACCAACGGTCGGCAGCACGTGGGTTCTAAGGGAATGCCTGTGCTCGTCTCCCCTGAGGGTTTTCCTCATGTCTCTATGCCAGGGAATGCTAGGGGGTGTTGCAGGAAATCCCAGTGACAGAGGCTGACTCCCCAAGGTCAGGGAAGGTATTTCTTGGACTTCCCCGAGCAGGGAACACCTGTGACTGAAGAGAGCTGCGTGGAGTTGTCTCTCGAGATCCCCCACTCAATGACAATGGTTCCGGAATCCTGAGCGTGGGGAAGTTCCACAAACGGTCGGCAGCGCGTGGGTTCTAACGGAATGCCTGTGCTCGTCTCCCCTGATGGTTTTCCTCATGTCTCTGTGCCAGGGAATGCTAGGGGGGGGTTGCAGGAAATCCCAGTGACAGAGGCTGCCTCCCCAAGGTCAGGGAAGGTATTTCTCGGACTTCCCCGAGCAGGGAACACCTGTGACTGAAGAGAGCTGCGTGGAGTTTTGTCTCGAGCTCCCCCACTCAATGACAATGGTTCCGGAATCCTGAGCGTGGGGAGGTTCCACCAACGGTCGGCAGCGCGTGGGTTCTAACGGAATGCCAGTGCTCTTCTCCCCTGAGGGTTTCTCTCATTTCTCTGTGCCAGGGAATGCTAGGGGGTGTTGCAGGGAATCCCAGTGACAGAGGCTGACTCCCCAAGGTCAGGGAAGGTATTTCTCGCACTTCCCCGTGCAGGGAACACCTGTGATTGAAGAGAGCTTCGTCGAGGTGTCTCTCGAGCTCCCCCACTCAATGACAATTGTTCCGGAATCCTGAGCGTGGGGAGGTTCCACCAACGGTCGGCAGCGCGTGGGTTCTAAGGGAATGCCTGTGCTAGTCTCCCCTGAGGTTTTTCTTCATGTCTCTGTGCCAGGGAATGCTAGGGGGTGTTGCAGGAAATCCCAGTGACAGAGGCTGACTCCCCAAGAGCAGGGAAGTTATTTCTCGGACTTCCCCTAGCAGGGAACACCTGTGACTGAAGAGAGCTGCGTGGAGTTGTCTCTCGAGCTCCCCCACTCAATGACAATGGTTCCGGAATCCTGAGCGTGGGGAGGTTCCACCAACGGTCGGCAGCGCTTGGGTTCTAACGGAATGCCTGTTCTCGTCTCCCCTGAGGGTTTCGCTGATTTCTCTGTGCCAGGGAATGCTAGGGGGGTTTGCAGGAAATCCCAGTGGCAGAGGCTGCCTCCCCAAGAGCAGGGAAGTTATTTCTCGGACTTCCCCGATCAGGGAACTCCTGTGACTGAAGAGAGTTTCGTGGAGTTGTCTCTCGAGCTCCCACACTCAATGACAATGGTTCCGGAATCCTGAGCGTGGGGAGGTTCCACCATCAGTCGGCAGCGCGTGGGTTCTAAGGGAATGCCTGTGCTCGTCTCCCCTGAGGGTTTTCCTCATGTCTCTGTGCCAGGGAATGCTAGCGGGTGTTGCAGGAAATCCCAGTGACAGAGGCTGCCTCCCCAAGGTCAGGGAAATTATTTCTCGGACTTCCCCGAGCAGGGAACACCTGTGACTGAAGAGAGTTGCGTGGAGTTGTCTCTCGAGCTCCCCCACTCAATGACAATGGTTCCGATATCCTGAGCGTGGGGAGGTTCCACCAACGGTCGGCAGCGCGTGGTTACTAATGGAATGCCTGTGCTCATCTCCACTGACGGTTTTCCTCATGTCTCTGTGCCAGGGAATGCTAGGAGGGTTTCCAGGAAATCCCATTGAGAGAGGCTGCCTCCCCAAGGTCAGGGAAGATATTTCTCGCACTTCCCCGAGCAGGGAACACCTGTGACTGAAGAGAGCTTCGTGGAGTTGTCTCTCGAGATCTCCCACTCATTGACTATGGTTCCGGAATCCTGAGCGTGGGGAGGTTCCACCAACGGTCGGCAGCGCGTGGGTTCTAAGTTAGTGCCTGTGCTCGTCTCCCCTGAGGGTTTTCTTCATGTCTCTGAGCCAGGGAATGCTAGGGGGAGTTGCAGGAATTCCCAGTGACAGAGGCTGCCTCCCCAGGTCAGGGAAGGTATTTCTCGCACTTCCCCGAGCAGGGAAAACCTGTGATTGAAGAGAGCTGCGTAAAGTTGTCTCTCGAGCTCCCCCACTCAATGACAATGGTTCCGGAATCCTGAGCGTGGGGAGGTTCCACCAACGGTCGGCAGCGCGTGGGTTCTAACGGAATGCCTGTGCTCGTCTCCCCTGAGGGTTTTCCTCATGTCTCTGTGCCAGGGAATGCTAGGGGGTGTTGCAGGAAATCCCAGTGACAGAGGCTGCCTCCCCAAGGTCAAAGAAGATATTTCTCGGACTTCCCCGAGCAGGGAACACCTGTGACTGAAGAGAGCTGCGTGGAGTTTTCTCTCGAGCTCCCCCACTCAATGACAATGGTTCCGGAATCCTGAGCGTGGGGAGGTTCCACCAACGGTCGGCAGCGCGTGGGTTCTAACGGAATGCCTGTGCTCGACTCCCCTGAGTGTTTTCCTCATGTCTCTGTGCCAGGGAATGCTAGGGGGTGTTTTAGGAAATCCCAGTGACAGAGGCTGCCTCCCCAATATCAGGGAAGTTATTTCTTGGACTTCCCCGAGCAAGGAACACCTGTGACTGAAGAGAGATGCGTGGAGTTGTCTCTCGAGCTCCCCACTCAATGACAATGTTTCTGGAATCCTGAGCGTGGGGAGGTTCCACCAACGGTCGGCAGCGCGTGGGTTCTAAGGGAATGCCTGTGCTCGTCTCCCCTGAGGGTTTTCCACATGTCTCTGTGCCAGGGAATGCTAGGGGACTTTGCAGGAAATCCCAGTGACAGAGGCTGCTTCCACAAGGTCAGGGAATGTATTTCTCGGACTTCCCCGAGCAGGGAACACCTGTGACTGAAGAGAGCTTCGTGGAGTTGTCTCTCTATCTCCCCCACTCAATGACAATGTTTCCGGAATCCTGAGCGTGGGGAGGTTCCATCAACGGTCGGCAGCGCGTGGGTTATAAGGGAATGCCTGTTCTAGTCTCCCCTGAGTGTTTTCCTCATGTCTCTCTGCCAGGGAATGCTAGGGGGTGTTGCAGGAAATCCCAGTGACATAGGCTGCCACCCAAAGGGCAGGGAAGTTATTTCTCGGACTTCCCCTAGCAGGAAACACCTGTGACTGAAGAGAGCTGCGTGGAGTTGTCTCTCGAGCTCCCCCACTCAATGACAATGGTTCCGGAATCCTGAGCGTTGGGAGGTTCCACCAACGGTCGGCAGCGCTTGGGTTCTAACGGAATGATTGTGCTCGTCTCCCCTGAGGGTTTTCCTCATGTCTCTGTGCCAGGGAATGCTAGGGGGTGTTGCAGGAAATCCCAGTGACAGAGGCTTCCTCCCCAAGATCAGGGAAGTTATTTCTCGGACGTCCCCGAGCAGGGAACACCTGTGACTGTAGAGAGCTGCGTGGAGATTTCTCTCGAGCTCCCCCACTCAATGACAATGGTTCCGGAATCCTGAGCGAGGGGAGGTTCCACCAACGGTCGGCAGCGCGTGGTTTCTAAGGGAATGCCTGTACTTGTCTCCCCTGAGGGTTTTCCTCATGTCTCTGTGCCAGGGAAAGCTAGGGGGGGTTGCAGGAAATCCCAGTGACAGAGGCTGCATCCCCAATGTCAGGGAAGTTATTTCTCGGACGTCCCCGAGCAGGGAACACCTGTGACTGAAGAGAGCTGCGTGGAGTTTTGTCTCGAGCTCCCCCACTCAGTGACAATGGTTCCGGAATCCTGAGCGTGGGGAGGTTCCACCAACGGTCGGCAGCGCGTGGGTTCTAAGGGAATGCCTGTGCTCGTCTCCCCTGAGGGTTTTCCACATGTCTCTGTGCCAGGGAATGCTAGGGGGCTTTGCAGGAAATCCCAGTGACAGAGGCTGCCTCCCCAAGGTCAGTTAAGGTATTTCACGGACTTCCCCGAGCAGGGAACACCTGTGACTGAGAGAGTTTCTTGGAGTTGTCTCTCGAGCTCCCCCACTCAATGACAATGTTTCCGGAATCCTGAGCGTGGGGAGGTTCCACCAACGGTCGGCAGCGCGTGGTTTCTAAGGGAATGAATGTGCTCGTCTCCCCTGAGTGTTTTCCTCATGTCTCTGTGCCAGGGAATGCTAGGAGGGTTTCCAGGAAATCCCAGAGAGAGAGGCTGCCTCCCCAAGGTCAGGGAAGGTATTTCTCGGACTTATCCGAGCAGGGAACACCTGTGACTAAAGAGAGCTGCGTGGAGATGTCTCTCGAGATCCCCCACTCATTGACTATGGTTCCGGAATCCTGAGCGTGGGGAGGTTCCACCAACGGTCGGCAGCGCGTGGGTTCTAATGGAGTGCCTGTGCTCGTCTCCCCTGAGTGTTTTCTTCATGTCTCTGTGCCAGGGAATGCTAGGGGGGGTTGCAGGAAATCCCAGTGACAGAGGCTGCCTCCCCAAGTTCAGGGAAGGTATTTCTCGCACTTCCCCGAGCAGGGAACACCTGTGATTGAAGACAACTGCGTCGAGTTGTCTCTCGAACTCCCCCACTCAATGACAATGGTTCCGGAATCCTGAGCGTGGGGAGGTTCCACCAACGGTCGGCAGCGCGTGGGTTCTAAGGGAGTGCCTGTGCTCGTCTCCCCTGAGGGTTTTCTTCATGTCTCTGTGCCAGGGAATTCTAGGGGGGGTTGCAGGAAATCCCAGTGACAGAGGCTGCCTCCCCAAGGTCAGGGAAGTTATTTCTCGCACTTCCCCGAGCAGGGAACACCTGTGACTGAAGAGAGCTGCGTCGAGTTCTCTCTCGAACTCCCCCCTCAATGACAATGGTTCCGGAATCCTGAGCGTGGGGAGGTTCCACCAACGGTCGGCAGCGCGTGGGTTCTAAGGGAATGCCTGTGCTCGTCTCCCCTGAGGGTTTTCCTGATGTCTCTGTGCCAGGGAATGCTAGGGGGGTTTGCAGGAAATCCCAGTGACAGAGGCTGCCTCCCCAAGGTCAGGGAAGTTATTTCTCGGACTTCCCCGATCAGGGAACACCTGTGACTGAAGAGAGTTTCGTGGAGTTGTCTCTCGAGCTCCCACACTCAATGACAATGGTTCCGGAATCCTGAGCGTGGGGAGGTTCCACCATCAGTCGGCAGCGCGTGGGTTCTAAGGGAATGCCTGTGCTCGTCTCCCCTGAGGGTTTTCCTCATGTCTCTGTGCCAGGGAATGCTTGCGGGTGTTGCAGGAAATCCCAGTGACAGAGGCTGCCTCCCCAAGGTCAGGGAAATTATTTCTCGGACTTCCCCGAGCAGGGAACACGTGTGACTGAAGAGAGTTGCGTGGAGTTGTCTCTCGAGCTCCCCCACTCAATGACAATGGTTCCGGAATCCTGAGCGAGGGGAGGTTCCACCAACGGTCGGCAGCGCGTGGTTTCTAATGGAATGCCTGTGCTCGTCTCCACTGACGGTTTTCCTCATGTCTCTGTGCCAGGGAATGCTAGGAGGGTTTCCAGGAAATCCCAGTGAGAGAGGCTGCCTCCCCAAGGTCAGGGAAGATATTTCTCGCACTTCCCCGAGCAGGGAACACCTGTGACTGAAGAGAGCTTCGTGGAGTTTTCTCTCGAGATCCCCCACTCATTGACTATGGTTCCGGAATCCTGAGCGTGGGGAGGTTCCACCAACGGTCGGCAGCGCGTGGGTTCTAAGGTAGTGCCTGTGCTCGTCTCCCCTGAGGGTTTTCTTCATGTCTCTGAGCCAGGGAATTCTAGGGGGTGTTGCAGGAAATCCCAGTGACAGAGGCTGCCTCCCCAGGTCAGGGAAGGTATTTCTCGCACTTCCCCGAGCAGGGAACACCTGTGATTGAAGAGAGCTGCGTAAAGTTGTCTCTCGAGCTCCCCCACTCAATGACAATGGTTCCGGAATCCTGAGCGTGGGGAGGTTCCACCAACGGTAGGCAGCGCGTGGGTTCTAACGGAATGCCTGTGCTCGTCTCCCCTGAGGGTTTTCCTCATTTCTCTGTGCCAGGGAATGCTAGGGGGTGCTGCAGGAAATCCCAGTGACAGAGGCTGCCTCCCCAAGGTCAAAGAAGATATTTCTCGGACTTCCCCGAGCAGGGAACACCTGTGACTGAAGAGAGCTGCGTGGAGTTTTCTCTCGAGCTCCCCCACTCAATGACAATGGTTCCGGAATCCTGAGCGTGGGGAGGTTCCACCAACGGTCGGCAGCGCGTGGGTTCTAACGGAATGCCTGTGCTCGTCTCCCCTGAGGGTTTTCCTCATGTCTCTGTGCCAGGGAATGCTAGGGGGTGTTGCAGGAAATCCCAGTGACAGAGGCTGCCTCCCCAAGATCAGGGAAGTTATTTCTTGGACTTCCCCGAGCAAGGAACACCTGTGACTGAAGAGAGATGCGTGGAGTTGTCTCTCGAGCTCCCCACTCAATGACAATGGTTCCGGAATCCTGAGCGTGGGGAGGTTCCACCAACGGTCGGCAGCGCGTGGGTTCTAACGGAATGCCAGTGCTCGTCTCCCCTGAGGGTTTTCCTCATTTCTCTGTGATAGGGAATGCTAGGGGGGGTTGCAGGAAATCCCAGTGACAGAGGCTGCCTCCCCAAGGTCAGGGAAGGTATTTCTCGGACTTCCCCGAGCAGGGAACACCTGTGACTGAAGAGAGCTGCGTGGAGTTTTGTCTCGAGCTCCCCCACTGAATGACAATGGTTCCGGAATCCTGAGCGTGGGGAGGTTCCACCAACGGTCGGCAGCCAGTGGGTTCTAACGGAATGCCAGTGCTCTTCTCCCCTGAGGGTTTTCCTAAAGTCTCTGTGCCAGGGAAAGCTAGGGGGTGTTGCAGGAAATCCCAGTGACAGAGGCTGACTCCCCAAGGTCAGGGAAGGTATTTCTCGCACTTCCCCGAGCAGGGAACACCTGTGATTGAAGAGAGCTGCGTGGAGCTGTCTCTCGAGCTCCCCCACTCAATGACAATGGTTCCGGAATCCTGAGCGTGGGGAGGTTCCACCAACGGACGGCAGCGCGTGGGTTCTAAGGGAATGCCTGTGCTAGTCTCCCTTGAGGGTTTTCCTCATGTCTCTGTGCCAGGGAATGCTAGGGGGTGTTGCAGGAAATCCCAGTTACAGAGGCCGCCTCCCCAAGGGCAGGGAAGTTATTTCTCGGACTTCCCCTAGCAGGGAACACCTGTGATTGAAGAGAGCTGCATGGAGTTGTCTCTCGAGCTCCCCCAATCAGTGACCCTGGTTCCGGAATCCTGAGCGTGGGGAGGTTCCACCAACGGTCGGCAGCGCGTGGGTTCTAAGGGAATGCCTGTGCTCGTCTCCCCTGAGGGTTTTCCACATGTCTCTGTGCCAGGGAATGCTAGGGGACTTTGCAGGAAATCCCAGTGACAGAGGCTGCTTCCCCAAGGTCAGGGAATGTATTTCTCGGACTTCCCCGAGCAGGGAACATCTGTGACTGAAGAGAGCTTCGTGGAGTTGTCTCTCTATCTCCCCCACTCAATGACAATGTTTCCGGAATCCTGAGCGTGGGGAGGTTCTACCAACGGTCGGCAGCGCGTGGGTTATAAGGGAATGCCTGTTCTAGTCTCCCCTTAGTGTTTTCATCATGTCTCTGTGCCAGGGAATGCTAGGGGGTGTTGCAGGAAATCCCAGTGACAGAGGCTGCGTCCCCAAGGTCAGGGAAGGTATTTCTCGCACTTCCCCGAGCAGGGAACACCTGTGATTGAAGAGAGCTGCGTCGAGTTGTCTCTTGAACTCCCCCACTCAATGACAATGGTTCTGGAATCCTGAGCTTGGGGAGATTACACCAACGGTCGGCAGCGCGTATTTTCTTGGGAATGCCTGTGCTCGTCTCCCCTGAGGGTTTTCGTCATGTCTCTGTGCCAGGGAATGCTAGGAGGGTTTGCAGGAAATCCCAGTAACAGAGGCTGCCTCCCCAAGGTCAGGGAAGGTGTTTCTCACACTTCCCCGAGCAGGGAACACCTGTGATTGAAGAGAGCTGCGTCGAGTTGTCTCTCGAACTCCCCCACTCAATGACAATGGTTCCGGAATCCTGAGCGTGGGGAGGTTCCACCAACGGTCGGCAGCGCGTGGGTTCTAAGGGATTGCCTGTGATCGTCTCCCCTGAGGATTTTCCTCATGTCTCTGTGCCAGGGAATGCTAGGGTTTTGCAGGAAATCCCAGTGACAGAGGCTGCCTCCCCAAGGTCAGGGAAGTTATTTCTAGCACTTCCCCGAGCAGGGAACAACTGTGACTGAAGAGAGCTGCGTGGAGTTGTCTCTCGAGCTCCCCCACTCAATGACAATGGTTCCGGAATCCTGAGCGTTTGGAGGTACCACCAACGGTAGGCAGCGCGTGGGTTCTAAGGGAATGCCTGTGCTCGTCTCCCCTGAGGGTTTTCCTCATGTCTCTGTGCCAGGGAATGCTAGGGGTTGTTGCAGGAAATCCCAGTGACAGAGGCTGCCTCCCCAAGGTCAGGGAATTTATTTCTCGGACTTCCCCGAGCAGGGAACACCTGTGACTGAAGAGAGCTGCGTGGAGTTGTCTTTCGAGCTCCCCCACTCAATGTCAATGCTTCCTTAATCCTGAGCGTGGGGAGGTTCCACCAACGGTCGGCAGCGCGTGGGTTCTAAGGGAATGCCTGTGCTTGTCTCCCGTGAGGGTTTTCCTCATCTCTGTGTGCCAGGGAATGCTAGGGGGGGTTGCAGGAAATCCCAGTGACAGAGGAGGCCTCCCCAATGTCAGGGAAGGTATTTCTCGGACTTCCCCGAGCAGGGAACACCTGTGAATGAAGAGAGCTGCGTGGAGTTGTCTCTCGAGCTCCCCCACTCAATGACAATGGTTCCGGAATCCTGAGCGTGGGGAGGTTCCACCAACGGTCAGCAGCTCGTGGGTTCTAACGGAATGCCTGTGCTCGTCTCCCCTGAGGGTTTTCCTCATGTCTCTGTGCCAGGGAAAGCTAGGGGTGGTTGCAGGAATTCCCAGTGACAGAGGCTGCCTCCCCAAGGTCAGGGAAGTTATTTCTCGGACTTCCCAGAGCAGGGAACACCTGTGACTGAAGAGAGCTGCGTGGAGTTGTCTCTCGAGCTCCCCCACTCAATGACAATGGTTCCGGAATCCTGAGCGTGAGGAGGTTCCACCATCGGTCGGCAGCGCGTGGGTTCTAACGGAATGCCTGTGCTCGTCTCCCCTGAGGGTTTTCCTCATGTCTCTGTGCCAGGGAATGCTAGGAGGTTTTGCAGGAAATCCCAGTGACAGAGGCTGCCTCCCCAAGGTCAGGGATGGTATTTCTCGGACTTCCCCGGGCAGGGAACACCTGTGACTGAGGAGAGCTGCGTGGAGTTGTCTCTCGAGCTCCCCCACTCAATGACTATGTTTCCGGAATCCTGAGCGTGGGGAGGTTCAACCAATGGTCGGCAGCGCGTGGGTTCTAAGGGAGTGCCTGTGCTCGTCTCCCCTGAGGGTTTTCCTCATGTCTCTGTGCCAGGGAATGCTAGTGGTGGTTGCAGGAAATCCCAGTGACAGAGGCTGCCTTCCCAAGGTCAGGGAAGGTATTTCTCGCACTTCCCCGAGCAGGGAACACCTGTGACTGAAGAGAGCTGCGTGGAGTTGTCTCTCGAGCTCCCCCACTCAATGACACTGGTTCCGGAATCCTGAGCGTTTGGAGGTACCACCAACGGTCGGCAGCGCGTGGGTTCTAAGGGAATGCCTGTGCTCGTCTCCCCTGAGGGTTTTCCTAATGTCTCTGTGCCAGGGAATGCTAGGGGTTGTTGCAGGAAATCCCAGTGACAGAGGCTGCCTCCCCAAGGTCAGGGAAGTTATTTCTCGGACTTCACCGAGCAGGGAACACCTGTGACTGAAGAGAGCTGCGTGGAGTTGTCTTTCGAGATCCCCCACTCAATGTCAATGCTTCCGGAATCCTGAGCGTGGGGAGGTTCCACCAACGGTCGGCAGCGCGTGGGTTCTAAGGGAATGCTTGTGCTCGTCACCCTGAGGGTGTTCCTCATGTCTCTGTGCCAGGGAATGCTAGGGGGTTTTGCAGGAAATCCCAGTGAAAGAGGCTGCCTCCCCATGGTCTGGGAAGGTATTTCTCGGACTTCCCCGTGCAGGGAACACCTGTGAATGAAGAGAGCTGCGTGGAGTTTTCTCTCGAGCTCCCCCAATCAATGACAATGGTTCCGGAATCCTGAGCGTGGGGAGGTTCCACCAACGGTCGGCAGCGCGTGGTTTCTAAGGGAATACCTGTGCTCGTCTCCCCTGAGGGTTTTCCTCATGTCTCTGTGCCAGGGAATGCTAGGAAGGTTTGCAGGAAATCCCAGTGACAGAGGCTGCCTCAACAGTGTAAGGGAAGGTTTTTCTAGGACTTCCCCGAGCAGGGATCACCTGTGACTGAAGAGAGCTCCGTATAGTTATCTCTCGAGCTCCCCCACTCAATGACAATTGTTCCGGAATCCTGAGCGTGGGGAGGTTCCATCAACGGTCGGCAGCGCGTGGGTTCTAACGGAATGCCTGTGCTCGTCTCCCCTGAGGGTTTTCCTCATGTCTCTGTGCCAGGGAATGCTAGGAAGGTTTGCAGGAAATCCCAGTGACCGAGGCTGCCTCCCCAGTGTCAGGGAAGGTTTTTCTCGGACTTCCCCGAGCAGGGAACACCTGTGACTGAAGAGAGCTGCGTGGAGTTGTCTCTCGAGCTGCCCCACTCAATGACAATGGTTTCGGAATCCTGAGCGTGGGGAGGTAACCCCAACGGTCGGCTGCGCGTGGGTTCTAAGGGAATGCCTGTGCTCGTCTCCCGTGAGGGTTTTTCTCATCTCTGTGTGCCAGGGAAAGCTAGGGGTGGTTGCAGGAATTCCCAGTGACAGAGGCTGCCTCCCCAAGGTCAGGGAAGATATTTCTCGGACTTCCCAGAGCAGGGAACACCTGTGACTGAAGAGAGCTGCGTGGAGTTGTCTCTCGAGCTCCCCCACTCAATGACAATAGTTCCGGAATCCTGAGCGTGGGGAGGTTCCACCAACGGTCGGCAGCGCGTGGGTTCTAACGGAATGCCTGTGCTCGTCTCCCCTGAGGGTTTTCCTCATGTCTCTGTGCCAGGGAATGCTAGGGGGTGTTGCAGGAAATCCCAGTGAGAGAGGCTGCCTCCCCAAGATCAGGGAAGGTATTTCTCACACTTCCCCGAGTAGGGAACACCTGTGACTGAAGAGAGCTGCGTGGAGTTGTCTCTTGAGCTCCCACACTCAATGACAATGGTTCCGGAATCCGGAGCTAGGGGAAGTTCCACCAACGGTCGGCAGTGCGTGGGTTCTAAGGGAATGCCTGTGCTCGTCACCCCTGAGGGTGTTCCTCATGTCTCTGTGCCAGGGAATGCTAGGGGTTTTGCAGGAAATCCCAGTGACAGAGGCTGCCTCCCCATGGTCTGGGAAGGTGTTTCTCGGACATCCCCGAGCAGGGAACACCTGTGAATGAAGAGAGCTGCTTGGAGTTTTCTCTCGAGCTCCCCCAATCAATGACAATGGTTCCGGAATCCTGAGCGTCGGGAGGTTCCACCAACGGTCGGCAGCGCGTGGTTTCTAAGGGAATGAGTGTGCTCGTCTCCCCTGAGAGTTTTCCTCATGTCTCTGTGCCAGGGAATGCTAGGAAGGTTTGCAGGAAATCCCAGTGACAGAGGATGCCTCCCCAGTGTCAAGGAAGGTTTTTCTCGGACTTCCCTGAGCAGGGAACACCTGTGACTGAAGAGAGCTCCGTATAGTTATCTCTCGAGCTCCCCCACTCAATGACAATTGTTCCGGAATCCTGAGCGTTGGGAGGTTCCACCAACGGTCAGCAGCTCGTGGGTTCTAAGGGAATGCCTGTGCTCGTCTCCCCTGAGGGTTTTCCTCATGTCTCTGTGCCAGGGAAAGCTAGGGGTGGTTGCAGGAATTCCCAGTGACAGAGGCTGCCTCCCAAAAGTCAGGGAAGTTATTCCTCGGACTTCCCAGTGCAGGGAACACCTGTGACTGAAGAGAGCTGCGTGGAGTTGTCTCTCGAGCTCCCCCAATCAATGACAATGGTTCCGGTATCCTGAGCGTGGGGAGGTTCCACCATCGGTCGGCAGCGCGTGGCTTCTAACGGAATGCCTGTGCTTGTCTCCCCTGAGGGTTTTCCTCATGTCTCTGTGCCAGGGAATGCTAGGAGGGTTTGCAGGAAATCCCAGTGACAGAGGCTGCCTCCACAAGGTCAGGGATGGTATTTCTCGGACTTCCCCGAGCAGGGAACACCTGTGACTGAGGAGAGCTGCGTGGAGTTGTCTCTCGAGCTCCCCCACTCAATGACTATGGTTCCGGAATCCTGAGCGTGGGGAGGTTCAACCAATGGTCGGCAGCGCGTGGGTTCTAAGGGAATGCCTGTGCTAGTCTCCCCTGAGGGTTTTCCTCATGTCTCTGTGCCAGGGAATGCTAGTGGGGGTTGCAGGAATTCCCAGTGACAGAGGCTGCGTCCCCAAGGTCAGGGAAGTTATTTCTCGCACTTCCCCGAGCAGGGAACACCTGTGATTGAAGAGAGCTGCGTCGAGTTGTCTCTTGAACTCCCCCACTCAATGACAATGGTTCCGGAATCCTGAGCGTGGGGAGGTTCCACCAACGGTCGGCAGCACGTGGGTACTAACGGAATGCCTGTGCTCGTCTCCCCTGAGGGTTTTCCTCATGTCTCTGTGCCAGGGAATGCTAGGGGGGGTTGCAGGAAATCCCAGTGACAGAGGCTGCCTCCCCAAGGTCAGGGAAGGTATTTCTCGGACTTCCCCGAGCAGGGAACACCTGTGACTGAGGAGAGCTGCGTGGAGTTGTCTCTCGAGCTCCCCCACTCAATGACAATGGTTCCGGAATCCTGAGCGTGGGGAGATTACACCAAAGTTCGGCAGCGCGTATTTTCTTTGGAATGCCTGTGCTCGTCTCCCCTGAGGGTTTTCCTCATGTCTCTGTGCCAGGGAATGCTTGGAGGGTTTGCAGGAAATCCCAGTAACAGAGGCTGCCTCCCCAAGGTCATGGAAGGTATTTCTCGCACTTCCCCGAGCAGGGAACACCTGTGATTGAAGAGAGCTGCGTCGAGTTGTCTCTCGAACTCCCCCACTCAATGACAATGGTGCCGGAATCCTGAGCGTGGGGAGGTTCCACCAACGGTCGGCAGCGCGTGGGTACTAAGGGATTGCCTGTGCTCGTCTCCCCTGAGGATTTTCCTCATGTCTCTCTGCCAGGGAATGCTAGTGGTGGTTGCAGGAAATCCCAGTGACAGAGGCTGCCTCCCCATGGTCAGGGAAGTTATTTCTAGCACTTCCCCGAGCAGGGAACGCCTGTGACTGAAGAGAGCTGCGTGGAGTTGTCTCTCAAGCTCCCCCACTCAATGACAATGGTTCCGGAATCCTGAGCGTTTGGAGGTACCACCAACGGTAGGCAGCGCGTGGGTTCT
This sequence comes from Vicugna pacos, assembly GCF_048564905.1. Lineage (NCBI taxonomy): Eukaryota > Metazoa > Chordata > Mammalia > Artiodactyla > Camelidae > Vicugna > Vicugna pacos. The sequence continues at coordinate 53,075,712 of NW_027328721.1, forward strand.
AAGGGAATGCCTGTGCTCGTCTCCCCTGAGGGTTTTCCTCATTTCTCTGTGCCAGGGAATGCTAGGGTTTGTTGCAGGAAATCACAGTGACAGAGGCTGCCTCCCCAAGGTCAGGTAAGTTATTTCTCGGACTTCCCCGAGCACGGAACACCTGTGACTGAAGAGAGCTGCGTGGAGTTGTCTTTCGAGCTCCCCCACTCAATGTCAATGCTTCCGGAATCCTGAGCGTGGGGAGGTTCCACCAACGGTCAGCAGCGCGTGGGTTCTAAGGGAATGCCTGTGCTTGTCTCCCCTGAGGGTTTTCCTCATGTGTCTGTGCCAGGGAATGCTAGGGGGTGTTGCAGGAAATCCCAGTGACAGAGGCTGCCTCCCCAAGATCAGGGAAGGTATTTCTCACACTTCCCCGAGTAGGGAACACCTGTGACTGAAGAGAGCTACGTGGAGTTGTCTCTTGAGCTCCCACACTCAATGACAATGGTTCCGGAATACGGAGCGTGGGGAAGTTCCACCAACGGTCGGCAGCGCGTGGGTTCTAAGGGAATGCCTGTGCTCGTCACCCCTGTGGGTGTTCCTCATGTCTCTGTGCGAGGGAATGCTAGGGGGTTTTGCAGGAAATCCCAGTGACAGAGGCTGCCTCCCCATGGTCTGGGAAGATATTTCTCGGACTTCCCCGTGCAGGGAACACCTGTGAATGAAGAGAGCTGCGTGGAGTTTTCTCTCGAGCTCCCCCAATCAGTGACAATGGTTCCGGAATCCTGAGCGTCGGGAGGTTCCACCAACGGTCGGCAGCGCGTGGTTTCTAAGGGAATGCCTGTGCTCGTCTCCCCTGAGGGTTTTCCTCATGTCTCTGTGCCAGGGAATGCTAGGAATGTTTGCAGGAAATCCCAGTGACAGAGGCTGCCTCCCCAGTGTCAGGGAAGGTTTTTCTCCGACTTCCCCGAGCAGGGAACACCTGTGAATGAAGAAAGCTGCGTGGAATTGTCTCTCGAGCTGCCCCACTCAATGACAATGTTTCCGGAATCCTGAGCGTGGGGAGGTAACACCAACGGTCGGCTGCGTGTGGGTTCTAAGGGAATGCCTGTGCTCGTCTACCGTGAGGGTTTTCCTTATCTCTGTGTGCCAGGGAATGCTAGGGTGGGTTGCAGGAAATCCCAGTGACAGAGGCGGCCTCCCCAATGTCAGGGAAGTTATTTCTCAGACTTCCCAGAGCAGGGAACACCTGTGACTGAAGAGAGCTGCGTGGAGTTGTCTCTCGAGCTCCCCCACTCAATGACTATGTTTCCGGAATCCTGAGCGTGGGGAGGTTCAACCAATGGTCGGCAGCGCGTGGGTTCTAAGAGAGTGCCTGTGCTCGACTCCCCTGAGGGTTTTCCTCATGTCTCTGTGCCAGGGAATGCTAGTGGGGGTTGCAGGAAATCCCAGTGACAGAGGCTGCCTCCCCAAGGTGAGGGAAGGTATTTCTCGCACTTCCCCGAGCAGGGAACACCTGTGACTGAAGAGAGCTGCGTGGAGTTGTCTCTCGAGCTCCCCCACTCAATGACACTGGTTCCGGAATCCTGAGCGTTTGGAGGTACCAGCAACGGTCGGCAGCGCTTGGGTTCTAAGGGAATGCCTGTGCTCGTCTCCCCTGAGTGTTTTCCTCATGTCTCTGTGCCAGGGAATGCTAGGGGTTGTTGCAGGAAATCCCAGTGACAGAGGCTGCCTCCCCAAGGTCAGGGAAGTTATTTCTCGGACTTCCCCGAGCAGGGAACACCTGTGACTGAAGAGAGCTGCGTGGAGTTGTCTTTCGAGCTCCGCCACTCAATGTCAATGCTTCCGGAATCCTGAGCGTGGGGAGGTTCCACCAACGGTCGGCAGCGCGTGGGTTCAAAGGGAATGCCTGTGCTCGTCACCCCTGAGGGTGTTCCTCATGTCTCTGTGCCAGGGAATGCTAGGGGGTGTTGCAGGAAATCCCAGTGACAGAGGCTGCCTCCCCATGGTCTGGGAAGGTTTTTCTCGGACTTCCCCGTGCAGGGAACACCTGTGAATGAAGAGAGCTGCGTGGAGTTTTCTCTCGAGCTCCCCCAATCAATGACAATGGTTCCGGAATCCTGAGCGTGGGGAGGTTCCACCAACGGTCGGCAGCGCGTGGTTTCTAAGGGAATGCCTGTGCTCGTCTCCCCTGAGTGTTTTCCTCATGTCTCTGAGCCAGGGAATGCTAGGAAGGTTTGCAGGAAATCCCAGTGACAGAGGCTGCCTCCCCAAGGTCAGGGAAGGTATTTCTCGGACTTCCCCGAGCAGGGAACACCTGTGACTGAAGAGAGCTGCGTGGAGTTTTGTCTCGAGCTCCCCCACTCAATGACAATGGTTCCGGAATCCTGAGCGTGGGGAGGTTCCACCAACGGTCGGCAGCCAGTGGGTTCTAACGGAATGCCAGTGCTCTTCTCCCCTGAGGGTTTTCCTAAAGTCTCTGTGCCAGGGAAAGCTAGGGGGTGTTGCAGGAAATCCCAGTGACAGAGGCTGACTCCCCAAGGTCAGGGAAGGTATTTCTCGCACTTCCCCGAGCAGGGAACACCTGTGATTGAAGAGAGCTGCGTGGAGCTGTCTCTCGAGCTCCCCCACTCAATGACAATGGTTCCGGAATCCTGAGCGTGGGGAGGTTCCACCAACGGACGGCAGCGCGTGGGTTCTAAGGGAATGCCTGTGCTCGTCTCCCCTGAGGATTTTCCTCATGTCTCTGTGCCAGGGAATGCTAGGGGGTGTTGCAGGAAATCCCAGTTACAGAGGCTGCCTCCCCAAGGGCAGGGAAGTTATTTCTCGGACTTCCCCTAGCAGGGAACACCTGTGACTGAAGAGAGCTGCATGGAGTTGTCTCTCGAGCTCCCCCACTCAATGACAATGTTTCCGGAATCCTGAGCGTGGGGAGGTTCCACCAACTGTCGGCAGCGCTTGGGTTCTAACGGAATGCCTGTGCTCGTCTCCCTTGACGTTTTTTCTCATTTCTCTGTGCCAGGGAATGCTAGGGGGGTTTGCAGGAAATCCCAGTGACAGAGGCTGCCTCCCCAAGTTCAGGGAAGTTATTTCTCGGACTTCCCGGATCAGGGAACACCTGTGACTGAAGAGAGCTTCGTGGAGTTGTCTCTCGAGCTCCCCCACTCAATGACCCTGGTTCCGGAATCCTGAGCGTGGGGAGGTTCCACCAACGGTCGGCAGCGCGTGGGTTCTAAGGGAATGCCTGTGCTCGTCTCCCCTGAGGGTTTTCCACATGTCTCTGTGCCAGGGAATGCTAGGGGACTTTGCAGGAAATCCCAGTGACAGAGGCTGCTTCCACAAGTTCAGGGAATGTATTTCTCGGACTTCCCCTAGCAGGGAACACCTGTGACTGAAGAGAGCTTCGTGGAGTTGTCTCTCTATCTCCCCCACTCAATGACAATGTTTCCGGAATCCTGAGCGTGGGGAGGTTCCATCAACGGTCGGCAGCGCGTGGGTTATAAGGGAATGCCTGTTCTAGTCTCCCCTGAGTGTTTTCCTCATGTCTCTGTGCCAGGGAATGCTAGGGGGTGTTGCAGGAAATCCCAGTGACATAGGCTGCCACCCAAAGGGCAGGGAAGTTATTTCTCGGACTTCCCCTAGCAGGGAACACCTGTGACTGAGGAGAGCTGCGTGGAGTTGTCTCTCGAGCTCCCCCACTCAATGACAATGGTTCCGGAATCCTGAGCGAGGGGAGGTTCCACCAACGGTCGGCAGCGCGTGGTTTCTAAGGGAATGCCTGTACTTGTCTCCCCTGAGGGTTTTCCTCATATCTCTGTGCCAGGGAATGCTAGGGGGTTTTGCAGGAAATCCCAGTGACAGAGGCTGCCTCCCCAAGGGCAGGGAAGTTATTTCTCTGACTTCCCCGAGCAGGGAACACCTGTGACTGAAGAGAGCTGCGTGGAATTGTCTCTCGAGCTCCCCCACTCAATGACAATGGTTTCGGAATCCTGAGCGTTGGGAGGTTCCAACAACGGTCGGCAGCGCATTGGTTCTAAGGGAATGCCTGTGTTCGTCTCCCCTGAGGGTTTTCCTCATGTCTCTGTGCCAGGGAATGCTAGGGGGTGTTGCAGGAAATCCCAGTGACAGAGGCTGCCTCCCCAAGGTCAAAGAAGATATTTCTCGGACTTCCCTGACCAGGGAACACCTGTGACTGAAGAGAGCTGCGTGGAGTTGTCTCTCGAGCTCCCCCACTCAATGACAATGGTTCCGGAATCCTGAGCGTGGGGAGGTTCCACCAACGGTCGGCAGTGCGTGGGTTCTAAGGGAATGCCTGTGCTCGTCTCCCCTGAGGGTTTTCCTCATGTCTCTGTGCCAGGGAATGCTAGGGGGTGTTGCAGGAAATCCCAGTGACTGAGGCTGCCTCCCCAAGATCAGGGAAGCTATTTCTTGGATTCCCCGAGCAGGGAACACCTGTGACTGAAGAGAGCTGCGTGGAGTTGTCTCTCGAGCTCCCCCACTCAATGACAATGGTTCCGGAATCCTGAGCGTGGGGAGGTTCCACAAACGGTCGGCAGCGCGTGGGTTCTAACGGAATGCCAGTGCTCGTCTCCCCTGAGGGTTTTCCTCATGTCTCTGTGCCAGGGAATGCTAGGGGGGGTTGCAGGAAATCCCAGTGACAGAGGCTGCATCCCCAAGGTCAGGGAAGGTATTTCTCGGACTTCCCCGAGCAGGGAACACCTGTGACTGAAGAGAGCTGCGTGGAGTTTTGTCTCGAGCTCCCCCACTCAATGACAATGGTTCCGGAATCCTGAGCGTGGGGAGGTTCCACCAACGGTCGGCAGCGCGTGGGTTCTAACGGAATGCCAGTTCTCGTCTCCCCTGAGGGTTTTCCTCATGTCTCTGTGCCAGGGAATGCTAGGGGGGGTTGCAGGAAATCCCAGTGACAGAGGCTGCATCCCCAAGGTCAGGGAAGGTATTTCTCGGACTTCCCCGAGCAGGGAACACCTGTGACTGAGAGAGTTTCTTGGAGTTGTCTCTCGTGCTCCCCCACTCAATGACAATGTTTCCGGAATCCTGAGCGTGGGTAGGTTCCACCAACGGTCGGCAGCGCGTGGGTTATAAGGGAATGCCTGTTCTAGTCTCCCCTGAGGGTTTTCCTCATGTCTCTGTGCCAGGGAATTCTAGGGGGTGTTGCAGGAAATCCCAGTGACATAGGCTGCCTCCCAAAGGGCAGGGAAGTTATTTCTCGGACTTCCCCCAGCAGGGAACACCTGTGACTGAAGAGAGCTGCGTGGAGTTGTCTCTCGAGCTCCCCCACTCAATGACAATGGTTCCGGAATCCTGAGCGTTGGGAGGTTCCACCAACGGTCGGCAGCGCTTGGGTTCTGTCGGAATGCCTGTGCTCGTCTCCCCTGAGGGTTTTCCTCATGTCTCTGTGCCAGGGAATGCTAGGGGGTGTTGCAGGAAATCCCAGTGACAGAGGCTGCCTCCCCAAGGTCAGGGAAGGTATTTCTCAGACTTCCCCGAGCAGGGAACATCTGTGACTGAAGAGAGCTGCGTGGAGTTGTCTCTCGAGCTCCCCCACTCAATGACAATGTTTCCGGAATCCTGAGCGTGGGGAGGTTCCACCAACGGTCGGCAGCGCGTGGTTTCTAAGGGAATGAATGTGCTCGTCTCCCCTGAGTGTTTTCCTCATGTCTCTGTGCCAGGGAATGCTAGGAGGGTTTCCAGGAAATCCCAGAGAGAGAGGCTGCCTCCCCAAGATCAGGGAAGGTATTTCTCGGACTTATCCGAGCAGGGAACACCTGTGACTAAAGAGAGCTGCGTGAAGATGTCTCTCGAGATCCCCCACTCATTGACTATGGTTCCGGAATCCTGAGCGTGGGGAGGTTCCACCAACGGTCGGCAGCGCGTGGGTTCCAATGGAGTGCCTGTGCTCGTCTCCCCTGAGTGTTTTCTTCATGTCTCTGTGCCAGGGAATGCTAGGGGGGGTTGCAGGAAATCCCAGTGACATAGGCTGCCTCCCCAAGTTCAGGGAAGGTATTTCTCGCACTTCACCGAGCAGGGAACACCTGTGATTGAAGACAACTGCGTCGAGTTGTCTCTCGAACTCCCCCACTCAATGACAATGGTTCCGGAATCCTGAGCGTGGGGAGGTTCCACCAACGGTCGGCAGCGCGTGGGTTCTAAGGGAGTGCCTGTGCTCGTCTCCCCTGAGGGTTTTCTTCATGTCTCTGTGCCAGGGAATTCTAGGGGGGGTTGCAGGAAATCCCAGTGACAGAGGCTGCCTCCCCAAGGTCAGGGAAGTTATTTCTCGCACTTCCCCGAGCAGGGAACACCTGTGACTGAAGAGAGCTGCGTCGAGTTCTCTCTCGAACTCCCCCACTCAATGACAATGGTTCCGGAATCCTGAGCGTGTGGAGGTTCCACCAACGGTCGGCAGCGCGTGGGTTCTAAGGGAATGCCTGTGCTCGTCTCCCCTGAGGGTTTTCCTGATGTCTCTGTGCCAGGGAATGCTAGGGGGGTTTGCAGGAAATCCCACTGACAGAGGCTGCCTCCCCAAGGTCAGGGAAGTTATTTCTCGGACTTCCCCGATCAGGGAACACCTGTGACTGAAGAGAGTTTCGTGGAGTTGTCTCTCGAGCTCCCACACTCAATGACAATGGTTCCGGAATCCTGAGCGTGGGGAGGTTCCACCATCAGTCGGCAGCGCGTGGGTTCTAAGGGAATGCCTGTGCTCATCTCCCCTGAGGGTTTTCCTCATGTCTCTGTGCCAGGGAATGCTAGCGGGTGTTGCAGGAAATCCCAGTGACAGAGGCTGCCTCCCCAAGGTCAGGGAAATTATTTCTCGGACTTCCCCGAGCAGGGAACACCTGTGACTGAAGAGAGTTGCGTGGAGTTGTCTCTCGAGCTCCCCCACTCAATGACAATGGTTCCGGAATCCTGAGCGTGGGGAGGTTCCAACAACGGTCGGCAGCGCGTGGTTTCTAATGGAATGCCTGTGCTTGTCTCCACTGACGGTTTTCCTCATGTCTCTGTGCCAGGGAATTCTAGGAGGGTTTCCAGGAAATCCCAGTGAGAGAGGCTGCCTCCCCAAGGTCAGGGAAGATATTTCTCGCACTTCCCCGAGCAGGGAACACCTGTGACTGAAGAGAGCTTCGTGGAGTTGTCTCTCGAGATCCCCCACTCATTGACTATGGTTCCGGAATCCTGAGCGTGGGGAGGTTCCACCAACGGTCGGCAGCGCGTGGGTTCTAAGGTAGTGCCTGTGCTCGTCTCCCCTGAGGGTTTTCTTCATGTCTCTGAGCCAGGGAATTCTAGGGGGTGTTGCAGGACATCCCAGTGACAGAGGCTGCCACCCCAGGTCAGGGAAGGTATTTCTCGCACTTCCCCGAGCAGGGAACACCTGTGATTGAAGAGAGCTGCGTAAAGTTGTCTCTCGAGCTCCCCCACTCAATGACAATGGTTCCGGAATCCTGAGCGTGGGGAGGTTCCACCAACGGTAGGCAGCGCGTGGGTTCTAACGGAATGCCTGTGCTCGTCTCCCCTGAGGGTTTTCCTCATGTCTCTGTGCCAGGGAATGCTAGGGGGTGTTGCAGGAAATCCCAGTGACAGAGGCTGCCTCCCCAAGGTCAAAGAAGATATTTCTCGGACTTCCCCGAGCAGGGAACACCTGTGACTGAAGAGAGCTGCGTGGAGTTTTCTCTCGAGCTCCCCCACTCAATGACAATGGTTCCGGAATCCTGAGCGTGGGGAGGTTCCACCAACGGTCGGCAGCGCGTGGGTTCTAACGGAATGCCTGTGCTCGTCTCCCCTGAGGGTTTTCCTCATGTCTCTGTGCCAGGGAATGCTAGGGGGTGTTGCAGGAAATCCCAGTGACAGAGGCTGCCTCCCCAAGATCAGGGAAGTTATTTCTTGGACTTCCCCGAGCAAGGAACACCTGTGACTGAAGAGAGATGCGTGGAGTTGTCTCTCGAGCTCCCCACTCAATGACAATGGTTCCGGAATCCTGAGCGTGGGGAGGTTCCACCAACGGTCGGCAGCGCGTGGGTTCAAAGGGAATGCCTGTGCTAGCCTCCCCTGAGGTTTTTCTTCATGTCTCTGTGCCAGGGAATGCTAGGGGGTGTTGCAGGAAATCCCAGTGACAGAGGCTGCCTCCCCAAGAGCAGGGAAGTTATTTCTCGGACTTCCCCTAGCAGGGAACACCTGTGACTGAAGGGAGCTGCGTGGAGTTGTCTCTCGAGCTCCCCCACTCAATCACAATGGTTCCGGAATCCTGATCGTGGGGAGGTTCCACCAACGGTCGGCAGCGCTTGGGTTCTAAAGGAATGCCTGTGCTCGTCTCCCCTGAGGGTTTCTCTCATTTCTCTGTGCCAGGGAATGCTAGGGGGGTTTGCAGGAAATCCCAGTGGCAGAGGCTGCCTCCCCAAGAGCAGGGAAGTTATTTCTCGGACTTCCCCGATCAGGGAACTCCTGTGACTGAAGAGAGTTTCGTGGAGTTGTCTCTCGAGCTCCCACACTCAATGACAATGGTTCCGGAATCCTGAGCGTGGGGAGGTTCCACCATCAGTCGGCAGCGCGTGGGTTCTAAGGGAATGCCTGTGCTCGTCTCCCCTGAGGGTTTTCCTCATGTCTCTGTGCCAGGGAATGCTAGCGGGTGTTGCAGGAAATCCCAGTGACAGAGGCTGCCTCCCCAAGGTCAGGGAAATTATTTCTCGGACTTCCCCGAGCAGGGAACACCTGTGACTGAAGAGAGTTGCGTGGAGTTGTCTCTCGAGCTCCCCCACTCAATGACAATGGTTCCGGAATCCTGAGCGTGGGGAGGTTCCACCAACGGTCGGCAGCGCGTGGTTTCTAATGGAATGCCTGTGCTCGTCTCCACTGACTGTTTTCCTCATGTCTCTGTGCCAGGGAATGCTAGGAGGGTTTCCAGGAAATCCCAGTGAGAGAGGCTGCCTCCCCAAGGTCAGGGAAGATATTTCTCGCACTTCCCCGAGCAGGGAACACCTGTGACTGAAGAGAGCTTCGTGGAGTTGTCTCTCGAGATCCCCCACTCATTGACTATGGTTCCGGAATCCTGAGCGTGGGGAGGTTCCACCAACGGTCGGCAGCGCGTGGGTTCTAAGGTAGTGCCTGTGCTCGTCTCCCCTGAGGGTTTTCTTCATGTCTCTGAGCCAGGGAATGCTAGGGGGTGTTGCAGGAATTCCCAGTGACAGAGGCTGCCTCCCCAAGTCAGGGAAGGTATTTCTCGCACTTCCCCGAGCAGGGAACACCTGTGATTGAAGAGAGCTGCGTAAAGTTGTCTCTCGAGCTCCCCCACTCAATGACAATGGTTCCGGAATCCTGAGCGTGGGGAGGTTCCACCAACGGTCGGCAGCGCGTGGGTTCTAACGGAATGCCTGTGCTCGTCTCCCCTGAGGGTTTTCCTCATGTCTCTGTGCCAGGGAATGCTAGGGGGTGTTGCAGGAAATCCCAGTGACAGAGGCTGCCTCCCCAAGGTCAAAGAAGATATTTCTCGGACTTCCCCGAGCAGGGAACACCTGTGACTGAAGAGAGCTGCGTGGAGTTTTCTCTCGAGCTCCCCCACTCAATGACAATGGTTCCGGAATCCTGAGCGTGGGGAGGTTCCACCAACGGTCGGCAGCGCGTGGGTTCTAACGGAATGCCTGTGCTCGTCTCCCCTGAGGGTTTTCCTCATGTCTCTGTGCCAGGGAATGCTAGGGGGTGTTGCAGGAAATCCCAGTGTCAGAGGCTGCCTCCCCAAGATCAGGGAAGTTATTTCTTGGACTTCCCCGAGCAGGGAACACCTGTGACTGAAGAGAGCTGCGTGGAGTTTTGTCTCGAGCTCCCCCACTCAATGACAATGGTTCCGGAATCCTGAGCGTGGGGAGGTACCACCAACGGTCGGCAGCGCGTGGGTTCTAAGGGAATGCCTGTGCTCGTCTCCCCTGAGGGTTTTCCACATGTCTCTGTGCCAGGGAATGCTAGGGGACTTTGCAGGAAATCCCAGTGACAGAGGCTGCTTCCACAAGGTCAGGGAATGTATTTCTCGGACTTCCCCGAGCAGGGAACACCTGTGACTGAAGAGAGCTTCGTGGAGTTGTCTCTCTATCTCCCCCACTCAATGACAATGTTTCCGGAATCCTGAGCGTGGGGAGGTTCCATCAACGGTCGGCAGCGCGTGGGTTATAAGGGAATGCCTGTTCTAGTCTCCCCTGAGTGTTTTCCTCATGTCTCTCTGCCAGGGAATGCTAGGGGGTGTTGCAGGAAATCCCAGTGACATAGGCTGCCACCCAAAGGGCAGGGAAGTTATTTCTCGGACTTCCCCGAGCAGGGAACACCTGTGACTGAAGAGAGTTGCGTGGAGTTGTCTCTCGAGCTCCCCCACTCAATGACAATGGTTCCGGAATCCTGAGCGTGGGGAGGTTCCACCAACGGTCGGCAGCGCGTGGTTTCTAATGGAATGCCTGTGCTCGTCTCCACTGACGGTTTTCCTCATGTCTCTGTGCCAGGGAATTCTAGGAGGGTTTCCAGGAAATCCCAGTGAGAGAGGCTGCCTCCCCAAGGTCAGGGAAGATATTTCTCGCACTTCCCCGAGCAGGGAACACCTGTGACTGAAGAGAGCTTCGAGGAGTTGTCTCTCGAGATCCCCCACTCATTGACTATGGTTCCGGAATCCTGAGCGTGGGGAGGTTCCACCAACGGTCGGCAGCGCGTGGGTTCTAAGGTAGTGCCTGTGCTCGTCTCCCCTGAGGGTTTTCTTCATGTCTCTGAGCCAGGGAATTCTAGGGGGTGTTGCAGGACATCCCAGTGACAGAGGCTGCCACCCCAGGTCAGGGAAGGTATTTCTCGCACTTCCCCGAGCAGGGAACACCTGTGATTGAAGAGAGCTGCGTAAAGTTGTCTCTCGAGCTCCCCCACTCAATGACAATGGTTCCGGAATCCTGAGCGTGGGGAGGTTCCACCAACGGTAGGCAGCGCGTGGGTTCTAACGGAATGCCTGTGCTCGTCTCCCCTGAGGGTTTTCCTCATGTCTCTGTGCCAGGGAATGCTAGGGGGTGTTGCAGGAAATCCCAGTGACAGAGGCTGCCTCCCCAAGGTCAAAGAAGATATTTCTCGGACTTCCCCGAGCAGGGAACACCTGTGACTGAAGAGAGCTGCGTGGAGTTTTCTCTCGAGCTCCCCCACTCAATGACAATGGTTCCGGAATCCTGAGCGTGGGGAGGTTCCACCAACGGTCGGCAGCGCGTGGGTTCTAACGGAATGCCTGTGCTCGTCTCCCCTGAGGGTTTTCCTCATGTCTCTGTGCCAGGGAATGCTAGGGGGTGTTGCAGGAAATCCCAGTGACAGAGGGTGCCTCCCCAAGATCAGGGAAGTTATTTCTTGGACTTCCCCGAGCAAGGAACACCTGTGACTGAAGAGAGATGCGTGGAGTTGTCTCTCGAGCTCCCCACTCAATGACAATGGTTCCGGAATCCTGAGCGTGGGGAGGTTCCACCAACGGTCGGCAGCGCGTGGGTTCAAAGGGAATGCCTGTGCTAGTCTCCCCTGAGGTTTTTCTTCATGTCTCTGTGCCAGGGAATGCTAGGGGGTGTTGCAGGAAATCCCAGTGACAGAGGCTGCCTCCCCAAAAGCAGGGAAGTTATTTCTCGGACTTCCCCTAGCAGGGAACACCTGTGACTGAAGGGAGCTGCGTGGAGTTGTCTCTCGAGCTCCCCCACTCAATGACAATTGTTCCGGAATCCTGATCGTGGGGAGGTTCCACCAACGGTCGGCAGCGCTTGGGTTCTAAAGGAATGCCTGTGCTCGTCTCCCCTGAGGGTTTCTCTCATTTCTCTGTGCCAGGGAATGCTAGGGGGGTTTGCAGGAAATCCCAGTGGCAGAGGCTGCCTCCCCAAGAGCAGGGAAGTTATTTCTCGGACTTCCCCGATCAGGGAACTCCTGTGACTGAAGAGAGTTTCGTGGAGTTGTCTCTCGAGCTCCCACACTCAATGACAATGGTTCCGGAATCCTGAGCGTGGGGAGGTTCCACCATCAGTCGGCAGCGCGTGGGTTCTAAGGGAATGCCTGTGCTCGTCTCCCCTGAGGGTTTTCCTCATGTCTCTGTGCCAGGGAATGCTAGCGGGTGTTGCAGGAAATCCCAGTGACAGAGGCTGCCTCCCCAAGGTCAGGGAAATTATTTCTCGGACTTCCCCGAGCAGGGAACACCTGTGACTGAAGAGAGTTGCGTGGAGTTGTCTCTCGAGCTCCCCCACTCAATGACAATGGTTCCGGAATCCTGAGCGTGGGGAGGTTCCACCAACGGTCGGCAGCGCGTGGTTTCTAATGGAATGCCTGTGCTCGTCTCCACTGACTGTTTTCCTCATGTCTCTGTGCCAGGGAATGCTAGGAGGGTTTCCAGGAAATCCCAGTGAGAGAGGCTGCCTCCCCAAGGTCAGGGAAGATATTTCTCGCACTTCCCCGAGCAGGGAACACCTGTGACTGAAGAGAGCTTCGTGGAGTTGTCTCTCGAGATCCCCCACTCATTGACTATGGTTCCGGAATCCTGAGCGTGGGGAGGTTCCACCAACGGTCGGCAGCGCGTGGGTTCTAAGGTAGTGCCTGTGCTCGTCTCCCCTGAGGGTTTTCTTCATGTCTCTGAGCCAGGGAATGCTAGGGGGTGTTGCAGGAATTCCCAGTGACAGAGGCTGCCTCCCCAAGTCAGGGAAGGTATTTCTCGCACTTCCCCGAGCAGGGAACACCTGTGATTGAAGAGAGCTGCGTAAAGTTGTCTCTCGAGCTCCCCCACTCAATGACAATGGTTCCGGAATCCTGAGCGTGGGGAGGTTCCTCCAACGGTCGGCAGCGCGTGGGTTCTAACGGAATGCCTGTGCTCGTCTCCCCTGAGGGTTTTCCTCATGTCTCTGTGCCAGGGAATGCTAGGGGGTGTTGCAGGAAATCCCAGTGACAGAGGCTGCCTCCCCAAGGTCAAAGAAGATATTTCTCGGACTTCCCCGAGCAGGGAACACCTGTGACTGAAGAGAGCTGCGTGGAGTTTTCTCTCGAGCTCCCCCACTCAATGACAATGGTTCCGGAATCCTGAGCGTGGGGAGGTTCCACCAACGGTCGGCAGCGCGTGGGTTCTAACGGAATGCCTGTGCTCGTCTCCCCTGAGGGTTTTCCTCATGTCTCTGTGCCAGGGAATGCTAGGGGGTGTTGCAGGAAATCCCACTGTCAGAGGCTGCCTCCCCAAGATCAGGGAAGTTATTTCTTGGACTTCCCCGAGCAAGGAACACCTGTGACTGAAGAGAGATGCGTGGAGTTGTCTCTCGAGCTCCCCACTCAATGACAATGTTTCCGGAATCCTGAGCGTGGGGAGGTTCCACCAACGGTCGGCAGCGCGTGGTTTCTAATGGAATGCCTGTGCTCGTCTCCACTGACGGTTTTCCTCATGTCTCTGTGCCAGGGAATTCTAGGAGGGTTTCCAGGAAATCCCAGTGAGAGAGGCTGCCTCCCCAAGGTCAGGGAAGATATTTCTCGCACTTCCCCGAGCAGGGAACACCTGTGACTGAAGAGAGCTTCGTGGAGTTGTCTCTCGAGATCCCCCACTCATTGACTATGGTTCCGGAATCCTGAGCGTGGGGAGGTTCCACCAACGGTCGGCAGCGCGTGGGTTCTAAGGTAGTGCCTGTGCTCGTCTCCCCTGAGGGTTTTCTTCATGTCTCTGAGCCAGGGAATTCTAGGGGGTGTTGCAGGACATCCCAGTGACAGAGGCTGCCACCCCAGGTCAGGGAAGGTATTTCTCGCACTTCCCCGAGCAGGGAACACCTGTGATTGAAGAGAGCTGCGTAAAGTTGTCTCTCGAGCTCCCCCACTCAATGACAATGGTTCCGGAATCCTGAGCGTGGGGAGGTTCCACCAACGGTAGGCAGCGCGTGGGTTCTAACGGAATGCCTGTGCTCGTCTCCCCTGAGGGTTTTCCTCATGTCTCTGTGCCAGGGAATGCTAGGGGGTGTTGCAGGAAATCCCAGTGACAGAGGCTGCCTCCCCAAGGTCAAAGAAGATATTTCTCGGACTTCCCCGAGCAGGGAACACCTGTGACTGAAGAGAGCTGCGTGGAGTTTTCTCTCGAGCTCCCCCACTCAATGACAATGGTTCCGGAATCCTGAGCGTGGGGAGGTTCCACCAACGGTCGGCAGCGCGTGGGTTCTAACGGAATGCCTGTGCTCGTCTCCCCTGAGGGTTTTCCTCATGTCTCTGTGCCAGGGAATGCTAGGGGGTGTTGCAGGAAATCCCAGTGACAGAGGGTGCCTCCCCAAGATCAGGGAAGTTATTTCTTGGACTTCCCCGAGCAAGGAACACCTGTGACTGAAGAGAGATGCGTGGAGTTGTCTCTCGAGCTCCCCACTCAATGACAATGGTTCCGGAATCCTGAGCGTGGGGAGGTTCCACCAACGGTCGGCAGCGCGTGGGTTCAAAGGGAATGCCTGTGCTAGTCTCCCCTGAGGTTTTTCTTCATGTCTCTGTGCCAGGGAATGCTAGGGGGTGTTGCAGGAAATCCCAGTGACAGAGGCTGCCTCCCCAAAAGCAGGGAAGTTATTTCTCGGACTTCCCCTAGCAGGGAACACCTGTGACTGAAGGGAGCTGCGTGGAGTTGTCTCTCGAGCTCCCCCACTCAATGACAATTGTTCCGGAATCCTGATCGTGGGGAGGTTCCACCAACGGTCGGCAGCGCTTGGGTTCTAAAGGAATGCCTGTGCTCGTCTCCCCTGAGGGTTTCTCTCATTTCTCTGTGCCAGGGAATGCTAGGGGGGTTTGCAGGAAATCCCAGTGGCAGAGGCTGCCTCCCCAAGAGCAGGGAAGTTATTTCTCGGACTTCCCCGATCAGGGAACTCCTGTGACTGAAGAGAGTTTCGTGGAGTTGTCTCTCGAGCTCCCACACTCAATGACAATGGTTCCGGAATCCTGAGCGTGGGGAGGTTCCACCATCAGTCGGCAGCGCGTGGGTTCTAAGGGAATGCCTGTGCTCGTCTCCCCTGAGGGTTTTCCTCATGTCTCTGTGCCAGGGAATGCTAGCGGGTGTTGCAGGAAATCCCAGTGACAGAGGCTGCCTCCCCAAGGTCAGGGAAATTATTTCTCGGACTTCCCCGAGCAGGGAACACCTGTGACTGAAGAGAGTTGCGTGGAGTTGTCTCTCGAGCTCCCCCACTCAATGACAATGGTTCCGGAATCCTGAGCGTGGGGAGGTTCCACCAACGGTCGGCAGCGCGTGGTTTCTAATGGAATGCCTGTGCTCGTCTCCACTGACTGTTTTCCTCATGTCTCTGTGCCAGGGAATGCTAGGAGGGTTTCCAGGAAATCCCAGTGAGAGAGGCTGCCTCCCCAAGGTCAGGGAAGATATTTCTCGCACTTCCCCGAGCAGGGAACACCTGTGACTGAAGAGAGCTTCGTGGAGTTGTCTCTCGAGATCCCCCACTCAATGACTATGTTTCCGGAATCCTGAGCGTGGGGAGGTTCCACCAACGGTCGGCAGCGCGTGGTTTCTAAGGGAATGCCTGTACTTGTCTCCCCTGAGGGTTTTCCTCATGTCTCTGTGCCAGGGAATGCTAGGGGGTTTTGCAGGAAATCCCAGTGACAGAGGCTGCCTCCCCAAGGGCAGGGAAGTTATTTCTCTGACTTCCCCGAGCAGGGAACACCTGTGACTGAAGAGAGCTGCGTGGAATTGTCTCTCGAGCTCCCCCACTCAATGACAATGTTTCGGAATCCTGAGCGTTGGGAGGTTCCAACAACGGTCGGCAGCGCATTGGTTCTAAGGGAATGCCTGTGTTCGTCTCCCCTGAGGGTTTTCCTCATTTCTCTGTGCCAGGGAATGCTAGGGGGTGTTGCAGGAAATCCCAGTGACAGAGGCTGCCTCCCCAAGGTCAAAGAAGATATTTCTCGGACTTCCCTGACCAGGGAACACCTGTGACTGAAGAGAGCTGCGTGGAGTTGTCTCTCGAGCTCCCCCACTCAATGACAATGGTTCCGGAATCCTGAGCGTGGGGAGGTTCCACCAACGGTCGGCTGTGCGTGGGTTCTAAGGGAATGCCTGTGCTCTTCTCCCCTGAGGGTTTTCCTCATGTCTCTGTGCCAGGGAATGCTAGGGGGTGTTGCAGGAAATCCCAGTGACTGAGGCTGCCTCCCCAAGATCAGGGAAGGTATTTCTTGGATTCCCCGTGCAGGGAACACCTGTGACTGAAGAGAGCTGCGTGGAGTTGTCTCTCGAGCTCCCCCACTCAATGACAATGGTTCCGGAATCCTGAGCGTGGGGAGGTTCCACAAACGGTCGGCAGCGCGTGGGTTCTAACGGAATGCCAGTGCTCGTCTCCCCTGAGGGTTTTCTTCATGTCTCTGTGCCAGGGAATGCTAGGGGGGGTTGCAGGAAATCCCAGTGACAGAGGCTGCATCCCCAAGGTCAGGGAAGGTATTTCTCGGACTTCCCCGAGCAGGGAACACCTGTGACTGAAGAGAGCTGCGTGGAGTTTTGTCTCGAGCTCCCCCACTCAATGACAATGGTTCCGGAATCCTGAGCGTGGGGAGGTTCCCCAACGGTCGGCAGCGCGTGGGTTCTAAGGGAATGCCTGTGCTCGTCTCCCCTGAGGGTTTTCCACATGTCTCTGTGCCAGGGAATGCTAGGGGGCTTTGCAGGAAATCCCAGTGACAGAGGCTGCCTCCCCAAGGTCAGTTAAGGTATTTCACGGACTTCCCCGAGCAGGGAACACCTGTGACTGAGAGAGTTTCTTGGAGTTGTCTCTCGTGCTCCCCCACTCAATGACAAAAGTTCCGGAATCCTGAGCGTGGGTAGGTTCCACCAACGGTCGGCAGCGCGTGGGTTATAAGGGAATGCCTGTTCTAGTCTCCCCTGAGGGTTTTCCTCATGTCTCTGTGCCAGGGAATGCTAGGGGGTGTTGCAGGAAATCCCAGTGACATAGGCTGCCTCCCAAAGGGCAGGGAAGTTATTTCTCGGACTTCCCCCAGCAGGGAACACCTGTGACTGAAGAGAGCTGCGTGGAGTTGTCTCTCGAGCTCCCCCACTCAATGACAATGGTTCCGGAATCCTGAGCGTTGGGAGGTTCCACCAACGGTCGGCAGCGCTTGGGTTCTGACGGAATGCCTGTGCTCCTCTCCCCTGAGGGTTTTCCTCATGTCTCTGTGCCAGGGAATGCTAGGGGGTGTTGCAGGAAATCCCAGTGACAGAGGCTGCCTCCCCAAGGTCAGGGAAGTTATTTCTCAGACTTCCCCGAGCAGGGAACATCTGTGACTGAAGAGAGCTGCGTGGAGTTGTCTCTCGAGCTCCCCCACTCAATGACAATGTTTCCGGAATCCTGAGCGTGGGGAGGTTCCACCAACGGTCGGCAGCGCGTGGTTTCTAAGGGAATGAATGTGCTCGTCTCCCCTGAGTGTTTTCCTCATGTCTCTGTGCCAGGGAATGCTAGGAGGGTTTCCAGGAAATCCCAGAGAGAGAGGCTGCCTCCCCAAGATCAGGGAAGGTATTTCTCGGACTTATCCGAGCAGGGAACACCTGTGACTAAAGAGAGCTGCGTGGAGATGTCTCTCGAGATCCCCCACTCATTGACTATGTTTCCGGAATCCTGAGCGTGGGGAGGTTCCACCAACGGTCGGCAGCGCGTGGGTTCTAATGGAGTGCCTGTGCTCGTCTCCCCTGAGTGTTTTCTTCATGTCTCTGTGACAGGGAATGCTAGGGGGGGTTGCAGGAAATCCCAGTGACAGAGGCTGCCTCCCCAAGTTCAGGGAAGGTATTTCTCGCACTTCCCCGAGCAGGGAACACCTGTGATTGAAGACAACTGCGTCGAGTTGTCTCTCGAACTCCCCCACTCAATGACAATGGTTCCGGAATCCTGAGCGTGGGGAGGTTCCACCAACGGTCGGCAGCGCGTGGGTTCTAAGGGAGTGCCTGTGCTCGTCTCCCCTGAGGGTTTTCTTCATGTCTCTGTGCCAGGGAATTCTAGGGGGGGTTGCAGGAAATCCCAGTGACAGAGGCTGCCTCCCCAAGGTCAGGGAAGTTATTTCTCGCACTTCCCCGAGCAGGGAAGACCTGTGACTGAAGAGAGCTGCGTAGAGTTCTCTCTCGAACTCCCCCACTCAATGACAATGGTTCCGGAATCCTGAGCGTGGGGAGGTTCCACCAACGGTCGGCAGCGCGTGGTTTCTAATGGAATGCCTGTGCTCGTCTCCACTGACGGTTTTCCTCATGTCTCTGTGCCAGGGAATGCTAGGAGGGTTTTCAGGAAATCCCAGTGAGAGAGGCTGCGTCCCCAAAGTCAGGGAAGATATTTCTCGCACTTCCCCGAGCAGGGAACACCTGTGACTGAAGAGAGCTTCATGGAGTTGTCTCTCGAGATCCCCCACTCATTGACTATGGTTCCGGAATCCTGAGCGTGGGGAGGTTCCACCAACGGTCGGCAGCGCGTGGGTTCTAAGGTAGTGCCTGTGCTCGTCTCCCCTGAGTGTTTTCTTCATGTCTCTGAGCCAGGGAATGCTAGGGGGTGTTGCAGGAATTCCCAGTGACAGAGGCTGCCTCCCCAGGTCAGGGAAGGTATTTCTCGCACTTCCCCGAGCAGGGAACACCTGTGAATGAAGAGAGCTGCGTAAAGTTGTCTCTCAAGCTCCCCCACTCAATGACAATGGTTCCGGAATCCTGAGCGTGGGGAGGTTCCACCAACGGTCGGCAGCGCGTGGGTTCTAACGGAATGCCTGTGCTCGTCTCCCCTGAGGGTTTTCCTCATGTCTCTGTGCCAGGGAATGCTAGGGGGTGTTGCAGGAAATCCCAGTGACAGAGGCTGCCTCCCCAAGGTCAAAGAAGATATTTCTCGGACTTCCCCGAGCAGGGAACACCTGTGACTGAAGAGAGCTGCGTGGAGTTTTCTCTCGAGCTCCCCCACTCAATGACAATGGTTCCGGAATCCTGAGCGTGGGGAGGTTCCACCAACGGTCGGCAGCGCGTGGGTTCTAACGGAATGCCTGTGCTCGTCTCCCCTGAGGGTTTTCCTCATGTCTCTGTGCCAGGGAATGCTAGGGGGTGTTGCAGGAAATCGCAGTGTCAGAGGCTGCCTCCCCAAGATCAGGGAAGTTATTTCTTGGACTTCCCCGAGCAAGGAACACCTGTGACTGAAGAGAGATGCGTGGAGTTGTCTCTCGAGCTCCCCACTCAATGACAATGTTTCCGGAATCCTGAGCGTGGGGAGGTTCCACCAACGGTCGGCAGCGCGTGGGTTCTAACGGAATGCCAGTGCTCGTCTCTCCTGAGTGTTTTCCTCATGTCTCTGTGATAGGGAATGCTAGGGGGGGTTGCAGGAAATCCCAGTGACAGAGGCTGCCTCCCCAAGGTCAGGGAAGGTATTTCTCGGACTTCCCCGAGCAGGGAACACCTGTGACTGAAGAGAGCTGCGTGGAGTTTTGTCTCGAGCTCCCCCACTCAATGACAATGGTTCCGGAATCCTGAGCGTGGGAAGGTACCACCAACGGTCGGCAGCGCGTGGGTTCTAAGGGAATGCCTGTGCTCGTCTCCCCTGAGGGTTTTCCACATGTCTCTGTGCCAGGGAATGCTAGGGGACTTTGCAGGAAATCCCAGTGACAGAGGCTGCTTCCACAAGGTCAGGGAATGTATTTCTCGGACTTCCCCGAGCAGGGAACACCTGTGACTGAAGAGAGCTTCGTGGAGTTGTCTCTCTATCTCCCCCACTCAATGACAATGTTTCCGGAATCCTGAGCGTGGGGAGGTTCCATCAACGGTCGGCAGCGCGTGGGTCATAAGGGAATGCCTGTTCTAGTCTCCCCTGAGTGTTTTCCTCATGTCTCTCTGCCAGGGAATGCTAGGGGGTGTTGCAGGAAATCCCAGTGACATAGGCTGCCACCCAAAGGGCAGGGAAGTTATTTCTCGGACTTCCCCTAGCAGGAAACACCTGTGACTGAAGAGAGCTGCGTGGAGTTGTCTCTCGAGCTCCCCCACTCAATGACAATGGTTCCGGAATCCTGAGCGTTGGAAGGTTCCACCAACGGTCGGCAGCGCTTGGGTTCTAACGGAATGATTGTGCTCGTCTCCCCTGAGGGTTTTCCTCATGTCTCTGTGCCAGGGAATGCTAGGGGGTGTTGCAGGAAATCCCAGTGACAGAGGCTTCCTCCCCAAGATCAGGGAAGTTATTTCTCGGACTTCCCCGAGCAGGGAACACCTGTGACTGAAGAGAGCTGCGTGGAGATTTCTCTCGAGCTCCCCCACTCAATGACAATGGTTCCGGAATCCTGAGCGAGGGGAGGTTCCACCAACGGTCGGCAGCGCGTGGTTTCTAAGGGAATGCCTGTACTTGTCTCCCCTGAGGGTTTTCCTCATGTCTCTGTGCCAGGGAATGCTAGGGGGTTTTGCAGGAAATCCCAGTGACAGAGGCTGCCTCCCCAAGGGCAGGGAAGTTATTTCTCTAACTTCCCCGAGCAGGGAACACCTGTGACTGAAGAGAGCTGCGTGGAATTGTCTCTCGAGCTCCCCCACTCAATGACAATGTTTCGGAATCCTGAGCGTTGGGAGGTTCCAACAACGGTCGGCAGCGCATTGGTTCTAAGGGAATGCCTGTGTTCGTCTCCCCTGAGGGTTTTCCTCATGTCTCTGTGCCAGGGAATGCTAGGGGGTGTTGCAGGAACTCCCAGTGACAGAGGCTGCCTCCCCAAGGTCAAAGAAGATATTTCTCGGACTTCCCTGACCAGGGAACACCTGTGACTGAAGAGAGCTGCGTGGAGTTGTCTCTCGAGCTCCCCCACTCAATGACAATGGTTCCGGAATCCTGAGCGTGGGGAGGTTCCACCAACGGTCGGCAGTGCGTGGGTTCTAAGGGAATGCCTGTGCTCGTCTCCCCTGAGGGTTTTCCTCATGTCTCTGTGCCAGGGAATGCTAGGGGGTGTTGCAGGAAATCCCAGTGACTGAGGCTGCCTCCCCAAGATCAGGGAAGGTATTTCTTGGATTCCCCGAGCAGGGAACACCTCTGACTGAAGAGAGCTGCTTGGAGTTGTCTCTCGAGCTCCCCCACTCAATGACAATGGTTCCGGAATCCTGAGCGTGGGGAGGTTCCACAAACGGTCGGCAGCGCGTGGGTTCTAACGGAATGCCAGTGCTCGTCTCCCCTGAGGGTTTTCCTCATGTCTCTGTGCCAGGGAATGCTAGGGGGGGTTGCAGGAAATCCCAGTGACAGAGGCTGCCTCCCCAAGGTCAGTTAAGGTATTTCACGGACTTCCCCGAGCAGGGAACACCTGTGACTGAGAGAGTTTCTTGGAGTTGTCTCTCGTGCTCCCCCACTCAATGACAATAGTTCCGGAATCCTGAGCGTGGGTAGGTTCCACCAACGGTCGGCAGCGCGTGGGTTATAAGGGAATGCCTGTTCTAGTCTCCCCTGAGGGTTTTCCTCATGTCTCTGTGCCAGGGAATGCTAGGGGGTGTTGCAGGAAATCCCAGTGACATAGGCTGCCTCCCAAAGGGCAGGGAAGTTATTTCTCGGACTTCCCCCAGAAGGGAACACCTGTGACTGAAGAGAGCTGCGTGGAGTTGTCTCTCGAGCTCCCCCACTCAATGACAATGTTTCCGGAATCCTGAGCGTGGGGAGGTTCCACCAACGGTCGGCAGCGCGTGGTTTCTAAGGGAATGAATGTGCTCGTCTCCCCTGAGTGTTTTCCTCATGTCTCTGTGCCAGGGAACGCTAGGAGGGTTTCCAGGAAATCCCAGAGAGAGAGGCTGCCTCCCCAAGATCAGGGAAGGTATTTCTCGGACTTATCCGAGCAGGGAACACCTGTGACTAAAGAGAGCTGCGTGGAGATGTCTCTCGAGATCCCCCACTCATTGACTATGGTTCCGGAATCCTGAGCGTGGGGAGGTTCCACCAACGGTCGGCAGCGCGTGGGTTCTATTGGAGTGCCTGTGCTCGTCTCCCCTGAGTGTTTTCTTCATGTCTCTGTGCCAGGGAATGCTAGGGGGGGTTGCAGGAAATCCCAGTGACAGAGGCTGCCTCCCCAAGTTCAGGGAAGGTATTTCTCGCACTTCCCCGAGCAGGGAACACCTGTGATTGAAGACAACTGCGTCGAGTTGTCTCTCGAACTCCCCCACTCAATGACAATGGTTCCGGAATCCTGAGCGTGGGGAGGTTCCACCAACGGTCGGCAGCGCGTGGGTTCTAAGGTAGTGCCTGTGCTCGTCTCCCCTGAGGGTTTTCTTCATGTCTCTGAGCCAGGGAATTCTTGGGGGTGTTGCAGGACATCCCAGTGACAGAGGCTGCCACCCCAGGTCAGGGAAGGTATTTCTCGCACTTCCCCGAGCAGGGAACACCTGTGATTGAAGAGAGCTGCGTAAAGTTGTCTCTCGAGCTCCCCCACTCAATGACAATGGTTCCGGAATCCTGAGCGTGGGGAGGTTCCACCAACGGTAGGCAGCGCGTGGGTTCTAACGGAATGCCTGTGCTCGTCTCCCCTGAGGGTTTTCCTCATGTCTCTGTGCAAGGGAATGCTAGGGGGTGTTGCAGGAAATCCCAGTGACAGAGGCTGCCTCCCCAAGGTAAAAGAAGATATTTCTCGGACTTCCCCGAGCAGGGAACACCTGTGACTGAAGAGAGCTGCGTGGAGTTTTCTCTCGAGCTCCCCCACTCAATGACAATGGTTCCGGAATCCTGAGCGTGGGGAGGTTCCACCAACGGTCGGCAGCGCGTGGGTTCTAACGGAATGCCTGTGCTCGTCTCCCCTGAGGGTTTTCCTCATGTCTCTGTGCCAGGGAATGCTAGGGGGTGTTGCAGGAAATCCCAGTGACAGAGGGTGCCTCCCCAAGATCAGGGAAGTTATTTCTTGGACTTCCCCGAGCAAGGAACACCTGTGACTGAAGAGAGATGCGTGGAGTTGTCTCTCGAGCTCCCCACTCAATGACAATGGTTCCGGAATCCTGAGCGTGGGGAGGTTCCACCAACGGTCGGCAGCGCGTGGGTTCAAAGGGAATGCCTGTGCTAGTCTCCCCTGAGGTTTTTCTTCATGTCTCTGTGCCAGGGAATGCTAGGGGGTGTTGCAGGAAATCCCAGTGACAGAGGCTGCCTCCCCAAAAGCAGGGAAGTTATTTCTCGGACTTCCCCTAGCAGGGAACACCTGTGATTGAAGGGAGCTGCGTGGAGTTGTCTCTCGAGCTCCCCCACTCAATGACAATTGTTCCGGAATCCTGATCGTGGGGAGGTTCCACCAACGGTCGGCAGCGCTTGGGTTCTAAAGGAATGCCTGTGCTCGTCTCCCCTGAGGGTTTCTCTCATTTCTCTGTGCCAGGGAATGCTAGGGGGGTTTGCAGGAAATCCCAGTGGCAGAGGCTGCCTCCCCAAGAGCAGGGAAGTTATTTCTCGGACTTCCCCGATCAGGGAACTCCTGTGACTGAAGAGAGTTTCGTGGAGTTGTCTCTCGAGCTCCCACACTCAATGACAATGGTTCCGGAATCCTGAGCGTGGGGAGGTTCCACCATCAGTCGGCAGCGCGTGGGTTCTAAGGGAATGCCTGTGCTCGTCTCCCCTGAGGGTTTTCCTCATGTCTCTGTGCCAGGGAATGCTAGCGGGTGTTGCAGGAAATCCCAGTGACAGAGGCTGCCTCCCCAAGGTCAGGGAAATTATTTCTCGGACTTCCCCGAGCAGGGAACACCTGTGACTGAAGAGAGTTGCGTGGAGTTGTCTCTCGAGCTCCCCCACTCAATGACAATGGTTCCGGAATCCTGAGCGTGGGGAGGTTCCACCAACGGTCGGCAGCGCGTGGTTTCTAATGGAATGCCTGTGCTCGTCTCCACTGACTGTTTTCCTCATGTCTCTGTGCCAGGGAATGCTAGGAGGGTTTCCAGGAAATCCCAGTGAGAGAGGCTGCCTCCCCAAGGTCAGGGAAGATATTTCTCGCACTTCCCCGAGCAGGGAACACCTGTGACTGAAGAGAGCTTCGTGGAGTTGTCTCTCGAGATCCCCCACTCAATGACTATGTTTCCGGAATCCTGAGCGTGGGGAGGTTCCACCAACGGTCGGCAGCGCGTGGTTTCTAAGGGAATGCCTGTACTTGTCTCCCCTGAGGGTTTTCCTCATGTCTCTGTGCCAGGGAATGCTAGGGGGTTTTGCAGGAAATCCCAGTGACAGAGGCTGCCTCCCCAAGGGCAGGGAAGTTATTTCTCTGACTTCCCCGAGCAGGGAACACCTGTGACTGAAGAGAGCTGCGTGGAATTGTCTCTCGAGCTCCCCCACTCAATGACAATGTTTCGGAATCCTGAGCGTTGGGAGGTTCCAACAACGGTCGGCAGCGCATTGGTTCTAAGGGAATGCCTGTGTTCGTCTCCCCTGAGGGTTTTCCTCATTTCTCTGTGCCAGGGAATGCTAGGGGGTGTTGCAGGAAATCCCAGTGACAGAGGCTGCCACCCCAAGGTCAAAGAAGATATTTCTCGGACTTCCCTGACCAGGGAACACCTGTGACTGAAGAGAGCTGCGTGGAGTTGTCTCTCGAGCTCCCCCACTCAATGACAATGGTTCCGGAATCCTGAGCGTGGGGAGGTTCCACCAACGGTCGGCTGTGCGTGGGTTCTAAGGGAATGCCTGTGCTCTTCTCCCCTGAGGGTTTTCCTCATGTCTCTGTGCCAGGGAATGCTAGGGGGTGTTGCAGGAAATCCCAGTGACTGAGGCTGCCTCCCCAAGATCAGGGAAGGTATTTCTTGGATTCCCCGTGCAGGGAACACCTGTGACTGAAGAGAGCTGCGTGGAGTTGTCTCTCGAGCTCCCCCACTCAATGACAATGGTTCCGGAATCCTGAGCGTGGGGAGGTTCCACAAACGGTCGGCAGCGCGTGGGTTCTAACGGAATGCCAGTGCTCGTCTCCCCTGAGGGTTTTCTTCATGTCTCTGTGCCAGGGAATGCTAGGGGGGGTTGCAGGAAATCCCAGTGACAGAGGCTGCATCCCCAAGGTCAGGGAAGGTATTTCTCGGACTTCCCCGAGCAGGGAACACCTGTGACTGAAGAGAGCTGCGTGGAGTTTTGTCTCGAGCTCCCCCACTCAATGACAATGGTTCCGGAATCCTGAGCGTGGGGAGGTTCCACCAACGGTCGGCAGCGTGTGGGTTCTAAGGGAATGCCTGTGCTCGTCTCCCCTGAGGGTTTTCCACATGTCTCTGTGCCAGGGAATGCTAGGGGGCTTTGCAGGAAATCCCAGTGACAGAGGCTGCCTCCCCAAGGTCAGTTAAGGTATTTCACGGACTTCCCCGAGCAGGGAACACCTGTGACTGAGAGAGTTTCTTGGAGTTGTCTCTCGTGCTCCCCCACTCAATGACAAAAGTTCCGGAATCCTGAGCGTGGGTAGGTTCCACCAACGGTCGGCAGCGCGTGGGTTATAAGGGAATGCCTGTTCTAGTCTCCCCTGAGGGTTTTCCTCATGTCTCTGTGCCAGGGAATGCTAGGGGGTGTTGCAGGAAATCCCAGTGACATAGGCTGCCTCCCAAAGGGCAGGGAAGTTATTTCTCGGACTTCCCCCAGCAGGGAACACCTGTGACTGAAGAGAGCTGCGTGGAGTTGTCTCTCGAGCTCCCCCACTCAATGACAATGGTTCCGGAATCCTGAGCGTTGGGAGGTTCCACCAACGGTCGGCAGCGCTTGGGTTCTGACGGAATGCCTGTGCTCCTCTCCCCTGAGGGTTTTCCTCATGTCTCTGTGCCAGGGAATGCTAGGGGGTGTTGCAGGAAATCCCAGTGACAGAGGCTGCCTCCCCAAGGTCAGGGAAGTTATTTCTCAGACTTCCCCGAGCAGGGAACATCTGTGACTGAAGAGAGCTGCGTGGAGTTGTCTCTCGAGCTCCCCCACTCAATGACAATGTTTCCGGAATCCTGAGCGTGGGGAGGTTCCACCAACGGTCGGCAGCGCGTGGTTTCTAAGGGAATGAATGTGCTCGTCTCCCCTGAGTGTTTTCCTCATGTCTCTGTGCCAGGGAATGCTAGGAGGGTTTCCAGGAAATCCCAGAGAGAGAGGCTGCCTCCCCAAGATCAGGGAAGGTATTTCTCGGACTTATCCGAGCAGGGAACACCTGTGACTAAAGAGAGCTGCGTGGAGATGTCTCTCGAGATCCCCCACTCATTGACTATGTTTCCGGAATCCTGAGCGTGGGGAGGTTCCACCAACGGTCGGCAGCGCGTGGGTTCTAATGGAGTGCCTGTGCTCGTCTCCCCTGAGTGTTTTCTTCATGTCTCTGTGACAGGGAATGCTAGGGGGGGTTGCAGGAAATCCCAGTGACAGAGGCTGCCTCCCCAAGTTCAGGGAAGGTATTTCTCGCACTTCCCCGAGCAGGGAACACCTGTGATTGAAGACAACTGCGTCGAGTTGTCTCTCGAACTCCCCCACTCAATGACAATGGTTCCGGAATCCTGAGCGTGGGGAGGTTCCACCAACGGTCGGCAGCGCGTGGGTTCTAAGGGAGTGCCTGTGCTCGTCTCCCCTGAGGGTTTTCTTCATGTCTCTGTGCCAGGGAATTCTAGGGGGGGTTGCAGGAAATCCCAGTGACAGAGGCTGCCTCCCCAAGGTCAGGGAAGTTATTTCTCGCACTTCCCCGAGCAGGGAAGACCTGTGACTGAAGAGAGCTGCGTCGAGTTCTCTCTCGAACTCCCCCACTCAATGACAATGGTTCCGGAATCCTGAGCGTGGGGAGGTTCCACCAACGGTCGGCAGCGCGTGGTTTCTAATGGAATGCCTGTGCTCGTCTCCACTGACGGTTTTCCTCATGTCTCTGTGCCAGGGAATGCTAGGAGGGTTTTCAGGAAATCCCAGTGAGAGAGGCTGCGTCCCCAAGGTCAGGGAAGATATTTCTCGCACTTCCCCGAGCAGGGAACACCTGTGACTGAAGAGAGCTTCATGGAGTTGTCTCTCGAGATCCCCCACTCATTGACTATGGTTCCGGAATCCTGAGCGTGGGGAGGTTCCACCAACGGTCGGCAGCGCGTGGGTTCTAAGGTAGTGCCTGTGCTCGTCTCCCCTGAGTGTTTTCTTCATGTCTCTGAGCCAGGGAATGCTAGGGGGTGTTGCAGGAATTCCCAGTGACAGAGGCTGCCTCCCCAGGTCAGGGAAGGTATTTCTCGCACTTCCCCGAGCAGGGAACACCTGTGAATGAAGAGAGCTGCGTAAAGTTGTCTCTCAAGCTCCCCCACTCAATGACAATGGTTCCGGAATCCTGAGCGTGGGGAGGTTCCACCAACGGTCGGCAGCGCGTGGGTTCTAACGGAATGCCTGTGCTCGTCTCCCCTGAGGGTTTTCCTCATGTCTCTGTGCCAGGGAATGCTAGGGGGTGTTGCAGGAAATCCCAGTGACAGAGGCTGCCTCCCCAAGGTCAAAGAAGATATTTCTCGGACTTCCCCGAGCAGGGAACACCTGTGACTGAAGAGAGCTGCGTGGAGTTTTCTCTCGAGCTCCCCCACTCAATGACAATGGTTCCGGAATCCTGAGCGTGGGGAGGTTCCACCAACGGTCGGCAGCGCGTGGGTTCTAACGGAATGCCTGTGCTCGTCTCCCCTGAGGGTTTTCCTCATGTCTCTGTGCCAGGGAATGCTAGGGGGTGTTGCAGGAAATCGCAGTGTCAGAGGCTGCCTCCCCAAGATCAGGGAAGTTATTTCTTGGACTTCCCCGAGCAAGGAACACCTGTGACTGAAGAGAGATGCGTGGAGTTGTCTCTCGAGCTCCCCACTCAATGACAATGTTTCCGGAATCCTGAGCGTGGGGAGGTTCCACCAACGGTCGGCAGCGCGTGGGTTCTAACGGAATGCCAGTGCTCGTCTCTCCTGAGTGTTTTCCTCATGTCTCTGTGATAGGGAATGCTAGGGGGGGTTGCAGGAAATCCCAGTGACAGAGGCTGCCTCCCCAAGGTCAGGGAAGGTATTTCTCGGACTTCCCCGAGCAGGGAACACCTGTGACTGAAGAGAGCTGCGTGGAGTTTTGTCTCGAGCTCCCCCACTCAATGACAATGGTTCCGGAATCCTGAGCGTGGGAAGGTACCACCAACGGTCGGCAGCGCGTGGGTTCTAAGGGAATGCCTGTGCTCGTCTCCCCTGAGGGTTTTCCACATGTCTCTGTGCCAGGGAATGCTAGGGGACTTTGCAGGAAATCCCAGTGACAGAGGCTGCTTCCACAAGGTCAGGGAATGTATTTCTCGGACTTCCCCGAGCAGGGAACACCTGTGACTGAAGAGAGCTTCGTGGAGTTGTCTCTCTATCTCCCCCACTCAATGACAATGTTTCCGGAATCCTGAGCGTGGGGAGGTTCCATCAACGGTCGGCAGCGCGTGGGTCATAAGGGAATGCCTGTTCTAGTCTCCCCTGAGTGTTTTCCTCATGTCTCTCTGCCAGGGAATGCTAGGGGGTGTTGCAGGAAATCCCAGTGACATAGGCTGCCACCCAAAGGGCAGGGAAGTTATTTCTCGGACTTCCCCTAGCAGGAAACACCTGTGACTGAAGAGAGCTGCGTGGAGTTGTCTCTCGAGCTCCCCCACTCAATGACAATGGTTCCGGAATCCTGAGCGTTGGAAGGTTCCACCAACGGTCGGCAGCGCTTGGGTTCTAACGGAATGATTGTGCTCGTCTCCCCTGAGGGTTTTCCTCATGTCTCTGTGCCAGGGAATGCTAGGGGGTGTTGCAGGAAATCCCAGTGACAGAGGCTGCCTCCCCAAGGTCAGGGAAGGTATTTCTCGGACTTCCCCGAGCAGGGAACACCTGTGACTGAAGAGAGCTGCGTGGAGTTTTGTCTCGAGCTCCCCCACTCAATGACAATGGTTCCGGAATCCTGAGCGTGGGAAGGTACCACCAACGGTCGGCAGCGCGTGGGTTCTAAGGGAATGCCTGTGCTCGTCTCCCCTGAGGGTTTTCCACATGTCTCTGTGCCAGGGAATGCTAGGGGACTTTGCAGGAAATCCCAGTGACAGAGGCTGCTTCCACAAGGTCAGGGAATGTATTTCTCGGACTTCCCCGAGCAGGGAACACCTGTGACTGAAGAGAGCTTCGTGGAGTTGTCTCTCTATCTCCCCCACTCAATGACAATGTTTCCGGAATCCTGAGCGTGGGGAGGTTCCATCAACGGTCGGCAGCGCGTGGGTCATAAGGGAATGCCTGTTCTAGTCTCCCCTGAGTGTTTTCCTCATGTCTCTCTGCCAGGGAATGCTAGGGGGTGTTGCAGGAAATCCCAGTGACATAGGCTGCCACCCAAAGGGCAGGGAAGTTATTTCTCGGAC
Source organism: Vicugna pacos (assembly GCF_048564905.1). NCBI lineage: Eukaryota > Metazoa > Chordata > Mammalia > Artiodactyla > Camelidae > Vicugna > Vicugna pacos. The sequence goes on from NW_027328721.1 coordinate 53,104,920, forward strand.
TTCCCCTAGCAGGAAACACCTGTGACTGAAGAGAGCTGCGTGGAGTTGTCTCTCGAGCTCCCCCACTCAATGACAATGGTTCCGGAATCCTGAGCGTTGGAAGGTTCCACCAACGGTCGGCAGCGCTTGGGTTCTAACGGAATGATTGTGCTCGTCTCCCCTGAGGGTTTTCCTCATGTCTCTGTGCCAGGGAATGCTAGGGGGTGTTGCAGGAAATCCCAGTGACAGAGGCTTCCTCCCCAAGATCAGGGAAGTTATTTCTCGGACTTCCCCGAGCAGGGAACACCTGTGACTGAAGAGAGCTGCGTGGAGATTTCTCTCGAGCTCCCCCACTCAATGACAATGGTTCCGGAATCCTGAGCGAGGGGAGGTTCCACCAACGGTCGGCAGCGCGTGGTTTCTAAGGGAATGCCTGTACTTGTCTCCCCTGAGGGTTTTCCTCATGTCTCTGTGCCAGGGAATGCTAGGGGGTTTTGCAGGAAATCCCAGTGACAGAGGCTGCCTCCCCAAGGGCAGGGAAGTTATTTCTCTGACTTCCCCGAGCAGGGAACACCTGTGACTGAAGAGAGCTGCGTGGAATTGTCTCTCGAGCTCCCCCACTCAATGACAATGTTTCGGAATCCTGAGCGTTGGGAGGTTCCAACAACGGTCGGCAGCGCATTGGTTCTAAGGGAATGCCTGTGTTCGTCTCCCCTGAGGGTTTTCCTCATGTCTCTGTGCCAGGGAATGCTAGGGGGTGTTGCAGGAAATCCCAGTGACAGAGGCTGCCTCCCCAAGGTCAAAGAAGATATTTCTCGGACTTCCCTGACCAGGGAACACCTGTGACTGAAGAGAGCTGCGTGGAGTTGTCTCTCGAGCTCCCCCACTCAATGACAATGGTTCCGGAATCCTGAGCGTGGGGAGGTTCCACCAACGGTCGGCAGTGCGTGGGTTCTAAGGGAATGCCTGTGCTCGTCTCCCCTGAGGGTTTTCCTCATGTCTCTGTGCCAGGGAATGCTAGGGGGTGTTGCAGGAAATCCCAGTGACTGAGGCTGCCTCCCCAAGATCAGGGAAGGTATTTCTTGGATTCCCCGAGCAGGGAACACCTCTGACTGAAGAGAGCTGCTTGGAGTTGTCTCTCGAGCTCCCCCACTCAATGACAATGGTTCCGGAATCCTGAGCGTGGGGAGGTTCCACAAACGGTCGGCAGCGCGTGGGTTCTAACGGAATGCCAGTGCTCGTCTCCCCTGAGGGTTTTCCTCATGTCTCTGTGCCAGGGAATGCTAGGGGGGGTTGCAGGAAATCCCAGTGACAGAGGCTGCCTCCCCAAGGTCAGTTAAGGTATTTCACGGACTTCCCCGAGCAGGGAACACCTGTGACTGAGAGAGTTTCTTGGAGTTGTCTCTCGTGCTCCCCCACTCAATGACAATAGTTCCGGAATCCTGAGCGTGGGTAGGTTCCACCAACGGTCGGCAGCGCGTGGGTTATAAGGGAATGCCTGTTCTAGTCTCCCCTGAGGGTTTTCCTCATGTCTCTGTGCCAGGGAATGCTAGGGGGTGTTGCAGGAAATCCCAGTGACATAGGCTGCCTCCCAAAGGGCAGGGAAGTTATTTCTCGGACTTCCCCCAGAAGGGAACACCTGTGACTGAAGAGAGCTGCGTGGAGTTGTCTCTCGAGCTCCCCCACTCAATGACAATGTTTCCGGAATCCTGAGCGTGGGGAGGTTCCACCAACGGTCGGCAGCGCGTGGTTTCTAAGGGAATGAATGTGCTCGTCTCCCCTGAGTGTTTTCCTCATGTCTCTGTGCCAGGGAACGCTAGGAGGGTTTCCAGGAAATCCCAGAGAGAGAGGCTGCCTCCCCAAGATCAGGGAAGTTATTTCTCGGACTTATCCGAGCAGGGAACACCTGTGACTAAAGAGAGCTGCGTGGAGATGTCTCTCGAGATCCCCCACTCATTGACTATGGTTCCGGAATCCTGAGCGTGGGGAGGTTCCACCAACGGTCGGCAGCGCGTGGGTTCTATTGGAGTGCCTGTGCTCGTCTCCCCTGAGTGTTTTCTTCATGTCTCTGTGCCAGGGAATGCTAGGGGGGGTTGCAGGAAATCCCAGTGACAGAGGCTGCCTCCCCAAGTTCAGGGAAGGTATTTCTCGCACTTCCCCGAGCAGGGAACACCTGTGATTGAAGACAACTGCGTCGAGTTGTCTCTCGAACTCCCCCACTCAATGACAATGGTTCCGGAATCCTGAGCGTGGGGAGGTTCCACCAACGGTCGGCAGCGCGTGGGTTCTAAGGGAGTGCCTGTGCTCGTCTCCCCTGAGGGTTTTCTTCATGTCTCTGTGCCAGGGAATTCTAGGGGGGGTTGCAGGAAATCCCAGTGACAGAGGCTGCCTCCCCAATGTCAGGGAAGTTATTTCTCGCACTTCCCCGAGCAGGGAACACCTGTGACTGAAGAGAGCTGCGTCGAGTTCTCTCTCGAACTCCCCCACTCAATGACAATGGTTCCGGAATCCTGAGCGTGGGGAGGTTCCACCAACGGTCGGCAGCGCGTGGGTTCTAAGGGAATGCCTGTGCTCGTCTCCCCTGAGGGTTTTCCTGATGTCTCTGTGCCAGGGAATGCTAGGGGGGTTTGCAGGAAATCCCAGTGACAGAGGCTGCCTCCCCAAGGTCAGGGAAGTTATTTCTCGGACTTCCCCGATCAGGGAACACCTGTGACTGAAGAGAGTTTCGTGGAGTTGTCTCTCGAGCTCCCACACTCAATGACAATGGTTCCGGAATCCTGAGCGTGGGGAGGTTCCACCATCAGTCGGCAGCGCGTGGGTTCTAAGGGAATGCCTGTGCTCGTCTCCCCTGAGGGTTTTCCTCATGTCTCTGTGCCAGGGAATGCTAGCGGGTGTTGCAGGAAATCCCAGTGACAGAGGCTGCCTCCCCAAGGTCAGGGAAATTATTTCTCGGACTTCCCCGAGCAGGGAACACCTGTGACTGAAGAGAGTTGCGTGGAGTTGTCTCTCGAGCTCCCCCACTCAATGACAATGGTTCCGGAATCCTGAGCGAGGGGAGGTTCCACCAACGGTCGGCAGCGCGTGGTTTCTAATGGAATGCCTGTGCTCGTCTCCACTGACGGTTTTCCTCATGTCTCTGTGCCAGGGAATGCTAGGAGGGTTTCCAGGAAATCCCAGTGAGAGAGGCTGCCTCCCCAAGGTCAGGGAAGGTATTTCTCGCACTTCCCCGAGCAGGGAACACCTGTGACTGAAGAGAGCTTCGTGGAGTTTTCTCTCGAGATCCCCCACTCATTGACTATGGTTCCGGAATCCTGAGCGTGGGGAGGTTCCACCAACGGTCGGCAGCGCGTGGGTTCTAAGGTAGTGCCTGTGCTCGTCTCCCCTGAGGGTTTTCTTCATGTCTCTGAGCCAGGGAATTCTAGGGGTTGTGTTGCAGGAAATCCCAGTGACAGAGGCTGCCTCCCCAGGTCAGGGAAGGTATTTCTCGCACTTCCCCGAGCAGGGAACACCTGTGATTGAAGAGAGCTGCGTAAAGTTGTCTCTCGAGCTCCCCCACTCAATGACAATGGTTCCGGAATCCTGAGCGTGGGGAGGTTCCACCAACGGTAGGCAGCGCGTGGGTTCTAACGGAATGCCTGTGCTCGTCTCCCCTGAGGGTTTTCCTCATGTCTCTGTGCCAGGGAATGCTAGGGGGTGTTGCAGGAAATCCCAGTGACAGAGGCTGCCTCCCCAAGGTCAAAGAAGATATTTCTCGGACTTCCCCGAGCAGGGAACACCTGTGACTGAAGAGAGCTGCGTGGAGTTTTCTCTCGAGCTCCCCCACTCAATGACAATGGTTCCGGAATCCTGAGCGTGGGGAGGTTCCACCAACGGTCGGCAGCGCGTGGGTTCTAACGGAATGCCTGTGCTCGTCTCCCCTGAGGGTTTTCCTCATGTCTCTGTGCCAGGGAATGCTAGGGGGTGTTGCAGGAAATCCCAGTGACAGAGGCTGCCTCCCCAAGATCAGGGAAGTTATTTCTTGGACTTCCCCGAGCAAGGAACACCTGTGAGTGAAGAGAGATGCGTGGAGTTGTCTCTCGAGCTCCCCACTCAATGACAATGGTTCCGGAATCCTGAGCGTGGGGAGGTTCCACCAACGGTCGGCAGCGCGTGGGTTCTAACGGAATGCCAGTGCTCGTCTCCCCTGAGGGTTTTCCTCATTTCTCTGTGATAGGGAATGCTAGGGGGGGTTGCAGGAAATCCCAGTGACAGAGGCTGCCTCCCCAAGGTCAGGGAAGGTATTTCTCGGACTTCCCCGAGCAGGGAACACCTGTGACTGAAGAGAGCTGCGTGGAGTTTTGTCTCGAGCTCCCCCACTGAATGACAATGGTTCCGGAATCCTGAGCGTGGGGAGGTTCCACCAACGGTCGGCAGCCTGTGGGTTCTAACGGAATGCCAGTGCTCTTCTCCCCTGAGGGTTTTCCTAAAGTCTCTGTGCCAGGGAAAGCTAGGGAGTGTTGCAGGAAATCCCAGTGACAGAGGCTGACTCCCCAAGGACAGGGAAGGTATTTCTCGCACTTCCCCGAGCAGGGAACACCTGTGATTGAAGAGAGCTGCGTGGAGCTGTCTCTCGAGCTCCCCCACTCAATGACAATGGTTCCGGAATCTTGAGCGTGGGGAGGTTCCACCAACGGACGGCAGCGCGTGGGTTCTAAGGGAATGCCTGTGCTAGTCTCCCTTGAGGGTTTTCCTCATGTCTCTGTGCCAGGGAATGCTAGGGGGTGTTGCAGGAAATCCCAGTTACAGAGGCCGCCTCCCCAAGGGCAGGGAAGTTATTTCTCGGACTTCCCCTAGCAGGGAACACCTGTGATTGAAGAGAGCTGCATGGAGTTGTCTTTCGAGCTCCCCCACTCAATGAAAATGTTTCCGGAATCCTGAGCGTGGGGAGGTTCCACCATCTGTCGGCAGCGCTTGGGTTCTAACGGAATGCTTGTGCTCGTCTCCCTTGACGTTTTTTCTCATTTCTCTGTGCCAGGGAATGCTAGGGGGGTTTGCAGGTAATCCCAGTGACAGAGGCTGCCTCCCCAAGGTCAGGGAAGTTATTTCTCGGACTTCCCGGATCAGGGAACACCTGTGACTGAAGAGAGCTTCGTGGAGTTGTCTCTCGAGCTCCCCCACTCAATGACCCTGGTTCCGGAATCCTGAGCGTGGGGAGGTTCCACCAACGGTCGGCAGCGCGTGGGTTCTAAGGGAATGCCTGTGCTCGTCTCCCCTGAGGGTTTTCCACATGTCTCTGTGCCAGGGAATGCTAGGGGACTTTGCAGGAAATCCCAGTGACAGAGGCTGCTTCCCCAAGGTCAGGGAATGTATTTCTCGGACTTCCCCGAGCAGGGAACATCTGTGACTGAAGAGAGCTTCGTGGAGTTGTCTCTCTATCTCCCCCACTCAATGACAATGTTTCCGGAATCCTGAGCGTGGGGAGGTTCCACCAACGGTCGGCAGCGCGTGGGTTATAAGGGAATGCCTGTTCTAGTCTCCCCTTAGTGTTTTCATCATGTCTCTGTGCCAGGGAATGCTAGGGGGTGTTGCAGGAAATCCCAGTGACAGAGGCTGCGTCCCCAAGGTCAGGGAAGGTATTTCTCGCACTTCCCCGAGCAGGGAACACCTGTGATTGAAGAGAGCTGCGTCGAGTTGTCTCTTGAACTCCCCCACTCAATGACAATGGTTCTGGAATCCTGAGCGTGGGGAGGTTCCACCAACGGTCGGCAGCACGTGGGTACTAACGGAATGCCTGTGCTCGTCTCCCCTGAGGGTTTTCCTCATGTCTCTGTGCCAGGGAATGCTACTGGGGGTTGCAGGAAATCGCAGTGACAGAGGCTGCCTCCCCAAGGTCAGGGAAGGTATTTCTCGGACTTCCCCGAGCAGGGAACACCTGTGACTGAGGAGAGCTGCGTGGAGTTGTCTCTCGAGCTCCCCCACTCAATGACAATGGTTCCGGAATCCTGAGCGTGGGGAGATTACACCAACGTTCGGCAGCGCGTATTTTCTTGGGAATGCCTGTGCTCGTCTCCCCTGAGGGTTTTCGTCATGTCTCTGTGCCAGGGAATGCTAGGAGGGTTTGCAGGAAATCCCAGTAACAGAGGCTGCCTCAACAGTGTAAGGGAAGATTTTTCTAGGACTTCCCCGAGCAGGGATCACCTGTGACTGAAGAGAGCTCCGTATAGTTATCTCTCGAGCTCCCCCACTCAATGACAATTGTTCCGGAATCCTGAGCGTGGGGAGGTTCCACCAACGGTCAGCAGCTCGTGGGTTCTAACGGAATGCCTGTGCTCGTCTCCCCTGAGGCTTTTCCTCATGTCTCTGTGCCAGGGAATGCTAGGAAGGTTTGCAGGAAATCCCAGTGACCGAGGCTGCCTCCCCAGTGTCAGGGAAGATTTTTCTCGGACTTCCCCGAGCAGGGAACACCTGTGACTGAAGAGAGCTGCGTGGAGTTGTCTCTCGAGCTGCCCCACTCAATGACAATGGTTTCGGAATCCTGAGCGTGGGGAGGTAACCCCAACGGTCGGCTGCGCGTGGGTTCTAAGGGAATGCCTGTGCTCGTCTCCCGTGAGGGTTTTCCTCATCTCTGTGTGCCAGGGAAAGCTAGGGGTGGTTGCAGGAATTCCCAGTGACAGAGGCTGCCTCCCCAAGGTCAGGGAAGATATTTCTCGGACTTCCCAGAGCAGGGAACACCTGTGACTGAAGAGAGCTGCGTGGAGTTGTCTCTCGAGCTCCCCCACTCAATGACAATAGTTCCGGAATCCTGAGCGTGGGGAGGTTCCACCAACGGTCGGCAGCGCGTGGGTTCTAACGGAATGCCTGTGCTCGTCTCCCCTGAGGGTTTTCCTCATGTCTCTGTGCCAGGGAATGCTAGGGGGTGTTGCAGGAAATCCCAGTGAGAGAGGCTGCCTCCCCAAGATCAGGGAAGGTATTTCTCACACTTCCCCGAGTAGGGAACACCTGTGACTGAAGAGAGCTGCGTGGAGTTGTCTCTTGAGCTCCCACACTCAATGACAATGGTTCCGGAATCCGGAGCTTGGGGAAGTTCCACCAACGGTCGGCAGTGCGTGGGTTCTAAGGGAATGCCTGTGCTCGTCACCCCTGAGGGTGTTCCTCATGTCTCTGTGCCAGGGAATGCTAGGGGTTTTGCAGGAAATCCCAGTGACAGAGGCTGCCTCCCCATGGTCTGGGAAGGTATTTCTCGGACATCCCCGAGCAGGGAACACCTGTGAATGAAGAGAGCTGCTTGGAGTTTTCTCTCGAGCTCCCCCAATCAATGACAATGGTTCCGGAATCCTGAGCGTCGGGAGGTTCCACCAACGGTCGGCAGCGCGTGGTTTCTAAGGGAATGAGTGTGCTCGTCTCCCCTGAGAGTTTTCCTCATGTCTCTGTGCCAGGGAATGCTAGGAAGGTTTGCAGGAAATCCCAGTGACAGAGGATGCCTCCCCAGTGTCAAGGAAGGTTTTTCTCGGACTTCCCTGAGCAGGGAACACCTGTGACTGAAGAGAGCTCCGTATAGTTATCTCTCGAGCTCCCCCACTCAATGACAATTGTTCCGGAATCCTGAGCGTTGGGAGGTTCCACCAACGGTCAGCAGCTCGTGGGTTCTAAGGGAATGCCTGTGCTCGTCTCCCCTGAGGGTTTTCCTCATGTCTCTGTGCCAGGGAAAGCTAGGGGTGGTTGCAGGAATTCCCAGTGACAGAGGCTGCCTCCCAAAAGTCAGGGAAGTTATTCCTCGGACTTCCCAGTGCAGGGAACACCTGTGACTGAAGAGAGCTGCGTGGAGTTGTCTCTCGAGCTCCCCCAATCAATGACAATGGTTCCGGTATCCTGAGCGTGGGGAGGTTCCACCATCGGTCGGCAGCGCGTGGGTTCTAACGGAATGCCTGTGCTTGTCTCCCCTGAGGGTTTTCCTCATGTCTCTGTGCCAGGGAATGCTAGGAGGGTTTGCAGGAAATCCCAGTGACAGAGGCTGCCTCCCCAAGGTCAGGGATGGTATTTCTCGGACTTCCCCGAGCAGGGAACACCTGTGACTGAGGAGAGCTGCGTGGAGTTGTCTCTCGAGCTCCCCCACTCAATGACTATGGTTCCGGAATCCTGAGCGTGGGGAGGTTCAACCAATGGTCGGCAGCGCGTGGGTTCTAAGGGAATGCCTGTGCTCGTCTCCCCTGAGGGTTTTCCTCATGTCTCTGTGCCAGGGAATGCTAGTGGTGGTTGCAGGAATTCCCAGTGACAGAGGCTGCGTCCCCAAGGTCAGGGAAGTTATTTCTCGCACTTCCCCGAGCAGGGAACACCTGTGATTGAAGAGAGCTGCGTCGAGTTGTCTCTTGAACTCCCCCACTCAATGACAATGGTTCCGGAATCCTGAGCGTGGGGAGGTTCCACCAACCGTCGGCAGCACGTGGGTACTAACGGAATGCCTGTGCTCGTCTCCCCTGAGGGTTTTCCTCATGTCTCTGTGCCAGGGAATGCTAGGGGGGGTTGCAGGAAATCCCAATGACAGAGGCTGCCTCCCCAAGGTCAGGGAAGGTATTTCTCGGACTTCCCCGAGCAGGGAACACCTGTGACTGAGGAGAGCTGCGTGGAGTTGTCTCTCGAGCTCCCCCACTCAATGACAATGTTTCCGGAATCCTGAGCGTGGGGAGATTACACCAAAGTTCGGCAGCGCGTATTTTCTTTGGAATGCCTGTGCTCGTCTCCCCTGAGTGTTTTCCTCATGTCTCTGTGCCAGGGAATGCTTGGAGGGTTTGCAGGAAATCCCAGTAACAGAGGCTGCCTCCCCAAGGTCATGGAAGGTATTTCTCGCACTTCCCCGAGCAGGGAACACCTGTGATTGAAGAGAGCTGCGTCGAGTTGTCTCTCGAACTCCCCCACTCAATGACAATGGTGCCGGAATCCTGAGCGTGGGGAGGTTCCACCAACGGTCGGCAGCGCGTGGGTACTAAGGGATTGCCTGTGCTCGTCTCCCCTGAGGATTTTCCTCATGTCTCTCTGCCAGGGAATGCTAGTGGTGGTTTCAGGAAATCCCAGTGACAGAGGCTGCCTCCCCAAGGTCAGGGAAGTTATTTCTAGCACTTCCCCGAGCAGGGAACGCCTGTGACTGAAGAGAGCTGCGTGGAGTTGTCTCTCAAGCTCCCCCACTCAATGACAATGGTTCCGGAATCCTGAGCGTTTGGAGGTACCACCAACGGTAGGCAGCGCGTGGGTTCTAAGGGAATGCCTGTGCTCGTCTCCCCTGAGGGTTTTCCTCATTTCTCTGTGCCAGGGAATGCTAGGGTTTGTTGCAGGAAATCACAGTGACAGAGGCTGCCTCCCCAAGGTCAGGTAAGTTATTTCTCGGACTTCCCCGAGCACGGAACACCTGTGACTGAAGAGAGCTGCGTGGAGTTGTCTTTCGAGCTCCCCCACTCAATGTCAATGCTTCCGGAATCCTGAGCGTGGGGAGGTTCCACCAACGGTCGGCAGCGCGTGGGTTCTAAGGGAATGCCTGTGCTTGTCTCCCCTGAGGGTTTTCCTCATGTGTCTGTGCCAGGGAATGCTAGGGGGTGTTGCAGGAAATCCCAGTGACAGAGGCTGCCTCCCCAAGATCAGGGAAGGTATTTCTCACACTTCCCCGAGTAGGGAACACCTGTGACTGAAGAGAGCTACGTGGAGTTGTCTCTTGAGCTCCCACACTCAATGACAATGGTTCCGGAATACGGAGCGTGGGGAAGTTCCACCAACGGTCGGCAGCGCGTGGGTTCTAAGGGAATGCCTGTGCTCGTCACCCCTGTGGGTGTTCCTCATGTCTCTGTGCGAGGGAATGCTAGGGGGTTTTGCAGGAAATCCCAGTGACAGAGGCTGCCTCCCCATGGTCTGGGAAGATATTTCTCGGACTTCCCCGTGCAGGGAACACCTGTGAATGAAGAGAGCTGCGTGGAGTATTCTCTCGAGCTCCCCCAATCAGTGACAATGGTTCCGGAATCCTGAGCGTCGGGAGGTTCCACCAACGGTCGGCAGCGCGTGGTTTCTAAGGGAATGCCTGTGCTCGTCTCCCCTGAGGGTTTTCCTCATGTCTCTGTGCCAGGGAATGCTAGGAATGTTTGCAGGAAATCCCAGTGACAGAGGCTGCCTCCCCAGTGTCAGGGAAGGTTTTTCTCGGACTTCCCCGAGCAGGGAACACCTGTGAATGAAGAAAGCTGCGTGGAATTGTCTCTCGAGCTGCCCCACTCAATGACAATGTTTCCGGAATCCTGAGCGTGGGGAGGTAACACCAACGGTCGGCTGCGTGTGGGTTCTAAGGGAATGCCTGTGCTCGTCTACCGTGAGGGTTTTCCTTATCTCTGTGTGCCAGGGAATGCTAGGGTGGGTTGCAGGAAATCCCAGTGACAGAGGCGGCCTCCCCAATGTCAGGGAAGGTATTTCTCGGACTTCCCCGAGCAGGGAACACCTGTGAATGAAGAGAGCTGCGTGGAGTTGTCTCTCGAGCTCCCCCACTCAATGACAATGGTTCCGGAATCCTGAGCGTGGGGAGGTTCCACCAACGGTCAGCAGCTCGTGGGTTCTAACGGAATGCCTGTGCTCGTCTCCCCTGAGGGTTTTCCTCATGTCTCTGTGCCAGGGAAAGCTTGGGGTGGTTGCAGGAATTCCCAGTGACAGAAGCTGCCTCCCCAAGGTCAGGGAAGTTATTTCTCGGACTTCCCAGAGCAGGGAACACCTGTGACTGAAGAGAGCTGCGTGGAGTTGTCTCTCGAGCTCCCCCACTCAATGACTATGTTTCCGGAATCCTGAGCGTGGGGAGGTTCAACCAATGGTCGGCAGCGCGTGGGTTCTAAGAGAGTGCCTGTGCTCGTCTCCCCTGAGGGTTTTCCTCATGTCTCTGTGCCAGGGAATGCTAGTGGGGGTTGCAGGAAATCCCAGTGACAGAGGCTGCCTCCCCAAGGTCAGGGAAGGTATTTCTCGCACTTCCCCGAGCAGGGAACACCTGTGACTGAAGAGAGCTGCGTGGAGTTGTCTCTCGAGCTCCCCCACTCAATGACACTGGTTCCGGAATCCTGAGCGTTTGGAGGTACCACCAACGGTCGGCAGCGCTTGGGTTCTAAGGGAATGCCTGTGCTCATCTCCCCTGAGTGTTTTCCTCATGTCTCTGTGCCAGGGAATGCTAGGGGTTGTTGCAGGAAATCCCAGTGACAGAGGCTGCCTCCCCAAGGTCAGGGAAGTTATTTCTCGGACTTCCCCGAGCAGGGAACACCTGTGACTGAAGAGAGCTGCGTGGAGTTGTCTTTCGAGCTCCGCCACTCAATGTCAATGCTTCCGGAATCCTGAGCGTGGGGAGGTTCCACCAACGGTCGGCAGCGCGTGGGTTCAAAGGGAATGCCTGTGCTCGTCACCCCTGAGGGTGTTCCTCATGTCTCTGTGCCAGGGAATGCTAGGGGGTGTTGCAGGAAATCCCAGTGACAGAGGCTGCCTCCCCATGGTCTGGGAAGGTATTTCTCGGACTTCCCCGTGCAGGGAACACCTGTGAATGAAGAGAGCTGCGTGGAGTTTTCTCTCGAGCTCCCCCAATCAATGACAATGGTTCCGGAATCCTGAGCGTGGGGAGGTTCCACCAACGGTCGGCAGCGCGTGGTTTCTAAGGGAATGCCTGTGCTCGTCTCCCCTGAGGGTTTTCCTCATGTCTCTGAGCCAGGGAATGCTAGGAAGGTTTGCAGGAAATCCCAGTGACAGAGGCTGCCTCCACAGTGTAAGGGAAAGTTTTTCTCGGAATTCCCCGAGCAGGGATCACCTGTGACTGAAGAGAGCTCCGTATAGTTATCTCTCGAGATCCCCCACTCAATGACAATTGTTCCGGAATCCTGAGCGTGGGGAGATTCCACCAACGGTCAGCAGCTCGTGGGTTCTAACGGAATGCCTGTGCTCGTCTCCCCTGAGTGTTTTCCTCATGTCTCTGTGCCAGGGAAAGCTAGGGGTGGTTGCAGGAATTCCCAGTGACAGAGGTTGCCTCCCCAAGGTCAGGGAAGTTATTTCTCGGACTTCCCAGAGCAGGGAACACCTGTGACTGAAGAGAGCTGCGTGGAGTTGTCTCTCGAGCTCCCCCACTCAATGACAATGGTTCCGGAATCCTGAGCGTGGGGAGGTTCCACCAACGGTCGGCAGCGCGTGGGTTCTAAGGGAATGCCTGTGCTCGTCTCCCCTGAGTGTTTTCCTCATGTCTTTGTGCCAGGGAATGCTAGGGGGTGTTGCAGGAAATCCCAGTGACAGAGGCTGCCTCCCCAAGGTCAGGGAAGGTATTTCTCGGACTTCCCCGAGCAGGGAACACCTGTGACTGAAGAGAGCTGCGTGGAGATTTCCCTCGATCTCCCCCACTCAATGACAATGGTTCCGGAATCCTGAGCGTGGGGAGGTTCCACCAACGGTCGGCAGAGCGTGGGTTCTAAGGGAATGCCTGTGCTCGTCTCCCCTGAGGGTTTTCCTCATGTCTGTGTGCCAGGGAATGCTAGGGGGTGTTGCAGGAAATCCCAGTGACAGAGGCTGCCTCACCAAGGTCAGGGAAGGTATTTCTCGGACTTCCCCGAGCAGGGAACACCTGTGACTGAAGAGAGCTGCGTGGAGTTTTCTCTCGAGCTCCCCCACTCAATGACAATGGTTCCGGAATCCTGAGCGTGGGGAGGTTCCACCAACGGTCGGCAGCGCGTGGGTTCTAACGGAATGCCTGTGCTCGTCTCCCCTGAGGGTTTTCCTCATGTCTCTGTGCCAGGGAATGCTAGGGGGGGTTGCAGGAATTCCCAGTGACAGAGGCTGCTTCCCCAAGGTCAGGGAAGGTATTTCTCGGACTTCCCCGTGCAGGGAACACCTGTGACTGAAGAGAGCTGCGTCGAGTTGTCTCTCGAGCTCCCCCTCTCAATGACAATGGTTCCAGAATCCTGAGCGTGGGGAGGTTCCACCATCGGTCGGCAGCGCGTTGGTTCTAACGGAATGCCTGTGCTCGTCTCCCCTGAGGGTTTTCCTCATGTCTCTGTGCCAGGGAATGCTAGGAGGGTTTGCAGGAAATCCCAGTGACAGAGGCTGCCTCCCCAAGGTCAGGGAAGTTATTTCTCGGACTTCCCCGAGCAGGGAACACCTGTGACTGAAGAGAGCTGCGTGGAGTTGTCTCTCGAGCTCCCCCATTCAATGACAATGGTTCCGGCATCCTGAGCGTGGGGAGGTTCCACCAACGGTCGGCCGCGCGTGGGTTCTAACGGAATGCCTGTGCTCGTCTCCCCTGAGGGTTTTCCTCATGTCTCTGTGCCAGGGAATGCTAGGGGGGGTTGCAGGAAATCCCAGTGTCAGAGGCTGCCTCCCCAAAATCAAGGAAGGTATTTCGCGGACTTCCCCGAGCAGGGAACACCTGTGAAAGAAGAGAGCTGCGTGGAGTTGTGTCTCGAGCTCCCCCACTCAATGACAATGGTTCTGGAATCCTGAGCGTGGGGAGGATCCACCAACGGTCGGCAGCGCGTTGGTTCTAACGGAAAGCCTGTGCTCGCCTCCCCTGAGGGTTTTCCTCATGTCTCTGTGCCAGGGAATGCTAGGGGGGGGTTGCAGGAAATTCCAGTGACAGAGGCTGCCTCCCCAAAGTCAAGGAAGGTATTTCGCGGACTTCCCCGAGCAGGGAACACCTGTGACAGAAGAGAGCTGCGTGGAATTGTCTCTCGATATCCCCCACTCAATGACTATGGTTCCGGAATCCTGAGCGTGAGGAGGTTCCACCAACGGTCGGCAGCGCGTGGGTCCTAAGGGAGTGCCTGTGCTCGTCTCCCCTGAGGGTTTTCCTCATGTCACTGTGCCAGGGAATGCTAGGGGGTGTTGCAGGAAAACCCAGTGACAGAGGCTGCCTCCCAAGGTCAGGGAAGGTATTTCTCGCATTCCCCGAGCAGGAAACACCTGTGACAGAAGAGAGCTTCGTCGAGTTGTCTCTCGAGCTCCCCCACTCAATGACAATGGTTCCAGAATACTGAGCGTGGGGAGGTTCCACCAACGGTCGGCAGCGCGTGGGTTCTAAGGTAATGCCTGTGCTCGTCTCCCCTGAGGGTTTTCCTCATGTCTCTGTGCCAGGGAATGCTAGGGGGTGTTGCAGGAAATCCCAGTGACAGAGGATGCCTCCCCAAGGTCAGGGAAGATATTTCTCGGACTTCCACGAGCAGGGAACACCTGTGACTAAAGAGAGCGGCGTGGAGTTTTCTCTCGAGCTCCCCCACTCAATGACAATGTTTCCGGAATCCTGAGCGTGGGGAGGTTCCACCAACGGTCGGCCGCGCGTGGGTTCTAACGGAATGCCTGTGCTCGTCTCCCCTGAGGGTTTCCTCATGTCTCTGTGCCAGGGAATGCTAGGGGGTGTTGCAGGAAATCCCAGTGACAGAGGCTGCCTCCCCAAGGTCAGGGAAGGTATTTCTCGGACTTCCCCGAGCAGGGAACACCTGTGACTGAAGAGAGCTGCGTGGAGTTGTCTCTCGAGCTCCCCCACTCAATGACAATTGTTCCGGAATCCTGAGCGTGGGGAGGTTACACCAACGGTCGGCAGCGCGTGGTTTCTAAGGGAATGCCTGTGCTCGTCTCCCCTGAGTGTTTTCCTCATGTCTCTGTGCCAGGTAATGCTAGGGGGTGTTGCAGGAAATCCCAGTGACAGAGGCTGCCTCCCCAAGGTCAGGGATGGTATTTCTCGGACTTCCCCGAGCAGGGAACACCTGTGACTGAGGAGAGCTGCGTGGAGTTGTCTCTCGAGCTCCCCCACTCAATGACTATGTTTCCGGAATCCTGAGCGTGGGGAGGTTCAACCAATGGTCGGCAGAGCGTGGGTTCTAAGAGAGTGCCTGTGCTCGTCTCCCCTGAGGGTTTTCCTCATGTCTCTGTGCCAGGGAATGCTAGTGGGGGTTGCAGGAATTCCCAGTGACAGAGGCTGCCTCCCCAAGGTCAGGGAAGGTATTTCTCGCACTTCCCCGAGCAGGGAACACCTGTGACTGAAGAGAGCTGCGTGGAGTTGTCTCTCGAGCTCCCCCATTCAATGACACTGGTTCCGGAATCCTGAGCGTTTGGAGGTACCACCAACGGTCGGCAGCGCTTGGGTTCTAAGGGAATGCCTGTGCTCGTCTCCCCTGAGTGTTTTCCTCATGTCTCTGTGCCAGGGAATGCTAGGGGTTGTTGCAGGAAATCCCAGTGACAGAGGCTGCCTCCCCAATGTCAGGGAAGTTATTTCTCGGAATTCCCCGAGCAGGGAACACCTGTGACTGAAGAGAGCTGCGTGGAGTTGTCTTTCGAGCTCCCCCACTCAATGTCAATGCTTCCGGAATCCTGAGCGTGGGGAGGTTCCACCAACGGTCGGCAGCGCGTGGGTTCTAAGGGAATGCCTGTGCTCGTCACCCCTGAGGGTGTTCCTCATGTCTCTGTGCCAGGGAATGCTAGGGGGTGTTGCAGGAATTCCCAGTGACAGAGGCTGCCTCCCCATGGTCTGGGAAGGTATTTCTCGGACTTCCCCGTGCAGGGAACACCTGTGAATGAAGAGAGCTGCGTGGAGTTTTCTCTCGAGCTCCCCCAATCAATGACAATGGTTCCGGAATCCTGAGCGTGGGGAGGTTCCACCAACGGTCGGCAGCGCGTGGTTTCTAAGGGAATGCCTGTGCTCGTCTCCCCTGAGGGTTTTCCTAATGTCTCTGAGCCAGGGAATGCTAGGAAGGTTTGCAGGAAATCCCAGTGACAGAGGCTGCCTCCACAGTGTAAGGGAAGGTTTTTCTCGGAATTCCCCGAGCAGGGATCACCTGTGACTGAAGAGAGCTCCGTATAGTTATCTCTCAAGCTCCCCCACTCAATGACAATTGTTCCGGAATACTGAGCGTGGGGAGGTTCCACCAACGGTCAGCAGCTCGTGGGTTCTAACGGAATGCCTGTGCTCGTCTCCCCTGAGTGTTTTCCTCATGTCTCTGTGCCAGGGAAAGCTTGGGGTGGTTGCAGGAATTCCCAGTGACAGAGGCTGCCTCCCCAAGGTCAGGGAAGTTATTTCTCGGACTTCCCAGAGCAGGGAACACCTGTGACTGAAGAGAGCTGCGTGGAGTTGTCTCTCGAGCTCCCCCACTCAATGACAATGGTTCCGGAATCCTGAGCGTGGGGAGGTTCCACCAACGGTCGGCAGCGCGTGGGTTCTAACGGAATGCCTGTGCTCGTCTCCCCTGAGGGTTTTCCTCATGTCTCTGTGCCAGGGAATGCAAGGGGGGGTTGCAGGAAATCCCAGTGACAGAGGCTGCTTCCCCAAGGTCAGGGAAGGTATTTCTCGGACTTCCCCGTGCAGGGAACACCTGTGACTGAAGAGAGCTGCGTCGAGTTGTCTCTCGAGCTCCCCCACTCAATGACAATGGTTCCAGAATCCTGAGCGTGGGGAGGTTCCACCATCGGTCGGCAGCGCGTTGGTTCTAACGGAATGCCTGTGCTCGTCTCCCCTGAGGGTTTTCCTCATGTCTCTGTGCCAGGGAATGCTAGGAGGTTTTGCAGGAAATCCCAGTGACAGAGGCTGCCTCCCCAA
Source organism: Vicugna pacos (assembly GCF_048564905.1). Lineage (NCBI taxonomy): Eukaryota > Metazoa > Chordata > Mammalia > Artiodactyla > Camelidae > Vicugna > Vicugna pacos. The sequence goes on from NW_027328721.1 coordinate 53,121,442, forward strand.
GGTCAGGGAAGTTATTTCTCGGACTTCCCCGAGCAGGGAACACCTGTGACTGAAGAGAGCTTCGTGGAGTTGTCTCTCGAGCTCCCCCACTCAATGACAATGGTTCCGGCATCCTGAGCTTGGGGAGGTTCCACCAACGGTCGGCAGCGCGTGGGTTCTAACGGAATGCCTGTGCTCGTCTCCCCTGAGGGTTTTCCTCATGTCTCTCTGCCAGGGAATGCTAGGGGGGGTTGCAGGAATTCCCAGTGACAGAGGCTGCTTCCCCAAAGTCAGGGAAGTTATTTCTCGGACTTCCCCGAGCAGGGAACACCTGTGACTGAAGAGAGCTGCGTGGAGTTGTCTCTCGAGCTCCCCCACTCAATGACAATGGTTCCGGCATCCTGAGCGTGGGGAGGTTCCGACAACGGTCGGCAGCGCGTGGGTTCTAACGGAATGCCTGTGCTCGTCTCCCCTGAGGGTTTTCCTCATGTCTCTGTGCCAGGGAATGCTAGGGGGGGTTGCAGGAAATCCCAGTGTCAGAGGCTGCCTCCCCAAAATCAAGGAAGGTATTTCGCGGACTTCCCCGAGCAGGGAACACCTGTGACAGAAGAGAGCTGCGTGGAGTTGTGTCTCGAGCTCCCCCACTCAATGACAATGGTTCCGGAATCCTGAGCGTGGGGAGGTTCCACCAACGGTCGGCAGCGCGTGGTTTCTAAGGGAATGCCTGTGCTCGTCTCCCCTGAGGGTTTTCCTCATGTCTCTGAGCCAGGGAATGCTAGGAAGGTTTGCAGGAAATCCCAGTGACAGAGGCTGCCTCCACAGTGTAAGGGAAGGTTTTTCTCGGAATTCCCCGAGCAGGGATCACCTGTGACTGAAGAGAGCTCCGTATAGTTATCTCTCGAGCTCCCCCACTCAATGACAATTGTTCCGGAATACTGAGCGTGGGGAGGTTCCACCAACGGTCAGCAGCTCGTGGGTTCTAACGGAATGCCTGTGCTCGTCTCCCCTGAGTGTTTTCCTCATGTCTCTGTGCCAGGGAAAGCTAGGGGTGGTTGCAGGAATTCCCAGTGACAGAGGCTGCCTCCCCAAGGTCAGGGAAGTTATTTCTCGGACTTCCCAGAGCAGGGAACACCTGTGACTGAAGAGAGCTGCGTGGAGTTGTCTCTCGAGCTCCCCCACTCAATGACAATGGTTCCGGAATCCTGAGCGTGGGGAGGTTCCACCAACGGTCGGCAGCGCGTGGGTTCTAAGGGAATGCCTGTGCTCGTCTCCCCTGAGTGTTTTCCTCATGTCTTTGTGCCAGGGAATGCTAGGGCGTGTTGCAGGAAATCCCAGTGACAGAGGCTGCCTCCCCAAGGTCAGGGAAGGTATTTCTCGGACTTCCCCGAGCAGGGAACACCTGTGACTGAAGAGAGCTGCGTGGAGTTGTCTCTCGAGCTCCCCCACTCAATGACAATTGTTCCGGAATCCTGAGCGTGGGGAGGTTACACCAACGGTCGGCAGCGCGTGGTTTCTAAGGGAATGCCTGTGCTCGTCTCCCCTGAGTGTTTTCCTCATGTCTCTGTGCCAGGTAATGCTAGGGGGTGTTGCAGGAAATCCCAGTGACAGAGGCTGCCTCCCCAAGTAAGGGAAGTTATTTCTCGGACTTCCTCGAGCAGGTAACACCTGTGACTGAAGAGAGCTGCGTGGAGTTGTCTCTCGTGCTCCCCCACTCAATGACAATGGTTCCGGAATCCTGAGCGTGGGGAGGTTCCACCAACGGTCGGCAGCGCGTGGTTTCTAAGGGAATGCCTGTGCTCGTCTCCCCTGAGGGTTTTCCACATGTCTCTGTGCCAGGGAATGCTAGGAGTGTTTGCAGGAAATCCCAGTGACAGAGGCTGCCTCCCCAAGGACAGGGAAGTTATTTCTCTGACTTCCCCGAGCAGGGAACACCTGTGACTGAAGAGAGCTGCGTGGAGTTGTCTCTCGAGCTCCCCCACTCAATGACAATGGTTCCGGAATCCTGAGCGTGGGGAGGTAACACCAACGGTCGGCTGCGTGTGGGTTCTAAGGGAATGCCTGTGCTCGTCTACCGTGAGGGTTTTCCTTATCTCTGTGTGCCAGGGAATGCTAGGGTGGGTTGCAGGAAATCCCAGTGACAGAGGCGGCCTCCCCAATGTCAGGGAAGGTATTTCTCGGACTTCCCCGAGCAGGGAACACCTGTGAATGAAGAGAGCTGCGTGGAGTTGTCTCTCGAGCTCCCCCACTCAATGACAATGGTTCCGGAATCCTGAGCGTGGGGAGGTTCCACCAACGGTCAGCAGCTCGTGGGTTCTAACGGAATGCCTGTGCTCGTCTCCCCTGAGGGTTTTCCTCATGTCTCTGTGCCAGGGAAAGCTTGGAGTGGTTGCAGGAATTCCCAGTGACAGAAGCTGCCTCCCCAAGGTCAGGGAAGTTATTTCTCGGACTTCCCAGAGCACGGAACACCTGTGACTGAAGAGAGCTGCGTGGAGTTGTCTCTCGAGCTCCCCCACTCAATGACAATGGTTCCGGAATCCTGAGCGTGGGGAGGTTCCACCAACGGTCGGCAGCGCGTGGGTTCTAACGGAATGCCTGTGCTCCTCTCCCCTGAGGGTTTTCCTCATTTCTCTGTGCCAGGGAATGCTAGGAGGGTTTGCAGGAAATCCCAGTGACAGAGGCTGCCTCCCCAAGGTCAGGGATGGTATTTCTCGGACTTCCCCGAGCAGGGAACACCTGTGACTGAGGAGAGCTGCGTGGAGTTGTCTCTCGAGCTCCCCCACTCAATGACTATGTTTCCGGAATCCTGAGCGTGGGGAGGTTCAACCAATGGTCGGCAGCGCGTGGGTTCTAAGAGAGTGCCTGTGCTCGTCTCCCCTGAGGGTTTTCCTCATGTCTCTGTGCCAGGGAATGCTAGTGGGGGTTGCAGGAAATCCCAGTGACAGAGGCTGCCTCCCCAAGGTCAGGGAAGTTATTTCTCGCACTTCCCCGAGCAGGGAACACCTGTGACTGAAGAGAGCTGCGTGGAGTTGTCTCTCGAGCTCCCCCACTCAATGACACTGGTTCCGGAATCCTGAGCGTTTGGAGGTACCACCAACGGTCGGCAGCGCTTGGGTTCTAAGGGAATGCCTGTGCTCGTCTCCCCTGAGTGTTTTCCTCATGTCTCTGTGCCAGGGAATGCTAGGGGTTGTTGCAGGAAATCCCAGTGACAGAGGCTGCCTCCCCAATGTCAGGGAAGTTATTTCTCGGACTTCCCCGAGCAGGGAACACCTGTGACTGAAGAGAGCTGCGTGGAGTTGTCTTTCGAGCTCCCCCACTCAATGTCAATGCTTCCGGAATCCTGAGCGTGGGGATGTTCCACCAACGGTCGGCAGCGCGTGGGTTCTAAGGGAATGCCTGTGCTCGTCACCCCTGAGGGTGTTCCTCATGTCTCTGTGCCAGGGAATGCTAGGGGGTGTTGCAGGAATTCCCAGTGACAGAGGCTGCCTCCCCATGGTCTGGGAAGGTATTTCTCGGACTTCCCCGTGCAGGGAACACCTGTGAATGAAGAGAGCTGCGTGGAGTTTTCTCTCGAGCTCCCCCAATCAATGACAATGGTTCCGGAATCCTGAGCGTGGGGAGGTTCCACCAACGGTCGGCAGCGCGTGGTTTGTAAGGGAATGCCTGTGCTCGTCTCCCCTGAGGGTTTTCCTCATGTCTCTGAGCCAGGGAATGCTAGGAAGGTTTGCAGGAAATCCCAGTGACAGAGGCTGCCTCACCAAGGTCAGGGAAGGTATTTCTCGGACTTCCCCGAGCAGGGAACACCTGTGACTGAAGAGAGCTGCGTGGAGTTGTCTTTCGAGCTCCCCCACTCAATGTCAATGCTTCCGGAATCCTGAGCGTGGGGATGTTCCACCAACGGTCGGCAGCGCGTGGGTTCTAAGGGAATGCCTGTGCTCGTCACCCCTGAGGGTGTTCCTCATGTCTCTGTGCCAGGGAATGCTAGGGGGTGTTGCAGGAATTCCCAGTGACAGAGGCTGCCTCCCCATGGTCTGGGAAGGTATTTCTCGGACTTCCCCGTGCAGGGAACACCTGTGACTGAAGAGAGCTGCGTCGAGTTGTCTCTCGAGCTCCCCCACTCAATGACAATGGTTCCAGAATCCTGAGCGTGGGGAGGTTCCACCATCGGTCGGCAGCGCGTTGGTTCTAACGGAATGCCTGTGCTCGTCTCCCCTGAGGGTTTTCCTCATGTCTCTGTGCCAGGGAATGCTAGGAGGGTTTGCAGGAAATCCCAGTGACAGAGGCTGCCTCCCTAAGGTCAGGGAAGTTATTTCTCGGACTTCCCCGAGCAGGGAACACCTGTGACTGAAGAGAGCTGCGTGGAGTTGTCTCTCGAGCTCCCCCACTCAATGACAATGGTTCCGGCATCCTGAGCTTGGGGAGGTTCCACCAACGGTCGGCAGCGCGTGGGTTCTAACGGAATGCCTGTGCTCGTCTCCCCTGAGGGTTTTCCTCATGTCTCTCTGCCAGGGAATGCTAGGGGGGGTTGCAGGAAGTCCCAGTGACAGAGGCTGCTTCCCCAAAGTCAGGGAAGTTATTTCTCGGACTTCCCCGAGCAGGGAACACCTGTGACTGAAGAGAGCTGCGTGGAGTTGTCTCTCGAGCTCCCCCACTCAATGACAATGGTTCCGGAATCCTGAGCGTGGGGAGGTTCCAACAACGGTCGGCAGCGCGTGGGTTCTAACGGAATGCCTGTGCTCGTCTCCCCTGAGGGTTTTCCTCATGTCTCTGTGCCAGGGAATGCTAGGGGGGGGGTTGCAGGAAATCCCAGTGACAGAGGCTGCCTCCCCAAAGTCAAGGAAGGTATTTCGCGGACTTCCCCGAGCAGGGAACACCTGTGACAGAAGAGAGCTGCGTGGAATTGTCTCTCGATATCCCCCACTCAATAACTATGGTTCCGGAATCCTGAGCGTGAGGAGGTTCCACCAACGGTCGGCAGCGCGTGGGTCCTAAGGGAGTGCCTGTGCTCGTCTCCCCTGAGGATTTTCCTCATCTCTCTGTGCCAGGGAATGCTAGGGGGTGTTGCAGGAAAACCCAGTGACAGAGGCTGCCTCCCAAGGTCAGGGAAGGTATTTCTCGCATTCCCCGAGCAGGAAACACCTGTGACTCAAGAGAGCTTCGTCGAGTTGTCTCTCGAGCTCCCCCACTCAATGACAATGGTTCCAGAATACTGAGCGTGGGGAGGTTCCACCAACGGTCGGCAGCGCGTGGTTTCTAAGGAAATGCCTGTGCTCGTCTCCCCTGAGTGTTTTCCTCATGTCTCTGTGCCAGGTAATGCTAGGGGGTGTTGCAGGAAATCCCAGAGACAGAGGCTGCCTCCCCAATTCAGGGAAGTTATTTCTCGGACTTCCTCGAGCAGGTAACACCTGTGACTGAAGAGAGCTGCGTGGAGTTGTCTCTCGTGCTCCCCCACTCAATGACAATGGTTCCGGAATCCTGAGCGTGGGGAGGTTCCACCAACGGTCGGCAGCGCGTGGTTTCTAAGGGAATGCCTGTGCTCGTCTCCCCTGAGGGTTTTCCACATGTCTCTGTGCCAGGGAATGCTAGGAGTGTTTGCAGGAAATCCCAGTGACAGAGGCTGCCTCCCCAAGGACAGGGAAGTTATTTCTCTGACTTCCCCGAGCAGGGAACACCTGTGACTGAAGAGAGCTGCGTGGAGTTGTCTCTCGAGCTCCCCCACTCAATGACAATTGTTCCGGAATCCTGAGCGTGGGGAGGTTCCACCAACGGTCGGCAGCGCGTGGGTTCTAAGGGAATGCCTGTGCTCGTACCCCTGAGGGTTTTCCTCATGTCTCTGTGCCAGGGAATGCTAGGGGGTTTTGCAGGAAATCCCAGTGACAGAGGCTGCCTCTCCATGGGCTGGGAAGGTATTTCTCGGACTTCCCCGTGCAGGGAACACTTGTGAATGAAGAGAGCTGCGTGGAATTTTCTCTCGAGCTCCCCCACTTAATGACAATGGTTCCGGAATCCTGAGCGTGGGGAGGTTCCACCAACGGTCGGCAGCGCGTGGGTTCTAACGGAATGGCTGTGCTCGTCTCCCCTGAGGGTTTTCCAGATGTCTCTGTGCCAGGGAATGCTAGGAGTGTTTGCAGGAAATCCTAGTGACAGATGCTGCCTCCCCAAGGACAGGGAAGTTATTTCTCTGACTTCCCCGAGCAGGGAACACCTGTGACTGAAGAGAGCTGCGTGGAGTTTTCTCTCGAGCTCCCCCACTCAATGACAATAATTCCGGAATCCTGAGCGTGGGGAGGTTCCACCAACGGTCGGCAGCGCGTGGGTTCTAAGGGAATGCATGTGCTCGTCTCCCCTGAGGGTTTTCCTCATGTCTCTGTGCCAGGGAATGCTAGGGGGTGTTGCAGTAAATCCCAGTGACAGAGGCTGCCTCCCCAAGGTCAGGGAATTTATTTCTAGCACTTCCCCGAGCAGGGAACACCTGTGACTGAAGAGAGCTGCGTGGAGTTGTCTCTCCAGCTCCCCCACTCAATTACAATGGTTCCGGAATCCTGAGCGTGGGGAGGTTCCACCAACGGTCGGCAGCGCGTCGGTTCAAACGGAATGCCTGTGCTCGTCTCCCCTGTGGGTTTTCCTCACATCTCTGTGCCAGGGAATGCTAGGGCGGTTTGCAGGAAATCCCAGTGACAGAGGATGCCTCCCCAAGGTCAGGGAAGGTATTTCTCAGACTTCCGCGAGCAGGGAACACCTGTGAATGAAGAGAGCTGCGTGGAGTTGTCTCTCGAGCTCCCCCACTCAATGACAATGGTTCCGGAATCCTGAGCGTGGGGACGTTCCACCAACGGTCGGCAGCGCGTGGGTTCTAAGGGAATGCCTGTGCTCGTCTCCCCTGAGGGTTTTCCTCATGTCTCTGTGCCAGGGAATGCTAGGGGGTGTTGCAGGATATCCCAGTGACAGAGGGTGACTCCCCAAGGTCAGGGAAGGTATTTCTCACACTTCCCCGAGCAGGGAACAACTGTGACTGAAGAGAGCTGCGTGGAGTTCTCTCTCGAGCTCCCCCACTCAATGACAATGGTTCCGGAATCCTGAGCGTGGGGAAGTTCCAACAACGGTCGGCAGCGCGTGGGTTCTAAGGGAATGCCTGTGCTCGTCACCCCTGAGTGTGTTCCTCATGTCTCTGTGCCAGGGAAAGCTAGGGGGTTTTGCAGGAAATCCCAGTGACAGAGGCTGCCTCCCCATGGTCTGGGAAGGTATTTCTCGGACTTCCCCGTGCAGGGAACACCTGTGAATGAAGAGAGCTGCGTGGAGTTTTCTCTCGAGCTCCCCCACTCAATGACAATGGTTCCGGAATCCTGAGCGTGGGGAGGTTCCACCAACGGTCGGCAGCGCGTGGTTTCTAAGGGAATGCCTGTGCTCGTCTCCCCTGAGTGTTTTCCTCATGTCTCTGTGCCAGGGAATGCTAGGAAGGTTTGCAGGAAATCCCGGTGACAGAGGCTGCCTCCCCAAGGTCAGGGAAGGTTTTTCTCGGACTTCCCCGAGCAGGGAACACCTGTGAATGAAGAGAGCTGCTTATAGTTATCTCTCGAGCTCCCCCACTCTATGACAATGGTTCCGGAATCCTGAGCGTCGGGAGGTTCCACCAACCGTCAGCAGCGCGTGGGTTCTAAGGGAATGCCTGTGCTCGTCTCCCCTGAGGGTTTTCCTCATGTCTCTGTGCCAGGGAATGCTAGGGGGTGTTGCAGGAAATCCCAGTGACAGAGGCTGCCTCCCCAAAGTCAGGGAAGTTATTTCTCGGACTTCCCCGAGCAGTGAACACCTGTGAATGAAGAGAGCTGCATGGAGTTTTCTCTCGAGCTCCCCCACTCAATGACAATGGTTCCGGAATCCTGAGCGTGGGGAGGTTCCACCAACGGTCGGCAGCGCGTGGGTTCTAAGGGAATGCCTGTGCTCGTCTCCCCTGAGGGTTTTCCTCATGTCTCTGTGCCAGGGAATGCTTGGAGGTGTTGCAGGAAATCCCAGTGACAGAGGCTGCCTCCCCAAAGTCAGGGAAGTTATTTCTCGGACTTCCCCGAGCAGGGAACACCTGTGACTGAAGAGAGCTGTGTCGAGTTTTCTCTCGATCTCCCCCACTCAATGACAATGGTTCTGGAATCCTGAGCGTGGTGAGGTTCCACCAAAGGTCGGCAGCACGTGGGTTCGAACGGAATGCCTGTGCTCGTCTCCCCTGAGGGTTTTCCTCATGTCTCTGTACCAGGGAATGCTAGGGAGGGTTGCAGGAAATCCCAGTGTCAGAGGCTGCCTCCCCAAAGTCAGGGAAGGTATTTCTCGGACTTTCCCGAGCAGGGAACACCTGTGACTGAAGAGAGCTGCGTGGAGTTGTCTCTCGAGCTCCCCCACTCAATGACAATGGTTCCGGAATCCTGAGCGTGGGGAGGTTCCACCAACGGTCGGCAGCGCGTGGGTACTAAGGGATTGCCTGTGCTCGTCTCCCCTGAGGATTTTCCTCATGTCTCTCTGCCAGGGAATGCTAGGGGGTTTGCAGGAAATCCCAGTGACAGAGGCTGCCTCCCTAAGGTCAGGGAAGTTATTTCTAGCACTTCCCCGAGCAGGGAACGCCTGTGACTGAAGAGAGCTGCGTGGAGTTGTCTCTCGAGCTCCCCCACTCAATGACAATGGTTCCGGAATCCTGAGCGTTTGGAGGTACCACCAACGGTAGGCAGCGCGTGGGTTCTAAGGGAATGCCTGTGCTCGTCTCCCCTGAGGGTTTTCCTCATATCTCTGTGCCAGGGAATGCTAGGGGTTGTTGCAGGAAATCACAGTGACAGAGGCTGCCTCCCCAAGGTCAGGTAAGTTATTTCTCGGACTTCCCCGAGCACGGAACACCTGTGACTGAAGAGAGCTGCGTGGAGTTGTCTTTCGAGCTCCCCCACTCAATGTCAATGCTTCCGGAATCCTGAGCGTGGGGAGGTTCCACCAACGGTCGGCAGCGCGTGGGTTCTAAGGGAATGCCTGTGCTTGTCTCCCCTGAGGGTTTTCCTCATGTGTCTGTGCCAGGGAATGCTAGGGGGTGTTGCAGGAAATCCCAGTGACAGAGGCTGCCTCCCGAAGATCAGGGAATGTATTTCTCACACTTCCCCGAGTAGGGAACACCTGTGACTGAAGAGAGCTACGTGGAGTTGTCTCTTGAGCTCCCACACTCAATGACAATGGTTTCGGAATACGGAGCGTGGGGAAGTTCCACCAACGGTCGGCAGCGCGTGGGTTCTAAGGGAATGCCTGTGCTCGTCACCCCTGTGGGTGTTACTCATGTCTCTGTGCGAGGGAATGCTAGGGGGTTTTGCAGGAAATCCCAGTGACAGAGGCTGCCTCCCCATGGTCTGGGAAGTTATTTCTCGGACTTCCCCGTGCAGGGAACACCTGTGAATGAAGAGAGCTGCGTGGAGTTTTCTCTCGAGCTCCCCCAATCAGTGACAATGGTTCCGGAATCCTGAGCGTCGGGAGGTTCCACCAACGGTCGGCAGCGCGTGGTTTCTAAGGGAATGCCTGTGCTCGTCTCCCCTGAGGGTTTTCCCCATGTCTCTGTGCCAGGGAATGCTAGGAATGTTTGCAGGAAATCCCAGTGACAGAGGCTGCCTCCCCAGTGTCAGGGAAAGTTTTTCTCGGACTTCCCCGAGCAGGGAACACCTGTGAATGAAGAAAGCTGCGTGGAATTGTCTCTCGAGCTGCCCCACTCAATGACAATGTTTCCGGAATCCTGAGCGTGGGGAGGTAACACCAACGGTCGGCTGCGTGTGGGTTCTAAAGGAATGCCTGTGCTCGTCTCCCGTGAGGGTTTTCCTTATCTCTGTGTGCCAGGGAATGCTAGGGTGGGTTGCAGGAAATCCCAGTGACAGAGGCGGCCTCCCCAATGTCAGGGAAGGTATTTCTCGGACTTCCCCGAGCAGGGAACACCTGTGAATGAAGAGAGCTGCGTGGAGTTGTCTCTCGAGCTCCCCCACTCAATGACAATGGTTCTGGAATCCTGAGCGTGGGGAGGTTCCACCAACGGTCAGCAGCTCGTGGGTTCTAACGGAATGACTGTGCTCGTCTCCCCTGAGGGTTTTCCTCATGTCTCTGTGCCAGGGAAAGCTTGGGGTGGTTGCAGGAATTCCCAGTGACAGAAGCTGCCTCCCCAAGGTCAGGGAAGTTATTTCTCGGACTTCCCAGAGCAGGGAACACCTGTGACTGAAGAGAGCTGCGTGGAGTTGTCTCTCGAGCTCCCCCACTCAATGACAATGGTTCCGGAATCCTGAGCGTGGGGAGGTTCCACCAACGGTCGGCAGCGCGTGGGTTCTAACGGAATGCCTGTGCTCGTCTCCCCTGAGGGTTTTCCTCATGTCTCTGTGCCAGGGAATGCTAGTGGGGGTTGCAGGAAATCCCAGTGACAGAGGCTGCCTCCCCAAGGTCAGGGAAGGTATTTCTCGCACTTCCCGAGCAGGGAACACCTGTGACTGAAGAGAGCTGCGTGGAGTTGTCTCTCGAGCTCCCCCACTCAATGACACTGGTTCCGGAATCCTGAGCGTTTGGAGGTACCACCAACGGTCGGCAGCGCTTGGGTTCTAAGGGAATGCCTGTGCTCGTCTCCCCTGAGGGTTTTCCTCATGTCTCTGTGCCAGGGAATGCTAGGGGTTGTTGCAGGAAATCCCAGTGACAGAGGCTGCCTCCCCAAGGTCAGGGAAGTTATTTCTCGGACTTCCCCGAGCAGGGAACACCTGTGACTGAAGAGAGCTGCGTGGAGTTGTCTTTCGAGCTCCCCCACTCAATGTCAATGCTTCCGGAATCCTGAGCGTGGGGAGGTTCCACCAACGGTCGGCAGCGCGTGGGTTCTAAGGGAATGCCTGTGCTCGTCACCCCTGAGGGTGTTCCTCATGTCTCTGTGCCAGGGAAAGCTAGGGGGTGTTGCAGGAAATCCCAGTGACAGAGGCTGCCTCCCCATGGTCTGGGAAGGTATTTCTCGGACTTCCCCGTGCAGGGAACACCTGTGAATGAAGAGAGCTGCGTGGAATTTTCTCTCGAGCTCCCCCAGTCAATGACAATGGTTCCGGAATCCTGAGCGTGGGGAGGTTATACCAACGGTCGGCAGCGCGTGGTTTCTAAGGGAATGCCAGTGCTCGTCTCCCCTGAGGGTTTTCCTCATGTCTCTGAGCCAGGGAATGCTAGGAAGGTTTGCAGGAAATCCCAGTGACAGAGGCTGCCTCCACAGTGTAAGGGAAGGTTTTTCTCGGAATTCCCCGAGCAGGAATCACCTGTGACTGAAGAGATCTCCGTATAGTTATCTCTCGAGCTCCCCCACTCAATGACAATTGTTCCGGAATCCTGAGCGTGGGGAGGTTCCACCAACGGTCAGCAGCTCATGGGTTCTAACGGAATACCTGTGCTCGTCTCCCCTGAGTGTTTTCCTCATGTCTCTGTGCCAGGGAAAGCTAGGGGTGGTTGCAGGAATTCCCAGTGACAGAGGCTGCCTCCCCAAGGTCAGGGAAGTTATTTCTCGGACTTCCCAGAGCAGGGAACACCTGTGACTGAAGAGAGCTGCGTGGAGTTGTCTCTCGAGCTCCCCCACTCAATGACAATGGTTCCGGAATCCTGAGCGTGGGGAGGTTCCACCAACGGTCGGCAGCGCGTGGGTTCTAACGGAATGCCTGTGCTCGTCTCCCCTGAGGGTTTTCCTCATGTCTCTGTGCCAGGGAATGCTAGGAGTGTTTGCAGGAAATCCCATTGACAGAGGCTGCCTCCCCAAGGTCAGGGAAGTTATTTCTCGGACTTCCCCGAGCAGGGAACACCTGTGACTGAGGAGAGCTGCGTGGAGTTGTCTCTCGAGCTCCCCCACTCAATGACAATGGTTCCGGAATCCTGAGCGTGGGGAGGTTACACCAACGGTCGGCAGCGCGTAGTTTCTAGGGAATGCCTGTGCTCGTCTCCCCTGAGGGTTTTCCTCGTGTCTCTGTGCCAGGAAATGCTAGGAGGGTTTCCAGGAAATCCCAGTGACAGAGGCTGCCTCCCCAAGGTCAGGGAAGGTGTTTCTCGCACTTCCCCGAGCAGGGAACACCTGTGATTGAAGAGAGCTGCGTCGAGTTTTCTCTCGAAATCCCCCACTCAATGACAATGTTTCCGGAATCCTAAGCGTGGGGAGGTTCCACCAACGGTCGGCAGCGCGTGGGTTCTAACGGAATGCCTGTGCTCGTCTCCCCTGAGGGTTTTCCTCATGTCTCTGTGCCAGGGAATGCTAGGGGGTTTGCAGGAAATCCCAGTGACAGAGGCTGCCTCCCCAAGTTCAGGGAAGGTATTTCTCGGACTTCCCCGAGCAGGGAACACCTGTGACTGAAGAGAGCTGCGTGGAGTTGTCTCTCGAGCTCCCCCACTCAATGACTATGGTTCTGGAATCCTGAGCGTGGGGAGGTTCCACCAACGGTCGGCAGCGCGTGGGTTCTAACGGAATGCCTGTGCTCGTCTCCCCTGAGGGTTTTCCTCATGTCTCTCTGCCAGGGAATGCTAAGGGGGGTTGCAGGAAGTCCCAGTGACAGAGGCTGCTTCCCCAAAGTCAGGGAAGTTATTTCTCGGACTTCCCCGAGCAGGGAACACCTGTGACTGAAGAGAGCTGCGTGGAGTTGTCTCTCGAGCTCCCCCACTCAATGACAATGGTTCCGGCATCCTGAGCGTGGGGAGGTTCCAACAACGGTCGGCAGCGCGTGGGTTCTAACGGAATGCCTGTGCTCGTCTCCCCTGAGGGTTTTCCTCATGTCTCTGTGCCAGGGAATGCTAGGGGGGTTTGCAGGAAATCCCAGTGTCAGAGGCTGCCTCCCCAAAATCAAGGAAGGTATTTCGCGGACTTCCCCGAGCAGGGAACACCTGTGACAGAAGAGAGCTGCGTGGAGTTGTGTCTCGAGCTCCCCCACTCAATGACAATGGTTCTGGAATCCTGAGCGTGGGGAGGTTCCACCAACGGTCGGCAGCGCGTTGGTTCTAACGGAAAGCCTGTGCTCGCCTCCCCTGAGGGTTTTCCTCATGTCTCTGTGCCAGGGAATGCTGGGGGGGGTTGCAGGAAATCCCAGTGACAGAGGCTGCCTCCCCAAAGTCAAGGAAGGTATTTCGCGGACATCCCGGAGCAGGGAACACCTGTGACAGAAGAGAGCTGCGTGGAATTGTCTCTCGATATCCCCCACTCAATGACTATGGTTCCGGAATCCTGAGCGTGAGGAAGTTCCACCAACGGTCGGCAGCGCGTGGGTCCTAAGGGAGTGCCTGTGCTCGTCTCCCCTGAGGGTTTTCCTCATGTCTCTGTGCCAGGGAATGCTAGGGGGTGTTGCAGGAAAACCCAGTGACAGAGGCTGCCTCCCAAGGTCAGGGAAGGTATTTCTCGCATTCCCCGAGCAGGGAACACCTGTGACTGAAGAGAGCTTCGTCGAGTTGTCTCTCGAGCTCCCCCACTTAATGACAATGGTTCCAGAATACTGAGCGTGGGGAGGTTCCACCAACGGTCGGCAGCGCGTGGGTTCTAAGGGAATGCCTGTGCTCGTCTCCCCTGAGGGTTTTCCACATGTCTCTGTGCCAGGGAATGCTAGGAGTGTTTGCAGGAAATCCCAGTGACAGAGGCTGCCTCCCCAAGGTCAGGGAAGATATTTCTCGGACTTCCCCGAGCAGGGAACACCTGTGACTGAAGAGAGCTGCGTGGAGTTGTCTCTCGTGCTCCCCCACTCAATGACAATGGTTCCGGAATCCTGAGCGTGGGGAGGTTCCACCAACGGTCGGCAGCGCGTGGGTTCTAAGGGAATGCCTGTGCTCGTCTCCCCTGAGGGTTTTCCACATGTCTCTGTGCCAGGGAATGCTAGGAGTGTTTGCAGGAAATCCCAGTGACAGAGGCTGCCTCCCCAAGGACAGGGAAGTTATTTCTCTGACTTCCCCGAGCAGGGAACACCTGTGACTGAAGAGAGCTGCGTGGAGTTGTCTCTCGAGCTCCCCCACTCAATGACAATTGTTCCGGAATCCTGAGCGTGGGGAGGTTCCACCAACGGTCGGCAGCGCGTGGGTTCTAAGGGAATGCCTGTGCTCGTACCCCTGAGGGTTTTCCTCATGTCTCTGTGCCAGGGAATGCTAGGGGGTTTTGCAGGAAATCCCAGTGACAGAGGCTGCCTCCCCATGGTCTGGGAAGGTATTTCTCGGACTTCCCCGTGCAGGGAACACCTGTGAATGAAGAGAGCTGCGTGGAATTTTCTCTCGAGCTCCCCCACTTAATGACAATGGTCCCGGAATCCTGAGCGTGGGGAGGTTCCACCAACGGTCGGCAGCGCGTGGGTTCTAACGGAATGGCTGTGCTCGTCTCCCCTGAGGGTTTTCCAGATGTCTCTGTGCCAGGGAATGCTAGGAGTGTTTGCAGGAAATCCTAGTGACAGATGCTGCCTCCCCAAGGACAGGGAAGTTATTTCTCTGACTTCCCCGAGCAGGGAACACCTGTGAGTGAAGAGAGCTGCGTGGAGTTTTCTCTCGAGCTCCCCCACTCAATGACAATAATTCCGGAATCCTGAGCGTGGGGAGGTTCCACCAACGGTCGGCAGCGCGTGGGTTCTAAGGGAATGCATGTGCTCGTCTCCCCTGAGGGTTTTCCTCATGTCTCTGTGCCAGGGAATGCTAGGGGGGGTTGCAGTAAATCCCAGTGACAGAGGCTGCCTCCCCAAGGTCAGGGAATTTATTTCTAGCACTTCCCCGAGCAGGGAACACCTGTGACTGAAGAGAGCTGCGTGGAGTTGTCTCTCCAGCTCCCCGACTCAATTACAATGGTTCCGGAATCCTGAGCGTGGGGAGGTTCCACCAACGGTCGGCAGCGCGTCGGTTCAAACGGAATGCCTGTGCTCGTCTCCCCTGTGGGTTTTCCTCACATCTCTGTGCCAGGGAATGCTAGGGCGGTTTGCAGGAAATCCCAGTGACAGAGGCTGCCTCCCCAAGGTCAGGGAAGGTATTTCTCAGACTTCCCCGAGCAGGGAACACCTGTGAATGAAGAGAGCTGCGTGGAGTTGTCTCTCGAGCTCCCCCACTCAATGACAATGGTTCCGGAATCCTGAGCGTGGGGAGGTTCCACCAACGGTCGGCAGCACGTGGGTTCTAAGGGAATGCCTGTGCTCGTCTCCCCTGAGGGTTTTCCTCATGTCTCTGTGCCAGGGAATGCTAGGGGGTGTTGCAGGATATCCCAGTGACAGAGGCTGACTCCCCAAGGTCAGGGAAGGTATTTCTCACACTTCCCCGAGCAGGGAACAACTGTGACTGAAGAGAGCTGCGTGGAGTTCTCTCTCGAGCTCCCCCACTCAATGACAATGGTTCCGGAATCCTGAGCGTGGGGAAGTTCCAACAACGGTCGGCAGCGCGTGGGTTCTAAGGGAATGTCTGTGCTCGTCACCCCTGAGGGTGTTCCTCATGTCTCTGTGCCAGGGAAAGCTAGGGGGTTTTGCAGGAAATCCCAGTGACAGAGGCTGCCTCCCCATGGTCTGGGAAGGTATTTCTCGGACTTCCCCGTGCAGGGAACACCTGTGAATGAAGAGAGCTGCGTGGAGTTTTCTCTCGAGCTCCCCCACTCAATGACAATGGTTCCGGAATCCTGAGCGTGGGGAGGTTCCACCAACGGTCGGCAGCGCGTGGTTTCTAAGGGAATGCCTGTGCTCGTCTCCCCTGAGTGTTTTCCTCATGTCTCTGTGCCAGGGAATGCTAGGAAGGTTTGCAGGAAATCCCGGTGACAGAGGCTGCCTCCCCAAGGTCAGGGAAGTTTTTTCTCGGACTTCCCCGAGCAGGGAACACCTGTGAATGAAGAGAGCTGCTTATAGTTATCTCTCGAGCTCCCCCACTCAATGACAATGGTTCCGGAATCCTGAGCGTCGGGAGGTTCCACCAACCGTCAGCAGCGCGTGGGTTCTAAGGGAATGCCTGTGCTCGTCTCCCCTGAGGGTTTTCCTCATGTCTCTGTGCCAGGGAATGCTAGGGGTTGTTGCAGGAAATCCCAGTGACAGAGGCTGCCTCCCCAAAGTCAGGGAAGTTATTTCTCGGACTTCCCCGAGCAGTGAACACCTGTGAATGAAGAGAGCTGCATGGAGTTTTCTCTCGAGCTCCCCCACTCAATGACAATGGTTCCGGAATCCTGAGCGTGGGGAGGTTCCACCAACGGTCGGCAGCGCGTGGGTTTTAAGGGAATGCCTGTGCTCGTCTCCCCTGAGGGTTTTCCTCATGTCTCTGTGCCAGGGAATGCTTGGAGGTGTTGCAGGAAATCCCAGTGACAGAGGCTGCCTCCCCAAATTCAGGGAAGTTATTTCTCGGACTTCCCCGAGCAGGGAACACCTGTGACTGAAGAGAGCTGTGTCGAGTTTTCTCTCGATCTCCCCCACTCAATGACAATGGTTCTGGAATCCTGAGCGTGGTGAGGTTCCACCAAAGGTCGGCAGCACGTGGGTTCGAACGGAATGCCTGAACTCGTCTCCCCTGAGGGATTTCCTCATGTCTCTGTGCCAGGGAATGCTAGGGGGGGTTGCAGGAAATCCCAGTGACAGAGGCTGCCTCCCCAAGGTCAGGGAAGTTATTTCTCGGACTTCCCCGAGCAGGGAACACCTGTGACTGAAGAGAGCTGCGTCGAGTTGTCTCTCGATCTCCCCCACTCAATGACAATGGTTCCGGAATCCTGAGCGTGGGGAGGTTCCACCAACGGTCGGCAGCGCGTGGGTTCTAATGGAATGCCGGTGCTCGTTTCCCCTGAGGGTTTTCCTCATTTCTCTGTGCCAGGGAATGCTAGGGGGGGTTGCAGGAAATCCCAGTGTCAGAGGCTGCCTCCCCAAAGTCAGGGAAGGTATTTCTCGGACTTTCCCGAGCAGGGAACACCTGTGACTGAAGAGAGCTGCGTGGAGATGTCTCTCGAGCTCCCCCACTCAATGACAATGGTTCCGGAATCATGAGCGTGGGGAGGTTCCACCAACGGTCGGCAGCGCGTGGGTACTAAGGGAGTGCCTGTGCTCGTCTCCCCTGAGGGTTTTCCTCATGTCTCTGTGCCAGGGAATGCTAGGGCGGTTTGCAGGGAATCCCAGTGACAGAGGCTGCCTCCCCAAGTTCAGGGAAGATATTTCTCGCACTTCCCCGAGCAGGGAACACATGTGATTGAAGAGAGCTGCGTCGAGTTGTCTCTCGAACTCCCCCACTCATTGACAATGTTTCCGAAATCCTGAGCGTGGGGAGGTTCCACCAACTGTCGGCAGCGCGTGGGTTCTAACGGAATGCCTGTGCTCGTCTCCCCTGACGGTTTTCCTCCTGTCTCTGTGCCAGGGAATTCTAGGGGGGTTGCAGGAAATCCCAGTGACAGAGGCTGCCTCCCCAAGGTCAGGGAAGTTATTTCTCGGACTTCCCCGAGCAGGGAACACCTGTGAATGAAGAGAGCTGCGTGGAGATTTCTCTCGAGCTCCCCCACTCAATGACAATGGTTCCGGAATCCTGAGCGTGGGGAGGTTCCACCAACGGTCGGCAGCGGGTGGGTTCTTAGGGAATGCCTGTGCTCGTCTCCCCTGAGTGTTTTCCTCATGTCTCTCTGCCAGGGAATGCTAGGGGGTGTTGCAGGAAATCCCAGGGACAGAGTCTGCCTCCCCTAGGGCAGGGAAGGAATTTCTCGGACTTCCCCGAGCAGGGAACTCCTGTGACTGAAGAGAGCTGCGGAGAGTTGTCTCTCGATCTACCCCACTCAATGACAATGGTTCCGGAATCCTGAGCGTGGGGAGGTTCCACCAACGGTCGGCAGCGCGTGGGTTCTAAGGGAATGCCTGTGCTCGTCTCCCCTGAGGGTTTTCCTCATGTCTCTGTGCCAGGGAATGCTAGGGTGTGTTGCAGGAAATCCCAGTGACAGAGGCTGCCTCCCCAAAGTCAGGGAATTTATTTCTCGGTCTTCCCCGTGCAGGGAATACCTGTGACTGAAGAGAGCTGCGTCGAGTTGTGTCTCGAGCTCCCCACTCAATGACAATGGTTCCGGAATCCTGAGCGTGGGGAGGTTCCACCATCGGTCGGCAGCGCGTGGGTTCAAACGGAATGCCAGTGCTCGTCTCCCCTGAGGGTTTTCCTCATGTCTCTGTGCCAGGGAATGCTAGGGGGGGTTGCAAGAAATCCCAGTGACAGAGGCTGATTCCCCAAGGGCAGGGAAGGTATTTCTCGGACTTCCCCGAGCAGGGAACACGTGTGACTGAAGAGAGCTGCGTGGAGTTGTCTCTCGAGCTCCCCCACTCAATGACAACGGTTCCGGAATCCTGAGCGTGGGGAGGTTCCACCAACGGTCGGCAGCGCGTGGGTTCTAAGGGAATGCTTGTGCTCGTGTCCCCTGAGGGTTTTCCTCATGTCTCTGTGCCAGGGAATGCTAGGGGGTGTTGCAGGAAATCCCAGTGACAGAGGCTGCCTCCCAAAGGGCAGGGAAGGTATTTCTCGGACTTTCCCGAGCAGGGAACACCTGTGACTGAAGAGAGCTGCGTGGAGTTTTCTCTCGATCTCCCCCACTCAATGACAATGGTTCCGGAATCCTGAGCGTGGGGAGGTTCCACCAAAAGTCGGCAGCGCGTGGGTTACAACGGAATGCCTGAGCTCGTCTCCCCTGCGGGTTTTCCTCATGTCTCTGTGCCAGGGAATGCTAGGGGGGGTTGTAGGAAATCCCAGTGACAGAGGCTGCCTCCCCAATATCAGGGAAGGTATTTCTCGGACTTCCCCGAGCAGGGAACACCTGTGACTGAAGAGAGCTGCGTGGAGTTGTCTCTCGAGCTCCCCCACTCAATGACAATGGTTCCGGAATCCTGAGAGTGGGGAGGTTCCACCAACGGTCGGCCGCGCGTGGGTTCTAAAGGAATGCCTGTGCTCGTCTCCCCTGAGGGTTTTCCTCATGTCTCTGTGCCAGGGAATGCTAGGGGCTGTTGCAGGAAATCCCAGTGACAGAGGCTGCCTCCCCAAGGTCAGGGAAGGTATTTCTCGGACTTCCCCGTGCAGGGAACACCTGTGATTGAAGAGAGCTGCGTGGAGTTTTCTCTCGAGCTTCCCCACACAATGACAATTTTTCCGGAATACTGAGCGTGGGGAGGTTCCACCAACGGTCGGCAGCGCGTGGGTTCTAAGGGAATGCCTGTGCTCGTGTCCCCTGTGGGTTTTCCTCATGTCTCTGTGCCAGGGAATGCTAGGGGGTGTTGCAGGAAATCCCATTGACAGAGGCTACCTCCCAAAGGGCAGGGAAGGTATTTCTCGGACTTCCCCGAGCAGGGAACACCTGTGACTGAGGAGAGCTGCGTCGAGTTGTCTCTCGAGCTCCCCCAATCAATGACAATGGTTCCGGAATCCTGAGCGTGGGGAGGTTCCACCAACGGTCGGCAGCGCGTGGGTTCTAACGGAATGCCAGTGCTCGTCTCCCCTGTGGGTTTTCCTCATGTCTCTGTGCCAGGGAATGCTAGGGGGGGTTGCAAGAAATCCCAGTGACAGAGGCTACCTCCCCAAGGTCAGGGAAGTTGTTTCTCGGACTTCCCCGTGCAGGGAACACCTTTGACTGAAGATAGCTGCGTGGTTTAGTCTCTCGAGCTCCCCAATCAATGACAATGGTTCCGGAATCCTGAGCGTGGGGATGTTCCACCAACGTTCGGCAGCGCGTGAGTTCCAACGGAATCCCTGGGCTGGTCTCCCCTGAGGGTTTTCCTCATTTCTCTGTGCCAGGGAATGCTAGGAGTGTTTGCAGGAAATCCCAGTGACAGAGGCTGCCTCCCCAAGGTCAGGGAGGGTTTTTCACGGACTGCCCCGGACAGGGAATTCCTGTGACTGAAGAGAGCTGCGTGGAGGTGTCTCTCGAGCTCCCCCACGCACTGACAATTGTTCCGGAACCCTGAGCGTGGGGAGGTTCCACCAACGGTCGGCAGCTCGTGGTTTCTAAGGGAATGCATGTGCTCGTCTCCCCTGAGGGTTTTCCTCATGTCTCTGTGCCAGGGAATGCTAGGGGGGTTTGCAGGAAATCCCAGTGACAGAGGCTGCCTCCCCAAGGTCAGGGAATTTATTTCTCGGACTTCCCCGGATAGGGAACTCCTGTGACTGAAGAGAGCTGCGTGGAGTTGTCTCTCGAGCTCCCCCACTCAATGACAACGGTTCCGGAATCCTGAGCGTGGGGAGGTTCCACCACCGGTCGGCAGCGCGTGGGTTCAATGGGAATGCCTGTGCTCGTCTCCCCTGAGGGTTTTCCTCATGTCTCTGTGCCAGGGAATGCTAGGGGAGTTTGCAGGAAATCCCAGTGACAGAGGTGGCCTCCCCAAGGTCAGGGAAGATATTTGTCGGACTTCCCCGAGCAGGGAACACCTGTGACTGAAGAGAGCTGCGTGGAGTTGTCTCTCGAGCTCCCCCACTCAATGAGTATGGTTCCGGAATCCTGAGCGTGGGGAGGTTCCACCAACGGTCGGCAGCGCGTGGGTTCTAACGGAATGCCTGTGCTCGTCTCCCCTGAGTGTTTTCCTCATTTCTTTGTGCCAGGGATTGCTAGGGGGGGTTGCAGGAAATCCCAGTGACAGAGGCTGCCTCCCCAAGGTCAGGGAAGTTATTTCTCGGACTTCCCCGAGCAGGGAACACCTGTGACTGAAGAGAGCTGCGTGGAGTTGTCTCTCGAGCTCCCCCACTCAATGACAATTGTTCCGGAATCCTGAGCGTGGGGAGGTTCCACCAACGGTCGGCAGCGCGTGGGTTCTAAGGGAATGCCTGTGCTCGTCTCCCCTGAGGGTTTTCCTCATGTCTCTGTGCCAGGGAATGCTAGGGGGTTTTGCAGGAAATCCCAGTGACAGAGGCTGCCTCCCCAAGTTCAGGGAAGGTTTTTCACGGACTTCCCCGGACAGGGAACTCCTGTGACTGAAGAAAGCTGCGTGGAGGTGTCTCTCGAGCTCCCCCACGCACTGACAATTGTTCCGGAACCCTGAGCGTGAGGAGGTTCCACTAACGGTCGGCAGCGCGTGGGTTCTAACGGAATGCCAGTGCTCGTCTCCCCTGTGGGTTTTCCTCATGTCTCTGTGCCAGGGAATGCTAGGGGGGGGTTGCAAGAAATCCCAGTGACAGAGGCTGCCTCCCCAAGGTCAGGGAAGTTGTTTCTCGGACTTCCTCGTGCAGGGAACACCTTTGACTGAAGATAGCTGCGTGGTTTAGTCTCTCGAGCTCCCCAATCAATGACAATGGTTCCGGAATCCTGAGCGTGGGGAGGTTACACCAACGGTCGACAGCGCGTGGTTTCTAATGGAAAGCCTGTGCTCGTCTCCCCTGAGGGTTTTCCTCATGTCTCTGTGCCAGGGAATGCTAGGGGGGGTTGCAGGAAATCCCAGTGTCAGAGGCTGCCTCCCCAAGGTCAGGGAAGATATTTCTCGGACTTCCCCGAACAGGGAACACCTGTGACTGAAGAGAGCTGCATGGAGTTTTCTCTCGAGCTCCCCCACTCAATGACAACGTTTCCGGAATCCTGAGCGTGGGGAGGTTCCACCAAAGGTCGGCAGCGCGTGGGTTCTAAGGGAATGCCTGTGCTCGTCTCCCCTGAGGGTTTTCCTCATCTCTCTGTGCCAGGGAATGCTAGGGGGTGTTGCAGGAAATCCCAGTGACAGAGGCTGCCTCCCCAAGGTCAGGGATGGTATTTCTCGGACTTCCCCGGGCAGGGAACACCTGTGAGTGAAGAGAGCTGCGTGGAGTTGTCTCTCGAGCTCCCCCACTCAATGACAACGGTTCTGGAATCCTGAGCGTGGGGAGGTTCCACGAACGGTCGGCAGCGCGTTGGTTCTAAGGGAATGCCTGTGCTCGTCTCCCCTGAGGGTTTTCCTCATGTCTCTGTGCCCGGGAATGCTAGGGGATTTTGCAGGAAATCCCAGTGACAGAGGCTGCCTCCCCAAGTTCAGGGAAGGTTTTTCACGGACTGCCCCGGACAGGGAACTCTAGTGACTGAAGAAAACTGCGTGGAGGTGTCTCTCGAGCTCCCCAACGCACTGACAATTGTTCCGGAACCCTGAGCGTGGGGAGGTTCCACCAACGGTCGGCAGCGCGTGGGTTCCAACGGAATGCCAGAGCTGGTCTCCCCTGAGGCTTTTCCTAATGTCTCTGTGCCAGGGAATGCTAGGGGGGCTTGCAGGAAATCCCAGTGACAGAGGCTGCCTCCCCAAGGTCAGGGAAGGTTTTTCTCGGACTTCCCCGGACAGGAAACACCTGTGACTGAAGAGAGCTGCGTGGAGGTGTCTCTCGAGCTCCCCCACGCACTGAAAATTGTTCTGGAACCCTGAGCGTGGGGAGGTTCCACCAACGGTCGGCAGCGCGTGGGTTCCAACGGAATGCCTGAGCTGGTCTCCCCTGATGGTTTTCCTCATGTCTCTGTGCCAGGGAATGCTAGGGGGGTTTGCAGGAAATCCCAGTGACAGAGGCTGCCTCCCCAAGGTCAGGGAAGGTATTTCTCGGACTTGCCCTGACAGGGAACACCTGTGACTGAAGAGAGCTGCGTGGAGGTGTCTCTCGAGCTCCCCCATGCACTGACAATGCTTTCGGAACCCTGAGCGTGGGGAGGTTCCACCAACGGTCGGCAGCGCGTGGGTTCCAACGGAATGCCTGAGCTGTCTCCCCTGAGGGTTTTCCTCATTTCTCTATGCCAGGGAATGCTAGGAGGGTTTGCAGGAAATCCCAGTGACAAAGGCTGCCTCCGCAAGGTCAGGGAAGCGTTTTCTCGGACTTCCCCGAGCAGGGAACACCTGTGAGTGAAGAGAGCTGCGTGGAGTTGTCTCTCGAGCTCCCCCACTCAATGACAACGGTTCCGGAATCCTGAGCGTGGGGAGGTTCCACCACCGGTCGGCAGCGCGTGGGTTCTATGGGAATGCCTTTGCTCGTCTCCCCTGAGGGTTTTCCTCATGTCTCTGTGCCAGGGAATGCTAGGGGGGTTTGCAGGAAATCCCAGTGGCAGAGGTGGCCTCCCCAAGGTCAGGGAAGATATTTCTCGGACTTCCCCGAGCAGGGAACACCTGTGACTGAAGAGAGCTGCGTGGAGTTGTCTCTCGGTCTCCCCCACTCAATGAGTATGGTTCCGGAATCCTGAGCGTGGGGAGGTTCCACCAACGTTCGGCAGCGCGTGGGTTCTAACGGAATGCCTGTGCTCGTCTCCCCTGAGTGTTTTCCTCATGTCTTTGTGCCAGGGAATGCTAGGGGGGGTTGCAGGAAATCCCAGTGACAGAGGCTGCCTCCCCAAGGTCAGGGAAGGTATTTCTCGAACTTCCCCGAGCAGGGAAAACCTGTGACTGAAGAGAGCTGCGTGGAGTTGTCTCTCGAGCTCCCCCACTCAATGACAATTGTTCCGGAATCCTGAGCGTGGGGAGGTTCCACCAACGGTCGGCAGCGCGTGGGTTCTAAGGGAATGCCTGTGCTCGTCTCCCCTGAGGGTTTTCCTCATGTCTCTGTGCCAGGGAATGCTAGGGGGTTTTGCAGGAAATCCCAGTGACAGAGGCTGCCTCCCCAAGTTCAGGGAAGTTTTTTCACGGACTGCCCCGGACAGGGAACTCCAGTGACTGAAGAAAACTGCGTGGAGGTGTCTCTCGAGCTCCCCCACGCACTGACAATTGTTCCGGAACCCTGAGCGTGGGGAGGTTCCACCAATGGTCGGCAGCGCGTGGGTTCCAACGGAATGCCAGAGCTGGTCTCCCCTGAGGCTTTTCCTAATGTCTCTGTGCCAGGGAATGCTAGGGGGGTTTGCAGGAAATCCCAGTGAC